>NW_026577889.1:1268873-1586091 GCF_029407905.1 Bubalus kerabau | reverse complement strand
TTCCTCTCGAGATGAGGTCTGACTCCTCGGGTGCGTCTAAAATGCAACCCCGAGATCTCTGTCGCCCCTGGAGAGGAACATTAGGTCCTGGACACAAGCTTAGATGAGGTCTCATTTGCCCTGAAGTGACTCGAGAGCAATCCCTAGCTCTCTCTCGCAACTCCAATGGAAGATTGGACTTCCCTGGGCCAACACAAGAGGAAGCCTGAATTCCCCATCGTAACTCGAGAATCCCGCCGAAACTCGAGAAAAACCACATGGTTACCCTGTCATCGCAAGATGAGGCCCTTGCCCGCTACAGCGTCTAAAGAGAAGTCCCAGGTTTCTTCTTGAAGTGTTTTCACACTTCAAGTGTGAAAACTTGGCACCCTTGATGTGATTCCAAAAGTTCCCCGACACCCTGGTCTCTCTCAAGGGGAACACCGAGGTTCCAGGTATGACTTCATCTGAGCCACTTCTCCCCTCCTGATTGCGACTGGAGGGTCGACTCCCGTGCTTTGTCTGGAAGGGGTTCCCAACCTTCCCAGCGCACCTCAGGATGAGGCCGGTCTAACGAGAATATTTGAGACGTAGCTTCATGGGTGGTAACACATGCTGAAAGACCCCGATTCCCCGGTCCACTCTTGATAAGAACCCGATGCCCGGACACCTCTTGAAAGGCAACCCTGTGGAAGAAGCCACAACACGAAGGGGCACTGACACCCTCGTGCATCGTCCGGAAAAACCCGCAGATTCCAAACACAGTTCAACAAGTTGCCTGTCACCCCGTGAATAACTCGAGAGGCAAGCGGAGTTCCATTCCTCCTTACAAGACGAGGCCTGACTCTCCTGTCCCAACTCTTCAGGGACCCTGCGATCAGAGTCAGAAATGGAGACGAACCCTGAGGTTCCTGCCTCCACTCGAGATGAGGCCCTCTTCTATTGCACCAAACCCAGTGGAGTCCCGAGAGGGCCCTCCCAACTCCAGGGTATCCTTGACTTCTCAGAGGCACACTGAGAAGCTCCCTGAGGCCACCGGCACTAGTCGAGGGAACCCAGGGTTTACTGCCGTGACCCAAGAAACACCTTGAAAGTCCTTCTTTAACGGTTCTTGAGGCCCGATACACCTTCTATGACTCTAGAGCAATGACGCGCTCCCCCTCGCAATGCGCATGGAGACCTGACTTCCCAAGCGCCACATGAGAGGCTCCCTGAGCTCCCCGTAGTACCTCATGAGAAACCCCACACTGGCGCTGCAGCTCGAGAAAACCCACGAGACGCCCCCTTCATCGCGAGATGATGGCCTTCTTTTCCTGCATGGCCTGGAGAGCAATCACGAGTCCTCTCTCCAAACTCCACAGGAGGCTTGACTCCCTTTAGGCCACTCAGTGGGCTCCAAGAGATACCCGTCGCAACTCGAGAGGAGAGCGGAGTCCTTCGCTTCCCCTCGAGACAAGGACTGACTCCCCGGGTGCATCAGGAAAGCAACCCCGAGATCCCTGTCCCCCCTGGAGACGAACATTATGTCCTGGACACAAGCCTAGATAAGGTCTCTTTTGCCCTGCAGTAACTCAAGCGCAATCCCTAGCTCTCCCTCGCAACTCGAATGGAAGACTGGACTTCCCTGGGCCAACACAAGAGGAAGCCTGAATTTCCTGACCTAACTCGAGAATCCCGCCACAACTCGAGAAAAACGACGTGGTTAACCCGTCACCACAAGATGAGGCCCTTGCCAGCTACAGCGTCTCAAGAGAAGTCTCACGTTCCGTCTTGAAGTTTGAAACGGTACTTAGCACGTTTGATGTGACTCCAAAAGTTCCCCGACATCCCAGTTTTACTCGAGGGGAACATCGAGGTTCCCGGCACCACTTCATCTGAGCCCCTTCTCCCCTCCTGATCGGGACAAGAGGGTCGATTCACTTGCTTTGTCTGAAAGGGTTACCGACCTTCCTGGTGCACCTCAGGTTGAGGTCCGTCTCAAGAAGAAATTCGAGACGTAGGCTTGTGGGTGGTGCCACATGCCGAAAGACACTGATTTCCTGGTCTGCTCTTGATAAGAATCTGAAGGCTGGATACCTCTTCGAAGGCAACCCTGTGTATGAAGGCAAAAAACGAAGGGGAACTGACACCCCCATGCATCGTCCGGATAAAACCGCAGGTTCCACACACAGCTCGACAAGTGGCCTGTTATCCGGTGAACAACTCGAGAGTCCAGTGGAGTTCCATTCCTCCACACAAGACGAGGCCTGACTCTCCTGTCCTAACTCTATAGGGACTCTGTGTTCAGAGTCAGAAATGGAGAGCAACCCTGAGGTTCCTGCTTCAAATCGAGATGAGGCCCTCTTCTGACAAGGTCCAGCCTCGGCTGGTCCAGGGTTTTCGAAGGGGAGACAGAGTAGGCGACCTATTGATTTATTTATCGAAGATATAAAGAGTAATAGAATGAGGATAGCTCAGTAGGAAAATTTAGTGGAGAAAAGAAGCTGAGTAGCTTGGTTTATGCGGAAAATCAGTATAACCCGTGACACCAGGTTAGCTCTGACCACGGAGGCCGCAGGCTCCCTCTCGAATAGCGAAAAGTGCCCCACCTTAGACACCTTCTCAAGTGGTCTTCGAAGCCCAGGCAAATAAATGGTCGCAGAGGATATCCGCGCTCCAGATGGACACTCATCTGAAAATTGAGGGGAAGAATGACATTAGGAGACTAAGCGTTGGCAATCAAGGCCCGTAGCTTTATTTTCAACAGGGGTTTTTATACCCTAAGTTACACATAGAGGATAATGGGGATGCAAAGACAGCAGCCTTTGATCCTTATCAAAAACCAGAGTTTCTGTCCTGCAAATGTATCGTATACAAATGGTTTAGGTGATTTACATCATCTTCTAGCCAGAAGACCTATTAACATTTTATGACTCTTGACAAAGACTTATCAACCGTAAGACTTATTTTCTCTAAGAGTAATTATTTTAAGGTTTGGCCCCATCTTTCGAAGATAAAATTGCATTCCTATAGGGCAGATATGTAATGGGCTTACAACAAAGGAAATAATTTATTACCTTAAGGGTCTAAAGTTAGTAACACCAAGGCCACTACTTATTTCTTCTACATACCAACTATATTAATTAATACACATTCAAGGATACAATTCAGGGGATGTGGAAACTTGGCAACAAGCATTGGTTCATCAATGAAATCTTTTACTAGTTTTATTCTGACAGTTTCTAACTCTCTGAGAGGCTCTAAGCTATTTGAATATCTTAAGTTTCCCGTGCCTCTCGAGGCTCGGAGACTGTAAACAATTGTATGGATTGCTGTAGGAGACCGGGTAAACTTGTCAGGCGAGTTAGAGAGCCATCTGACGTGTTTGAATTTAAACACTCCTAATTGCCCAGGAACTTTATTAATTGGAGCTGTAAGTTAGCTCTTTGACAGAGAGAGTGAGATGGTGGTGAGGGACAGCCCCCAGTAAAGTCAGAGGTGAGAGCACAAAGCAATAAAGTAGGCAGACTCTGGTTTTGGGGGGTAGATGCTCAAGAATATCCGGGAGGACTCCCGAGGCTCGATCCCGCCTTTGTGTATGCCCAGCCTCCTTCCTCATGACCTTTGTCACGAGTGGAATGTCTCTCGCCGGCTCCCGGCATCTCCCCGTTTTTTATTTCTTAAAACAGCCAGATGTAGCTCAGTCGCGAGCCTCTGAATACTCTGCCGAAGAATCCTGACAATACAAGGAAGAATGATTATGAGAAGCCGAATTAAAGCAGCCACCCCAGCATAGCTAAAGACATTAGACAGAATATTCTTTCCTGAGATGTAGTTAGGGAAAGTATGGAAGAAATCATTTGCTGTTCCAGCAGCAGTAAAATCTAATCGGGAGTGCTCCATGGTTGCTATTTGATAGTGAAGTTTCCCTACGTCTCAACCAATGTCAGAGCTGTTCCAGATACCTGAAATATGGTTTTTAATCTTTTCCCATTCAAAATCTGTCTCATTTACTTTCAAGGGTGTTCCACATATCCACCGATAGTCAGCATGACAAGACAATGCCATTTTCACCTTTAAAGCCTGCAATTCAGTCCCAATATGTATTACTGCTTCCTCTAGGGCGTCTGCCCTCATTTCTAATTTTCTCTCTATAGCTTCCTGTGTTGCCAATGTTAAAGAAACATTTTTGGACATAGAATCAACATATTGAGCAGTATGTACTTGTTGAGTCAATGATATTGCTGCCACAGTAACAGAAGTGATTGCACTTATCAAAGCTGCTGTTCCCAAGATAAGTAAGCCCACAAACCGTCATGTTTGCATTAAATCCTGTAGTTGTTGTAATACAGCAAGACCATAATTCAATAAGTGGTTACATCATAAGATAAGGTGGATGTTGTAGCATTACAAAGGAGCAAACATTATATTGAGGGTTTAAACAAGATGAACCAGGGAGGAGCTGTAGGCGTCAGCCCGGGGGAGCAGTGTCCCCAGCATCAGGAGGCAGAATGCGAGCGGCAGGCTGTGGGCCAAGGCGCCTATGGTGGGCGGAGGGCCAGGTGTTCGTGGTTTAGGGCTAGCCGCCACCGCTTGGGCTCAGGGCGGTCCCCTCTCGCCGGTGGGGCCACGCTGGTCTGGACGGCACTCCGCGGGCGCGCTTTCCTCTCTGGCCCTCACTCGCTGCACAGACTTCTTTGCTCTAGGTCACAGGGTGCAGAGAGGTGGGTGCGAGGCGCTGCTGGTGGCACGGAGGCGAGAGCTTGCTGGGGGAGGGGGAGCGAGCGAGTGCGCGGGCCGCGAACCTGGTCTTTGGGGAATGTGACATGACGAATTTGTCTGAGATCCAAACCGGAGAATCTGCATTCTGTAGAAATATACAAGCATACCCTCTCCCACAAGTTAGCAACACATCTGGCCTTTTTCACTCTCCTATAAGGAGGCCTTTTTACTTGACCAGGGGCCGAGTCGTTGCCTGTAATTCAGGCATCTAGTGTCTCATCATTGTAGTCTGCCCCTGTGTGTTTACGTTTAAGTGATTAATTACAATTGGAACATAACTTCACTATTTGTCTAGCTGTTTCCCTATGGATATGTTAATTTAGGTCTAATGTTTAGTTTAGGTCTCTGTATAAATTTAAGTAATAAATGTATAACCTCCTTATCTCATTTTGGTATACAGGTATACAGATATACCTAAATGCAAAATGCATTTATATATGTATTTATATATGGCAACAAGTATAAAGTTATTGACATATAATATATATAAATCAATATACTTGAATTAATCTTTATAATTAATATATTAATTAATATATATTACAACAATACAACACATACACAGCTAATACCAACCAACACAAACCAATATACTGTAATAATACATGTCACACATTTATAATTATACAGTATATAGAACATATATCATCACAGCACATCAATCCATACCAATTAATATCAGCCACACACACATTATATTACTGCCATATATATTTAATTATACAGTAGATATATATGTGTGTGTATATAGTATACATATTAATTTATATACAAATTAATTAAGTATAGATCTATAAATAGAATTAGGTGTACCTTTATTATATTTTATTTATACCCATACCTAATTAGGCAAACTGTAATTAGGCAAATACATTTATATTATGTATTTATAACAATATATAAAGTATTGTTAAATGTACCACCTGTACAGCATCTCCACCCCACATACCACTTTCTCTAATCCCACCAACTCATTTTCAGTATTATGTGTTGGCCAGGAGCTGGGCCAGTCTTTCCCAGCAATGTTAAGAGACGTCTTTTCCTGTGTCTAATAGCCCTGGCGTTTTATTCTCTTGAATTAAAAGATCTTTTAAAGGCCTTGGAACTGTAATTTCCTGCACCCAAAAGGCTAGATCACTAGATCCAAATGTTTTGTGGCTCTTAGATTGAGAAGTCAAGTTTTTCCTTGTCTGATAGTAAGGTAAAAGTAAAAGCTGTGTTACTCTTTGACCTTTATTAATTTGTACAGTTTTGATAGGCAGTGAGATCAAGACTTTAATTTCTCAATATCATCAGAATCTACTACACCATGCACCAGCGAAATTTCTTTTCTTTCTTTTTTTTTTATTTAATTTTTTTTTTTAAAAAGAAAGCAAGCTACGCCCCAGGACAAATCTTACAATGTCCTCAGATAGGGGGCCAGCCACTCCGGTTGGAATTGGAGTAAGCGGCACATCGGGGGTTAATATTGTTATTAAATCTCCTTGCCTTTTCGCTTTTCTCCTAGCCTGGGTGAGACCCCCCTGAGGGAGTTTTCTCCAAGGAGCACGCTCTGCATATTGTGTACTAAAAGCTCCTTTGTTTAAAAAACTTTTTATCTTCCTCAGTCTTAGGCAACACTTTGGGAGGCTTTGGGGGCAAAGTGGGGAACTCCTGGGTCCTGGGAGGCACAATCGAAGGCGGTGGCAGTCGCCTTAAATCAGAAAGTGGTGGATAAGTTTTTTAAAGGTTTGCGCAGAGGGGGAGGGAGCTCGCCAGGGCTCTCGGCCGCAGCGTCCTGTAAGCCCTCTCCTTCCTTGGGAGGTAGACCACTTTCTCCCTCCTTTTTTTTTTTCAATGGCAGAAAATATGATCTGTGCAGTAAATGGAGACTCACCACCATCCACCTCTATAGCCTCCCCCATAGTCTATTTAACAGCCTCGTGACGGAGGTCCAGGACATTTCTAATCATATTCCACAGTCAATAAATATTTGTCTATTCTTAGATGCAGAGAAATCCATTTTTAATTTTTTTTTTAATTTTAGAGAATATTTTTATTTATTTTGTAACCTCTTTACCCTGGCTAAACTGCAGAGGGGACTAGAAAAGAAGCCTCAAGGTGAGGATCAAGTTCATCCTTGGGACTAGAGAAAATCCTTTTCCGGGAAACTCCTAGCGGTGGCCCTTTACCCCGACATGGAGGAGGAGGCATAGGGGGATGGGAGCGTCCCGAAGTTTTCCTCTTCTGTTCCGGAGATCCTTTAACTGTTTGGTAACTAAATCTTACGAACTGTCTGATCGGGGATGTTTCCCTCAACCTCCTAGGAGCGGATGGTCTGATTAGGGATGTTTTCTTAAACTTTTAGGAGCATCTTTAGTTTAAAAAAAAAAATCCTCATCAGAATGGCATCGAGCTGCTGTTTCCTCTAAACCTTTTTCAAATTGAGGGGAGAGCTGATCTTTCTTTTCATCCCTATCTTTTACATGCTCATTGGCAGTCATAGCGGCTAGCCATTCATTTAGCTGTCGATAGCTAGGTATAGCCTCTTCATTTTCACTTTTCTTTATAACAGGTACCTTTTCAGATTTGCTTTTTTGTTTAACAGGTACTTTTCCAACTTTACTTTCCTCTTTAACAGGTACCTTTTCAAATTCATGAGCTGGATCTAAAACATCTCTAGTCATATTCCACAGAGGAAAGGTGTAAGTAGGGATTTTTTCCAAACCTTGCTGAGCACAATAAGCTCTTAGCTGTTTTCCTAGTTTTTTCAAGATATCGAGGTTAACAGTGCCTTGTTGTAGAAACCAAGGGCAGTGGTCTTGTACAAATGTAAAAAATGATTGAATGGAAGATTTTTTAACCTTGATTCTTCTTTTACTTAATAACTGTAAAATTACTCCTATAAAGAGCTGTCTTTCATTTGATTCAGTGTTGCCCATGTCAGAAACTTAAGGATAGTAAAAGATTTTGCTTTTAGCTATCTAAAGATTAGGCCTTTTTTGTCAGCCTTTTTAGAAACCGTTTTTTCTCTCTAACTCTTCAACACTTCCCACTCCTCTCGCCCTGTCTATTCTACAGGGGGATCTGCAGCCCCCTAAGTGGGATCCTATCTGTCCCCAAAACTGAACACTGGGGGAATGGGGTTGGGGATTTACCTTCGAAATGCCTGTCTCGGGCGCCACCTGCAGAGGTCCAGCCCCAGCTGATCCAGGGTATTCGAAGGGAAGATGGAGTAGGCGACCTATTTATATATTTATTTATTCATCAAAGATATAAAGAGTAATAGAATGAGGATAGCTCAGTAGGAAAATTCAGTGGAGAAAAGCAGCTGAGTAGCTTGGTTTACGCGGAAAATCAATATAACCCGTGACACCAGGTTAGCTCTGACCACGGAGGCTGCAAGTGCCCTCTAGAATAGAGGAAGGTGCCCCACCTTAGACACCTTATCGAGTGGGTCTTCGAAGCCCAGGCAAATAAATGGTCGCAGAGGATATCCGCGCTCCAGATGGACACTCATCTGAAAATTGAGGGGAAGAATGACATGGGGAGACCAAGCGTTGGCGAGCAAGGCCCGTAGCTTTATTTTCAACACAGGTTTTAATACCCTAAGTTACACATAGAGGATAATAGGGGATGCAAAGTCAGCAGTCTTTAATCCTTATCAAAAACCAGGGTTTCTTTTCTGCAGATTTATCGTATAAAAATGGTTTAGATGATTTACATCATCTTCTGGCCAGAAGACCTATTAACATTTTATGACTCTTGACAAAGACTTATCAACCATAAGAGTTATTTTCTCTAAGAGTAATTGTTTAAGGTTTGGCGCCATCTTTCGAAGATAAAATTGCATTCCTATAGGGAGGATGTGTAATGGGTTTACAACAAAGAAAAGAATTTATTACCTTAAGGGTCTAAAGTTACCAACATAAAGGCCACTACTTATTTTTTCTACATACCAACTATATTAATTAGCACACATTCAAGGATACAATTCAGGGGATGTGGAAACTTGGCAAAAAGCATTGGTTCATCAATGAAATCTTTTACTAGTTTTATTCTGACAGTTTCTAACTCTCTGAGAGGCTCTAAGCTATTTGAATATCTTAAACTTCCCGTGCGTCTCGAGGCTGGGAGACTGTACACAATCGTATGCATAGCTGTAGGAGACCGGGTAAACTTGTCAGGCGAGTTAGAAAACCATCTGAGGGGTTTGGATTTAAACACTACTAATTGCCCAGGAACATTATTAGTTGGAGCTGTAAGTTAGCTCTTTGACAGAGAGAGTGAGATGGTGGTGGGGGACATCCCCAGTAATGTCAGAGGTGAGAGAACAAAGCAATAAAGAAGGCAGACTTTGGTTTTTGGGGGTAGATGCTGAAGAATATACGGGGGAACTCCCGGAGGCTCGATCCCGCCTTTGCATATGCCGAGACTCTTTCCTCATGACATTTGTCACGAGTGGAATGTCTCTCGCTGGCTCCCGGCAATCTTCCATTGCACCAAACGCAGTGGAGTCCCGAGAGGCCCCTCCCAACACCACAGTATCAGTGTCTTCTCAGAGGCACCCTGAGCAACTCCCTGAGGTCACCGGCACAAGTCGAGGGAACACAGGGTATCCTGCCGCAACCCGAGAAAGACCTCAAGAGTCCGTCTTCAACGCGTCTTGAGGCCGGATTCCCCTACCATGACTCGAGAGCAATGACACGCTCCCCCTCGCCATGCGCATGGACATCTGACTTCCCTGGCGCCACATGAGAGGCTCCCTGAGCTCCCCGTCATACCTCGTGAGAAACCCCACACTGGCGCCACAGCTCGGGAAAACCCACGAGACGCCACGGTCATCGCGAGATTGGGGACTTCTTTTCCTGCCTGACCTGGAGAGCAATCCCTGGTCCTTTCTCCAAACTTCACAGGAGGCTTTACTCCCTTTAGGCCACTCAATGGGCTCCAAGAGATACCTGTCGCGACTTGAGAGGAGAGCAGAGTACTTTGTTTCCCCTCGAGATGAGGCCTTACCTCGGGTGAGTCTGGAATGCAACCCCGAGATCCCTGTTGCCCCTGGAGAGGAACATTATGTCCTGGACAAAAGCCTAGATGAGGTCTATTTTGCCCTACAGTGACTTGAGAGCAACACCATCTCTCCCTCGCAATTCGAATGGAAGATTGGTCTTCACTGGGCCAACACAAGAGGAAGTCTGAATTTCCCGTTGTAACTCGAGAATCCTGCCGCAACTCTTAAAAACCACGTGGTTCCCCATTCATCACAATATGAGGCCTTTGCCCGCTACAGAGTCTCAAGAGAAGTCCCATGTTTCGTCATAAAGTTCGAAATGCTACTTGGCACCCTTGATGTGACCCCAAAAGTTCCCCAATATACCGGTCTCACTCCAAGGGAACACCGAAGTTCCTGGCACCACTTCATTTGAGCCCCTTCTCCCCTCCTGATCACGGCAGGAAGGTCGATTCCCCTGCTTTGTCTAGAAGGGGTTCCCGACCTTCATGGCGCACCTCAGGATGAGGCCAGTCTCACGAAGAAATTCGAGACGTAGCCTCGTGTTGGCGCCACGTGCCGAAAGACACCGATTTCTCGGTCTTGCTCTTGATAAGAACCCGATGCCCGGACACCTCTTCTAAGGCAACCCTGTGGATGAAGGCACTACACGAGGGGGCACTGGCAACCCTGTTCATCGTCCGGAAAATCCCACAGGATCCACATACAGCTCCACAACTGGCCTGTCACCCCTTAAACAACGAGAGAGGCAAGCGGAGTTCCCTTCCTCAGACAAGACGAGGCCTGAGTATCCAATCCCAACTCTGCAGGCACGCTTCGATCTGAGTCAGAAATGGAGAGGAAACCTGAGGTTCCTGCCTCAACCCGAGATGAGGCCCTCTTCCATTAAAACAAACCCAGTGGAGTCCCGAGAGGCCACTCCCATCTCCACAGTATCCCTGACTTCTCATAGGCATTCTGAGAAGCTCCTTGAGGCCACCGGCAAACGTCGAGGGAAATAAGGGTTTCCTGCCACAACCGAAGAAAGACCTCGAGAGTCCTTCTTCAACGCGTCTTGAGGTCAGATTCCCCTACCATGGCTCGAGAGCAATAACGCGCTACACCTCGCCACGCACATGGAGACCTGACTTCCCTGGCGCCACATGAGAGGCTCCCTGAGCTCCCTGTCGTACCTCGTGTGAAACCCCACACTGGCGCCGCAGCTCGAGAAAACACACAAGACCCCTCCGTCATCGCGAGATGAGGGCCATCTTTTCCTGCATGGCCTGGAGAGCAGTCCCAAGTCCTCTCTCCAAACTTCACAGGAGGCTTGACTCCCTTTAGGCCACAAAGTGGGCTCCAAGAGGTGCCCGTCGCAACTCTAAAGGAGAGCAGAGTCCTTTGCTTCCCTTCGACATGAGGCCTGACTCCCTGGGTGAGTCTGGAATGCAAACCTGAGATCCCTGTGGCCCTTGGAGAGGAACATTAGGTCCTGGACACAAGCCTAGATGAGGTCTCCTTTGCCCTGCAGTGACTCGAGCGCAACCCCCAGCTCTCCCTCGCAACTCGAATGGATGATTGGACTTCCCTGGCCCAACACAAGAGAAAGCCTGAAATCCCCGTCGTAACTCGAGAATCCCGCCGCAACTCGAGAAAAACCACGTGGCTCCCCCGTCATCGCAAGATGAGGCCCTTGGCCGCTACAGCATATCAAGAGAAGTCCCACGTTCCATCCTGAAGTACAAAACGGTACTTGGCACCCTTGATGCGACCCCCAAAGTTCCCTGACATACCGGCCTCACTCGAGGGAAACACCAAAGTTCATGGCACCACTTCCTGTGAGCCCCTTCACCCCTCCTGATCGTGACAGGAGGGTCGACTCCCATGCTTTGTCTGCAAGGGGTTCCCGACGTTCCCCGTAAACCTCCGGATGAGGCCGGTCTCATGAGGAAATTCGAAAAGTAGCCTCATGGTTGGTGCCACATGTTGAAAGATCCCGAATTCCCGGTCCACTCTAGATAAGAACCTGACGCCCGGACATCTCTTCGAAGGCAACCCTGTGGATGAAGGCACAACACGAAGGGACACTGACATCCCCATGCATCGTCTGGAAAAACCCGCGATTCCACTCACAGCTCCAAATGTGGACTGTCACCCCGTGAACAACTCGAGAGGCAAGTGAAGTTGCATTCCTTCACACAAGACGAGGCCTTACCCTCCTGGCCCAACTCTTCAGGGACCCTGCGATCAGAGTCAGAAATGGAGAGGAACCCTGAGGTTCCTACCTCAACTAGAGAAGAGGCCCTCTTCCATTGAACCAAACTCAGTGGTGTCCCGAGAGGCCCCTCCCAACACCACAGTATCCCTGAATTCTCAGAGGCTCCCTGAGAAGCTACCTGAGGTCACTGGCACAAGTCGAGGGAACCCAGAGTTTCCTGAAGTAACCCGAGAAAGACTTGGAGAGTCCTTTTTCAACGTCTCTTGATGCCCGATTCCCCTACCATGACTCCAGAGCAAGGACGTGCTCCCCTCGCCACAAGCAGGAAAACTGACTTCCCTAGTACCACACAAGAGGCTCCCTGAGTACCCCATCATACCTCGTGAGAAAACCCACAGTGGCGCCGCAGTTCGAGAAAAACCACAAGATGCCCCCGTCAAGGAGAGATGGGGGCCTTCTTTTGCTGCCTGACCTGGAGAGCAATCCCTGGTCCTCTCTCCAAACTTCACAGGAGGATTGACTCCCTTTAGGCCACTCAGTTGGGTCCAAGAAATACCCGGTGCGACTCGAGAGGAGAGCGGAGTCTTTTGCTTCCCTCGAGACGAGGCCTGACTCCCCGGGTGAGTTTGGAATGCAACCCCGAGATCCCTGTCGCCCCTGGAGTGGAACATTATGTCCTAGACACAAGCCTAGATGAGGTCTATTTTGCCCTACAGTGATCGAGAGCAACCTCCATCTCTCCCTCACAATTTGAATGGAAGATTGGTCTTCCCACGGTCAACACATGAGGAAGTCTGAATATCCCATCGTAATTCGAGAATTCAGCCTCAAGTCTTAAAAACCATGTGGTTCCCCCTTCATCGCAATATGAGGCCCTTGCCAGCTAGAGTCTCAAGAGAAGTCCCACGTTCCATCTTAAAGTTCGAAATGCTACTTGGCACCCTTGATGCGACCCCAAAGTTCCCCAACATACCGGTCTCACTCCAGGGGAACACCGAAATTCCCGGCGTCTCCAGGGAAGTCCCATGTTCTGTCCTTAAGTGCGAAACGGTACTTGACACCCTTGATGCGACCGCAAAAGTTCCCGACACGCTGGGTTCCCTCGAGGGGAACACCAAGGGTCCCGGCACCACTTCATCTGAGCCCCTTCTCCCCTCCTGATCGCAACAGGAGAGGCGATTCCCCTGCTTTCTCTGGAAGGGGTTCCCGGCCTTCCTGGTGCACCTCAGGATGAGGCCGGTCTCAGGAGGAAATTCGAGACCAGCCATGTGTGAGGTGCCACGTGCCGAATGACACCGATTTTCCGGTCCACTCTTGATAAGAACCTGATGCCCGGACACCTCTTCGAAGGCAACCCTGTGAGTGAAGGCACAACACGAAGGGGCACTGACACCCCCGTGCATCATCCGGAAAAACCCGCAGGGTCTACACACAGCTCGACAAGGGGCCTGAGACTCCCGGAACAACTCGAGAGGCAACCAGAACTCCATTCCTCAGACAAGACGAGGCATGACTCTCCTGTCCCAACACTGCAGGGACCGTGCAGTCGGAGTCAGAATTGGAGAGGAAGCCTGAGGTTCCTGCCTCCCCTCGAGATGAGGCCCTCTTCCATTGCGCCGAACCCAGCAGAGTCCCGAGAGGCCCTGCCAACTCCACAGCATTCCTCACCTCTCAGAGGCACCCTGGTAAGTTCCCTATACTCCCCTGCAGAAGTCGAGGGAAACGAGGGTTTCCCACCGCCACCCGAGAAAGACCTCGAGAGTCCTTCTTCAACGCGTCTTGAGGCCCTAGTCACTTCCCATGACTCGAGAGTGATGACCAGCTCCCCCTCGCCATGCGCATGGAGACATGAGTTCCCTGGCGCCGCACGAGAGGCTCCCTGAGGTCCTCGTCATGCCTCGTGAGAAAACCCCCACAGGCGCCGCAGCCTGAGGAAACCCATGAGATGCCCCCGTCATCGCGAGATGAGGGCCTTCTTTTCCTGCCTGACCTGGAGAGCAATCCCGAGTCCTCTCTCCAAACTGAAGAGGAGGCTCGACACCCTTGAGTCCACTCAGTGGGCTCCAAGAGATCCGTGTCGCGACTTGAGAGGAAAGTGGAGTCCTCTGCTTCCCCTCGAGGCGAGGCCTGACTCCCCGGGGGAGTCTGGAATGGAAACCCGAGATCTCTGTCTTCCCTTGAGAGGAATATTAGGTCCTGGACACACGCCTCGATGAGCTCTCTTTGGCCCTGTAGTGACTCGAGCAGAACCCCCAGCTTTCCCTCGCAACTCCAGGGGAAGACTGGGCTTCCCAGGGCCAACCCAAAAGGAAGCCTGAAATCCCCGTCGTTTTCGAGAATCCAGACGCAACTCGAGAAAAACGACGTGGTTCCAACGTCTTCACAGGATGAGGCCCTTGCCCGCTACAGCGTCTCCAGGGAAGTCCCATGTTCCGTCCTGAAGTGGGAAACGGTACTTGGCTCCCTTGATGCGACCCCTAAAGTTCCCTGAAACGCCGGGTTCCCTCGAGTGGAACACCTAGAGTCCCGGCCCCACTTCATCTGAGCCCCATCTCCCCTCCTGATCGCGACAGGAGAGTCAATTCCCCTTCTTTGTGTGGAAGGTGTTCCCGGCCTTCCCGGCACACCTCAGGATGATGCTGGTCTCACGAGGAAATTCGAGATGAGCCACGTGGGTGGTGCCACATGCCGAATGACCCCGATTTCCCGGTCCGCTCTTGAAATGAACCTGATGCTGGACACCTCTTTGAAGGCAACCCTGTGGGGGAAGGCACCAAATGAAGGAGCAATGACACCCCCGTGCATCTTCTGGAAACACCTGCAGGTTCCACACACAGCTCGACAAGGCGCCTGAGACCCACTGAACGACTCGAGAGGCAAGCAGAGTTCCATTACTCAGACAAGACGAGGCCTGACTCTCCTGTACCAACCTTCTAGGGACCCTGCGGTCGGAGTCAGAAATGGAGAGGAAGCCTGAGGTTCCTGCCTCCAATCGAGATGAGGCCCTCTTTCATTTCGTCAAACATAGTGGAGTCCCGAGAGGCCCCTCTAAATCCTCAGTATCCCTCACCTCTCAGAGGCACCTGGGAAGTTCCCTAAGGTCCCCGGTAGAGGTCGAGGGAAACGAGTGTTTCCCGCCCCAACCCAAGAAAGACCTCGAGAGTCCTTCTTAAATGCGTCTGGAGGCCCTAGTCCCTCCCATGACTCCAGAGCAATGACGCGATCTGCCTGGCCACACGCATGGAGGCCTGACTTCTCTGGCGCCGCACGAGAGTCTCCCTGAGCTCCCCATCATATCTCATGAGAAACCCCACACTGGCGCCGCAGCTCGAGAAAACCCATGAGACGCTCCCGTCATCACGAGAGGAGGGCCATCTTTAACTGAATGGTATGCAGATCAAGCGTGAACCTTCTGTCCAAGCTACACAGGACGCTTGACTCCCTTTAGGCCACTCATTGGGCCCCAAGAGTTACACGTCGCGACTCGAGAGGATAGTGGAGTCCTTTGCTTCCACTCGAGACGAGGCGTGACCCACCGGGTGAGACTGGAATTCGACCCCGATATCCCTGTTGCCCCTGGAGAGGAACACTACGTCCTGGTCCCAAGCCTAGATGAGGACTCTTTGCCCTGAAGTGACTCGAGAGCAACCCACAGCTCTCTCTGACAAGTTGAATGGAAGATTGGACTTCCTGGGCCAACACAAGAGGAAGCCTGAATTCCCCGTCGTAACTCGAGAATCCCGCCGCAACTCGAGAAAAACCACGTGTTTCCCTCGTCATCGCAATATGAGGCCCTTGCCCGCTAGAGCATCTCCAGAGAATTCCCACGTTCCGTCTTGAAGTGCGAAACTGTACTTGGCACCCTTGATGCGACCTCAAAAGTGCCGTGACATACCGGTCTCACTCGAGGGGACCACCGAGGTTCCCGGCACCACTTCATCTGAGCCCCTTCTCGCCTTCTGATCGCGACCGGTGTGTCGATTCCCCTGCTTTGTCTGCAAGGGTTCCCTACCTTCCCGGCGAACCTCAGGATGAGGCCGGTCTCCCGAGGAAATTCGAGACGTAGCCTCGTGGGTGGTACCATATGCTGAAAGACCCCAATTTTCTGGTACGCTCTTGAAAAGAACCCGATGCCCGGACACCTCTTTGAAGGCAACCCTGTGGATGAAGGCACAACACGAAGGGGCACTGACACCCCTGTGCATCGTCCGGAAAACCCCGCAGGTTCCACACACAGCTCAACAAGTGGCCTGTCACTCCGTGAACAACTCGAAAGGCAAGCGGAGATCCATTCCTCCACGGAAGACGAGGCGTGACTCTCTTGTCCGTACTCGGCAGGTACTCTGCGACCCGAGTCAGAAATGGAGAGGACCCCTGAGGTTCCTGCCTCCATTCGAGATGAGGCCCTCTTCGATTGCACCAAACCCAGTTGAGTAACGAAAGGCCCCTCCCAAATCCACAGTGTCCCTGACTTCTCAGAGTCACCCTGAGAAGTTGCCTGAGGTCACCGACACAAGTCGAGGGAACCCAGGGTTCCCTGCCGCAACCCGAGAAAGACCTCGAGAGTCCTTCTTCAATGCGTCTTGAGGCCCGATTCGCCTACTATGACTCGAGAGCAATCACGCACTCCCCTTCACCACACGCACGGAGACCTGACGTCCCTAGCACCACACGAGAGGCTCTCTGAGCTCCCCGTCGTACCTCGTGAGAAATCTGATACTGGCGCGGCAGCTGGAGAAAACACAGGAGACGCCCCCGTCATCGCGAGACGAGGGCCTTTTTTCCTGCATGGCCAGGAAAACAATCCCGAGTCATCTCTCCAAACTCCATAGGACGCTTCACTCCCTTTACGCCACGCAGTGGGCTCCAAGAGATACCCGTCGCGACTCGACAGGAGAGCGGAGTCCTTTTTTTCCCCTCAAGACGAGGCCTGACTCACCGGGTAAGTCGAAAATGCAACCCTGAGATCCCTGTCAGCCCAGTAGTGGAACACTAGGTCCTGGACACAAGCGTAGATGAGGTCTATTTTGCCCTGCAGTGACTGGAGAGCAATCCCCAGTTCTAACTTGCAACTCGAATGGAATACTGGATTTTCCTGACACCACACAAGAGGCTCCCTGAAATCCCTGTGGTACTTCATGAGACACCCCACACTGGCGCCGCAGCTCGAGAAAACCCACGAGACGCCACCGTCATCTCGAGATGAGGGCCTTCTTTTCCTGCATGGCCTGAGTCCAATCCCGAGTCCTCTCTCCAAACTCCACAGGAGGCTTGACTCCCTTTAGTACACACATTGGGCTCCAAGAGATACCCATCGCGACTCGAGACGAGAGCGGAATTCTTTGCTTACCCTCGAGGTGAGAACTGACTCCCCGGATGAGTCTGGAATGCAAACCCGAGATCCCTGTCGCCCCTGGAGAGCAACGTTAGATCCTGGACACAAGCCTAGATTAGGTCTCTTTTGCCCTGCAGTGACTCTAGCGCAATCCCCAGCTCCCCCTCGCAACCTGAATGGAAGATTGGATTTCAAGGCCAACAAGAGGAAGCCTAAATTCCCGGTCATAACTCGAGAATCCCGCCGCAACTCGAGCAAAACCACGTGGTTCTCCCGTCATCGCAAGATGAGGCCCTTGCCCGCTACAGCGTTTCAAAAGATGTCCCAGGTTCCGTCTTGAAATGCGAAACGGTACTTGGCACCCTTGATGCGACCCCAAAAGTCCCCCAACACGCCGGTCTCACTCAAGGGGAACACCGAGGTTCCCGGCACCACTTCATTTAAGCCCCTTCTCCCCTCCTGATCGTGACCGGTGGGTCGATTCCCCTGCTTTGTCTGCAAGGGGGCCCGACCTTCCCTGCACAACTCAGGATGAGGCCGGTCTCATGGGGAAATTCGATACGTAGCTTTGTGGGTGGTGCCACTTGCTGAAAGACTCCAATTTCCCGGTCTGCTCTTGATAAGAATCTGATGCTCGGACACCTCTTGGAAGGCAGCCTTGAGTATGAAGGTACAACACGAAGGGGCACTAACACACCTGTGCATCATCCGGGAAAAAGGGCAGGTTACACACACAGCTCGACAAGTGGCCTGTCACCTCGAGAACAACTCGAGGGGCAAGAGGAGTCCCATCCTCCAGAAAAGACGAGGCCTGACTCTCCTGTACCAACATGCAGGGACCTTGCGATCTGAGTCAGAAATGGAGAGGAACACTGAGGTTCCTGCTTCAACTCGAGATGAGTCCCTCTTACATTCCACCAAATGCAGAGGAGTCTCGAGAGGCCCCTCCAAACTGCACAGTATCCCTGATTTCTCAGAGGCACTCTGAGAAGCTCCCTGAGGTCGCAGGCACAAGTCAAGGGAACCCTGGGTTTTATGCAGTGACCCGAGAAAAACCTCGAGAGTCCTTCTTCAACCCATCTTGAGGCCCGATTACCCTACCATGACTCGAGAGCAATGACGAACTCCCCCTAGCCATCTCATGGGGACCTGACTTCCCTGGCGCCACACGAGAGGCTCCCTGAGCTCCCTCTCGTACCTCGTCAGAAACCCGGCACTAGCGCGGCAGTCTAGAAAACCCACAAGAGGCCGCCGTCATCGCGAGATGAGGGCCTTCTTTTCCTGCATGGCCTGGAGAGGAATCCCGAGTCCTCTATCCAAACAGCACAGGAGGCTTGACTCCCTTTAGGGCACACAGTGGGCTCCAAGAGATACCCATGGCGACTCAAAAGGACAGCGGAGTTCTTTGCTTCCCCTCGAGACGAGGCCTGATTCCCCGGGTGAGTCTGGTATGCAAGCCCGAGATCCCTGTCGCCCCTAGGGATGAACATTAAGTCCTGGACACAAGCCTAGATGAGGTCTATTTTGCCCTGCAGTGACTCGAGGGCAATCCCCAGCTCTCCCTTGAAACTCGAATGGAAGATAGGACTTCCCTGGGCCAACACATGAGGAAGATTGTATTCCCCGTCGAAACTCGAGAATCCCGCCACAACTCGAGAAACGCTACGTGGTTCCCCCGTCATCGCAAGATGAGGCCCTTGCCCCCTACAGCGTCTCAAGAGAAGTCCCACGTCCGTCTTGAAGTGCGAAACGGTATCGGCACCCTTGATGCAACCTCAAAAGTTCCTCGACACACTGGTCTGACTCGAGAACACCGAGGTACCCGGCACCACTACATCTGGGCCCCTTCTCCCCTCCTGATCGCGACAGGAGGGTCGATTCCCCTGTTTTGTCTTGAAGGGGTTCCCGCCTTTCCCGGTGCATCTCAGGATGAGGCCGGTCTCACGAGGATATTCGAGACATAGCCACGTGGATGGTGACACATGCCGAAAGACCCCGATTTCCCGGTCCGCTCTTGATAAGATCCTGATGCCCGGACACCTCTTTGAAGATAACCCTTTTGATGAAGGCACAACACTTAGGGGCACTGACACCCCTGGGTATCGTCCGGAGAAACCCGCAGGTACCACACACAGCTCGAGAAGTGACCTGTCACCCCGTGAACAACTGGAGAGGCAAGCAGAGTTCCATTCCTCCACACAAGACGAGGCCTGACTCTCCTGTTTGAACTCTGCAGCGAAACTGCGATCCGAGTCAGATCTGGCCCAGGGGAAGTCAGGAGAGGAAACATGAGTTTCCTGCCTCCACTCGAGATGAGGCCCTCTTCCATTGCACCGAACCCAGTGGAGTCCAGAGAGACCCCTCCCAACTGCTCAGTATCCCTGACTTCTCAGAGGCACCCTTAGACCTTCCTGAGATCACCGGCACAAGTCGAGGGAACCAAGGGTTTCCTGCCCCAACCCGTAAAAGACCTCGAGAGTCCTTCTTCAACGCGTCTTGAGGTGCGATTTCCCTACCATGACTCGAGAGCAATGACGCGCTCCCCCTAGCCACGCGCATAGAAACCTGACTTCCCTGGCGCCACAGGAGAGGCTCCCTGAGCTCCCCATTATACCTCGTGAGCAACACCACACTGGAGCCGCAGCTCGAGAATACCCACGAGACGCCCCAGTCCTCACGAGATGAGGGCCTTCTTTTGCTGTATGGCCTGGAGAGCAATCCTGAGTCCTCTCTCCAAACTCCACAGGAGGCTTGACTCATTTTAGGCCACACAGTGAGCTCCAAGATATACCCGTCGCAACTTGACAGGAGAGCGGTGTCCTTGGCTTCCCCTCGAGACGAGGCCTGACTCCCCGGGTGAGTCGAGAATGCAATGCTGAGATCGCTTTCGCCCCAGCAGAGGAACATTAGGTCCTGGACACAAGCCTAGATGAGGTCTATTTGGCCCTGCAGTGTCTCGAGAGCAATCCCCAGTTCTAACTCACAATTCGAATGAAAACTGGACTTCCCTGGGCCAGTTGAAGAGGAAGCCTGAATTCCCGGTTGTAACTCGAGAATCCCGCCCCAACTCAAGAAAAACCACGTGGTTCCCCCGTCATCGAAACATGAAGCCCTTGCCCGCTACAGCGTCTCAAGAGAAGTCCCACGTTCCGTATTGAAGAGCGAAAAGTTACTTGGAACCCTTGATGCGACCCCAAAAGTTCCCCGACATACCAGTCTCACTTGAGGAGAACACCGAGGTTCCCGGCACCACTTCATCTGAGACTCTTCTCCCCTCTTGATCGCGACAGGAGGTTCGATTCCCCTGCTTTGTCTGGAAGGCGTTCCCGACCTTCCTGGCGCACATCAAGATGAGGCCAGTCTCACGAGGAAATTCGAGACATAGCCTCGTGGGTGGTGCGGCATGCCAAAAGACCCCGATTCCCTGGTCCGCTCTTGATAAGAACCCGATGGCAGAACCCAACTCGAAGGCAATCCTGTGGAACAAGGCACAACACGAAGGGGCAGTGACACCCCAGTGCATCGTCCAGAAAAACCCGCAAGTTCCACATACAAATCGACAAGTGGCCTGTCACCCCATGAACAACGCGAGAGTCAAGCGGAGTTCCATTCCTCCACACAAGACGAGGCCTCACTCTCCTGTCCCAACTCTGCAGGGACTCTGCGATCCGAGTCAGATCCGGCGCATTCGAAGCCAGGAGAGGAACCCTGTGGTTCCTGCCTCAACTTGTCATGAGGCCCTCTTCCATTGCACCAAACCCAGTGGAGTTCCGAGAGGCCCCTCCCAACTCCACAGTGACCCTGACTTCTCAGAGGCACGCTGAGAAGCTTCCTGAGGTCACTGGCACAAGTCGATGGAACCCAGGGTTTCCTGCTGCAACCCAAGAAAGACCTCGAGAGTCCTTCTTTAACACGTTTTCAGGCCCAATTCCCCTACCATGACTCGAGAACAATGACGGGCTCCCTCTCACCACGTGCATAGAGACCTGACTGCCCTGGCACCACATGAGAGGCTCACTGAGCTCCCAGTCTTACTTCGTGAGAAACCCCACACTAGCGCCACAGCTCGAGAAAACCTACGAGACGCCCCAGTCATCGGGAGATGAGGGCCTTCATTTCCTGCATTGCCTGGAGAGCAATCCCGTGTCCTCCCTCCAAACACCAGAGGAGGTTTGACTCCCTTTAAGCCACTCAGTGGGCTCCAAGACATACCCGTCCGACTCGAGAGGAGAGCAGAGTCCTTTGCTTCCCCTCGAGACGAGGCCTGACTCCAGGGTGAGTCTGGAATGCAACCCCGAGATTCCTGTCGCCCCTTGGCATGAACATTAGGTCCTGCACACAAGCCTTGGTGGGGTCTCTTTTGCCTTCAGTGACTAGAGCGCACCTCCAGCTCTTCCTCGAATCTCGAATGGAAGATAAGACTTTTGTGGGCCAACACAAGAGGAAGCATGAATTCCCTGTGGTAACTCAAATATCCCACCGCAACTCGAGAAAAACCAAGTGGTTCCCCAGTCATTCCAAGATGAGGCCCTTGCCCGCTGGAGCACCCCAAGAGAAGTCCCACGTTCCAATTTGAAGAGCGAAACGGTACTTGGAACGCGTTATGCGACCCCAAAAGTTACCCGACATACCTGTCTCACTTGAGGGAAACACCGAGGTTCCCAGCAGCACTTCATCTGAACCACTTCTCCCCACCTGATCGCCACAGGAGGGTCGAATCCTCTGCTTTGTCTGGAAGGGTTTCATGACCTTCGTGGCACACCTCAGTTGAGGCCGGTTTCATGAGGAAATTCGAGACTAGCCACGTGGGTGGTGCCAAATGCTGAACGACCCCAATTTCCCAGTCCGCTCTTCTTAAGAACACGATGCCCTGACACCTCTTTGAAGGCAACCCTGTGGATGAAGACACAAAACGAAGGGTCACTGACACCCCCATGCATCGTCTGGAAAAACCTGCAGATTCCACACACAGTTTGACAAGGGGCCTGAAACCCCATGAACAACTCGAGAGGCAAGCGGAGTTCCATTCCTCAGAAAAGACATAGCCTGACTCTCCTGTCCCAACTCTGCAGGGACACTACGATCAGAGTCAGAATTGGAAAGGAAGCCTGAGGTTCCTGCCTCCACTCGAGATGAGGCCCTCTTCCATTGCGACAAACCCAGTGGAGTCCCGAGAGGCCCCACCAACTCCACAGCATCCCTCACCTCTCAGAGGAACCCTGGGAAGTTCCCTCAGGTCCCCGGCAGAAGTCGGGGGAAACGAGGGTTTCCCGCTGCAACCCGAGAAAGACATCGAGAGTCCTTCTTCAACGCGTCTTGAGGCCCTAGTCCCCTCCCATGACTCGAGAACAATGACGCGCTCCTTCTCGCCACGTGCATGGAGACATGACTTCCCTGGCGCCGCACGAGAGGCTCCCTGAGATCCTCGTCGTGCCTCGGGAGGAAACCCCCACGGGTGCCGCAGCTCGAGGAAACCCCTGAGATGCCCCCGTCCTCGCGAGGTGAGGGCCTTCTTTTTCTGCCTGGCCTGGAGAGCAATCACGAGTCCTCTCTCAAAAGTGAAGAGGAGGCTGGACTCCCTTGAGGCCACTCAGGGGGCACCAAGATATCAGCGTCGCGACTCGGGAGGAGAGCGGAGTCCTTTGCTTCCCCTCGAGGCTAGGCCTGACTCCCCGGGGGAGCATGGGATGCAAGCCCGAGATCCTTGTCTTCCCTGGAGAGGAGCATTAGGTCCTGGACACACGCCTAGATGAGGTCTCTTTGGCCCTGCAGTGACTCGAGCGCAACCCCCAGCTTTCGCTCGCCACTAGAATAGAAGATTGGGCTACCCAGGGCCGACACAAGAGGAAGCCTGTAATCCCCTGTCGTAACACGAAAATCCCGCCGCAACTCGAGAAAAACCACGTGGTTCCCACCTCTTTGCAAGATGAGGCCCTTGCCCGTAACGGCGTCTCAAGGGAAGTCCCCTGTTCCGCCCTGAAGTGCTAAACGGGACCTGACAGCCTTCATGCAACCCCCAAAAGTTCCCCGATACGCCGGGTTCCCTCGAGTGGAACACCGAGGGTCCCGGCACCGCTTCACCTGAGCCCCTTCTCCCCTCCTGATCGCGACAGGAGAGGCGATTCCCCTGCGTGGTCTGGAAGGGGTTCCCGGACTTGCCGGTGCACATCAAGAGGAGGCCGGTCTCACGAGGACATTCGAAATGAGCCACGTGGGTGGTGCCACATGCCGAACGAGCCCGATTCCCCGGTCCGCTCTTGAGAAGAACCCGATGACGGACCCCTCTTCGAAGGCAACCCTGTGGGTGAAGGCACAGCCCGAAGCGGCACTGACACCCCCGTGCATCGTCCGGAAACACCCGCAGGTTCCACACACAGCTCGACGAGGGGCCTGTGGCCCTCTGAGCAACTCGAGAGGCAAGCGGGGTTCCCTTCCTCAGACAAGACGAGGCCTGACTCTCCTGTCCCAACTCTGCAGGGAACCTGCGGTCGGAGTCCGAAACGGAGAGGAAGCCTGAGGTTCTTGCCTCCCCACGAGATGAGGACCTCTTCCGTTACGCCAGACCCAGCGGAGTCCCGAGGGGCCCCGCCACCTCCACAGGATCCCTCGCCTCTCAGAGGCACCCTGGGAAGTTCCCTAAAGTCCCCGGCAGAAGGCGAGGGAAACGAGGGTTTCCCGCCGCCCCCCGAGAAAGACCTCGAGAGTCCTTCTTCAACGCGTCTCAAGGGCCTTGTCCCCTCCCGTGACTCGAGAGCCAGGACGCGCTCCCCCTCACCACGCGCATGGAGACCTGACTTCCCTGGCGCCGCACGAGAGGCTCCCTGAGATCCTCGTCGTGCCTCGGGAGAAAACCCCCACGGGCGCCGCAGCTCGAGGAAACCCCTGAGACGCCCCCGTCCTCGCGAGCTGAGGGCCTTCTTTTCCTGCATGGCCTGGAGAGCAATCCCGGGTCCTCTCTCCAAACGGAAGAGGAGGCTGGACTCCCTTGAGGCCGCTCAGGGGGCTCCCAGAGACCCGCGTCGCGACTCGAGAGGAGGGCGGAGTCCTTGGCTTCCCCTCGAGATGAGGCCTGACTCCCCGGGGGAGCCTGGAATGCAACCCCGAGATCCCTGCCTTCCCTGGAGAGGAATATTAGGTCCCGGACACAGGCCTAGGTGAGGTCTCTTCGGCCCTGCAGTGACTCGAGCGCAACCCCCAGCTTTCCCTGGCAACTCGAGGGGAAGATTGGGCTTCCCAGGGCCAACCCAAGAGGAAGCCTAAGATCCCCGTCGTAACTCGAGAATCCCGCCGCATCTCGAGAAACACCACGAGGTTCCCACCTCTTCGCAAGATGAGGCCCTTGCCCGCTACGTCGTCTCAAGGGAAGTCCTAGGTTCTGTCCTGAAGTGCGAAACAGTACCTGACTCCTTTCATGCATCCCCCAAAAGTCCCTCACACGCCGGTTTCTCTCGAGGATAACACCGAGGGTTCTGGCCCCACTTCATCCGAGCCCCTTCTCCCCTCCTGACCGCGACAGGAGAGTCGATCCCCCTGCGTTGTCTTGAAGGGTCCCTGGCCTTCCCGGCACACCTCAGGATGAAGCCGGCCTCACTAGAAATTTGAGACTAGCCCCGTGGGTGGTCCCACATCCCGAAAGACCCCAATTTCCCTGTCTGCTCTTGAAAAGAACCCAAGGCCCGGACACCTCTTCGAAGGCAAGCCAGTGGGTGAAGGCACAACACGAAGGGGCACTGTCACTGTCGTGCATCATCTGGAAACACCCGCAGGTTCCACACACAGCTCAACAAGGGGCCTGAGACCCCCTGAGCACCTCGAGAGGCAAGCGGAGTTCCCTTCCTCAGACAAGACGATTCCTGACTCTCTTGTCCCAACTCTGCAGGGACCCTGCGGTCGGAGTCCGAAACGGAGAGGAAGCCTGAGGTTCCTGCCTTCCCTGGAGATGAGGCCCTCTTCCAGTGCGCCAAACCCAGCGGAGTCCTGAGAGGCCCCGCCAACTCCACAGCATCCCTCATCTGTCAGAAGCACACTGGGAAGTTCCCTAAGGTCACCGGTAAACTTTTATTGCACAAGGTCCCCATGAAATGGCCCACGCAGCAGGACATCCACAGATTCTGTCTGCCATTAAAGGGGAGTAAGGTGCCCTCCCCACTTCTTTGCTGCCTCGGCGGCCACCAGGGTGCAATTCGCGTACCCTTCCCTTTCCCATCCTAGCAGGTGCTCCAGGGCCCGCTGGCCTACAAAGTGCCAGAAGCAGGGCTGGGCCAGCCGGCCAGAATTCAGGGTTCTGTCCCTTGGAGTTCCAGCGGACACTAGGCTGCTTGGGAAAACCGCGCAGACTCTGAGGTTTTTCAGCAGAGGGGTGGAGCGGTAAAGGCCTTGACCCCAAAGACGAGGCCTTTCTGCGACCACCAGGTTGGGGAGCTCTGAGACTGTGCCAACACAGGGCGGAATACATGGTTCCCTGCTCCAGGCAGTCCCCGTTCCCTTACCTGTGTTCCGCACCCCTCCGCTGTGGCCAATGGATGCCGATCCTTGGGGATCCAGGAGTTCACGAAATGGGCATTCCCAGCCGCAATGGCGACCCCCAACAGCACATCTGGAAAGCCCTCCCCACCCCCGCCAGGAGCCGACCCCCGCTGCGAACGGACCCCCCACACCGCCCCGCGCCTTCAGGTTTCGCTCCGGCCCTGCCGGGCTCCCGGCGGGTTCCCAGCCACATTGGCGACCCCCGGGAGCACAACAGGGACCGACCACCCACCCACAGCGAGCGGAATCTCGACCTGTGCAGCCCAGGTTTACCCCGCCCTGGGTGCGCTCCCGGAGCGTTTCCAGCCGCAGTGGCCATCTCCGAGAGCACAACTGGGAAGCCCTCCCCCAACCCCGCCAGGAGCCGACACCCGCCCTGCACCACCCGGGTTCGCCCCGCCCCTGCCGCGCTCCAGGGGCGCTGCCCACCTTCACCAGTGGCTCCTGGTGAGCCCCGTCCCCACGCCCGGTTCCAGGAGAGGCTCTCGGACCTCGCTGCTGCCGCCAGGTCAAACATGAGGACAATACATACACCCCACAGAGACAATCCAAGCTGTCTATGATTTAGGGATAAAACGAGGACTACAGAAAGGCAAGATGACCTGACCTAGGAGGGCCATGATATTCTATAGAACCAGACAAAGTTGGTTACCAAGGAAACTTTTTTCCTTGGAACCCGGAAAGCTGGTTCTTTGCATATGCAATGACCAACAATTAGCTTGTTACCCAAGCCTGCCTCGCTGCCACCCCCATCCCCCCACTCCCCAGAAGACTGGCTCAAAGAAATATTTTAAATCTCAGGCGGAAACCTGGAAGATGTCTTGTCTGTCTGTTTGGATTAAGGTATGTGTCAGTGTGAGCCCTGTGTTTTTTGATAATATTGCTCAAGTTCTGTGTTCTGATTTCAATGGTCTCAAGACAAGGCAGCCCTTCCAAATCAAACTGCTGGAAATACAAGAAAACATTGACCTAAATGAATGTCAGAGTCCCGTGAACTGGGAACTAGTCAATATTAAATATCTAGTATTTTTGGTTTTGCTCCTCCATTATAGACATGTCTAAGAGTCAACAACATTAAGCACAACATGTTCATAGTGCCTAGGTTTCTTTTGAGGTAAAAATTGCTCTATTGTTATATCTGTCACAAGCTTGTCAGCAAGAAAGTACCTGGAAACGACAACAACAAAAGTAAAAAATGTAAATGTGATATGAGCTTTTAGACAAACTCTTTACAATAATTATACTCTAAAATATCTGCCTCTCATAGTCTTGATTGAAGGCAGAGGAGAAGGGGATGACAGAGGATAAGATGGTTGGATGGCATCACTGACTCGATGGACATGAGTTTGAGCAAGCCCCTGGAGCTGGTGACGGACACGGAAGCCTGGCGTCCTTCAGGCCACGGGGTCCCAAAGAGTCAGACACGACTGAGCAACTGAACTGAACTGAACTAACAAACGTTTCTCCAAGTGTTTTGGTTACCCGAGTTTCTATCCTTGTGACGACAGTGTATTGAATAGCTAGGTCATTTCCAAATAAATGAAAGTTCTGAAACATTCACGACTTGAAAGGACCTCCCTTTTACACAGAAACAAAAGAGATTTTTGACTCTCCATGAATAGTGTCTGGCACCATCCTGACATGTTAAATGTACGAAAGCAATTGTTTTGTTTTGTTTTGTTTTTTTCTGTTCTTGGGGGTGGGGGGAGGGGGGCGGGCTATAGCGAATGTCAATATAAAAGTCAGTTCTTGGTTGCTGAAGGGAAATGTATGACTTGTTATTACAAGAAAGTATGTGGAATGCAATGGCACTTGAGGAAGGAAAACAAAGTAGTTCTGTCTTACAGGTGGCCGTTTCAGGATGGGAGAAGCAAAGGAATGGGTACAGAATGGGATAAGGAGGTTGTAGGGAAAGTGGACCCCCAGAAAAGAGTTCTGTGCCTAGCACAAGTTTTCTTGAGATGTCGAACTGCCTTTGCTAATGGAGTTTAAGTTTCTTTACCTCTTAAGTGATCTCTTCTAGGTTGACCTAGAACAGAAATCTTTTGTTAGCTTTGGCTAAGTAGAGAAGTAGTGTTTCACGGTGACATATGTGATCCTTCCTGACTGTTTGCAGCCCTTTTGATATCGATGCACTGCTTCTGCTGCTGCTGCCGCAGCTGCTGCTGCTAAGTCGTTTCAGTCGTGTCCAACTCTGTGCGACCCCATAGACGGCAGCCCACGAGCCCCCGCAGTCCCTGGGGTTCTCTAGGCAAGAACAATGGAGTGGGTTGCCATTTCCTCCTCCCATGCATGAAAGTGAAAAGTGAACGTGAAGTCGCTCAGTGGTGTCTGACTCTTAGCGACCCCATGGACTGCAGCCTACCAGGCTCCTCCATCCATGGGATTTTCCACGCAAGAGTACTGGAATGGGGTGCCATTGCCTTCTCCCATATCTATGCACAAGCCTGCCTAAATAATTGACTTCTAGCTAGCTTTGGGATGCCAATGACCATCCACCCTTACAAGGCAACAGAGAAGAGAAAAACACTTACCACAGGAGGTCCTGGTAAGGAACGAGGAACTAACAAGCTCCCGCCAACCAGGATTCTGCAGAGGTCAACAAGAGGTCAGTAAGAGATGGAAGACTGCAGTCCAGAGGTCCTAGCAACTTCCATCTTGCAGCAGAAACCCAGCATAGTCAAAACGAATTCAATGTTGCAAAAAATAAGTAAACAAATAAAGGACAGAAGTTCTTTGAACACATGACTGAGATTAGGGGTGAGGCAGTACATGTACGGTGCCCGGAAAATCTTAAAGTATGAGAAAGGAAAGAAATTAAAGACAACTATCAAGCTGTCCAAACTGATAAAAACGAAAGATTACACAGTTTTTTCTGTATATATTACCAGATAATAATCTGAAAAGGAATTAAAAAAAATTCCCTTTCAATAATGTCAACATGAATACAACACTTTGCCATGGATGTAACGAGGATGACAAGACTGGCACAATGGAACTTATACACCCTGGCTGAAAACTATCCTGAATACATGGACAGGTATTCCATAACAATGGAAATACATAAGATGGCAATACCATGGAATGCATCTTCAATCTGAAATGAAGATTTGATATGATTTGATCGCTCAGAGCTTTTGTGTCATCAATTGTTATTAAAGTATAAATGAGATAGAGAAAGCTGCTGACTTAGACTTGAGGCGGGGTGTACGCCCTGCTGGGCTCTAGCCAGATATTCTACAGGCACTAGCAGTCAGCTAAGGAAAGAAAGGCACTGTCTCAGGGAATGGCCCCAGGCCCCTCCCCCACGACATGCCTTGAGGTCACATTGGCAGCAGGTGAG
This sequence comes from Bubalus kerabau, assembly GCF_029407905.1. Taxonomy (NCBI): domain Eukaryota; kingdom Metazoa; phylum Chordata; class Mammalia; order Artiodactyla; family Bovidae; genus Bubalus; species Bubalus kerabau. Next base: position 1,556,957 of record NW_026577889.1, on the reverse strand, counting down.
TCATCCTGGGACAAAAACTGATTGACATGAATCTTGAAGAAAGGCAGTATTCCAGGCAAATATATCATTTCCTTAACATAGATTAGGAGAACAAGGTACGAGGAAAACATACTGTTTTGTTCAAGTCACTTCTGAGCCTATTGGGGGAACCGACCTGAAGCCAGAGTCCAGCAGATATACATAGGATATTTACATCGCTTAAGACAAACATTTCCTCAGGAACAAATGCATTGCTTAGCTCAAGGTTTGTCTGCGAAATTCTTACACATCAGGAGATGGCTCCGAGCTGGGTTTCCACACACAAGAACATGAATGCAAAGGACAAGCCTGCACAGCCCATCTGCCCCCCTCCCCCACAGCCAGCAGCATTTCCAAGTGACCTCCTAAGGCCTTCCCCAAAATACAGGGGCACCTCTGGGTTTCCTGTTTCCCTCACTTCGAACACTTTTCTTAAAAAAAAAAAAATCCTGCACACTTCTTGATAGAATGCCACAGTGCAAGGAAAACAGGCCTTCAATACTTAACCCTTCCTGTGCCAAACACTTGGGGCTTGGTTTTGTTTTGTTTTGTTTTTTAATTACACCACCACATAATTTAAACTTTTTACAATTTCTATTTCAGTACCAAAACACCAAACTTTTATTGCACAAGGTCCCCATGAAAAGGCCCACGCATCAGGACAGCCACAGATTCTGCCATGAAAGAGCAGCAAGGTGCCCTCCCCCCTTCTTTGCTGCCTGGGCGGCCACCAGGGTTTGAAATCCATGCACCCTACTAAGTTTCTAGGGTGCAATCCGTGGACCCTTCCCTTTCCCATCCCAGCAGGTGCTCAAGGGCCCGCTGGCTTACAAAGTGCCAGAAGCAGGGCTGGGCCAGCCGGCCAGAGTTCAGTGTTCTGTCCCTTGGACTTCCAGGGGACACTAGGCTGCTTGGGAAAACCGTGCAGACTGAGATTTTTCAGCAAAGGGGTGGAGCGGTAAAGGCCTTGACACCAAGGGCGATGCCTTTCTGCAACCGCCAGGTTGGGGAGCTCCGAGAATGTGCCAACAGAGGGCGGAATACTTGGTTCCCTGCTCCAAGCAGTCCCAGTTCCCTGACCTGTGGCCCGCAGCCCTCCGCTGCACCCACTAGATGTGGATCCTTGGGGACACAGGAGCGTAGGAAATGGGCGTTCCTAGCCACAGTGGCGACCCCCGAGAGCACAACTGGGACCGAACCCCCACCCACAGCCATCTAAATCTCGACCCGCGCAGCCCAGGTTTACCCCGCCCCGGGTGCGCTCCCGGCGCGTTTCCAGCCGCAGTGGCCACCACCGAGAGCACAACTGGGAAGCCCTCCCCCACCCCCACCAGGAGCCGAACCCCGCCCCGCGCCACCCGGGTTCACCCCGCCCCTGCCGCACGCCCAGCGCGTTTCCAGCTGCAGTGGGGACCCCCGAGAGCACAACTGTTACCGCCCCCCACCCCCTCCCGACCAGAACCCCGACCCGCGCCGCCCGGGATCGCCCCGCCCCTGGCGCACTCCCGGCGCGTTGCCCACTTCCACCAGGGGCTCCTGGTGAGCCCCATCCCCACGCCCGGTTCCAGGAGAGGCTCTCGGACCTCGCTACTGCTGCCAGGTCAAACACGAGGACAATACATCCACCCCACAGAGACAATCCAAGCTGTCTATGATTTAGGGATAAAACGAGGACTACAGAAAGGAAAGATGTCCTGACCTAGGAGGGCCATGAGAGTCTATAGATCCAAACAAAATTGGGTACCAAGGAAACTTTTTTCCTTGGAACCCGGAAAGCTGGTTCTTTGCATATGCAATGACCAACAATTAGCTTGTTACCCAAGCCTGCCTCGCTGCCACCCCCACTCCCCCCCCCACTCCCCAGGAAAACGGCTCAAAGAAATATTTTAAATCTCAGGCGGAAAACTGGAAGATGTCTTGTTTGTCTGTCTGGATTAAGGTATGTGTCAGTGTGAGCCTTGTGTTTTTTGATAATATTGCTCAAGTTCTGAGTTCTGATTTCAATGGTCTCAAGACAAGGCAGCCCTTCCAAATCAAACTGCTGGAAATACAAGAAAACATTGACCTAAATGAATGTCAGAGTCCCGTGAACTGGGAACTAGTCAATATTAAATATCTAGTATTTTTGGTTTTGCTCCTCCACTATAGACATGTCTAAGAGTCAACAACATTAAGCACAACATGTTCATAGTGCCTAGGTTTATTCTAAGGTAAAAATTGCTCTATTGTTATATGTGTCACAAGCTTGTCAGCAAGAAAGTACCTGGAAACAGCAACAACCAATGTAAAAAATGTAAATGTGATATGAGCTTTTAGATAAACTCTTAACAATAATTATACTCTAAAATATCCGCCTCTCATAGTCTTGATTGAAGGCAGAGGAGAAGGGGATGACAGAGGATAAGATGGTTGGATGGCATCACTGACTCGATGGACATGAGTTTGAGCAAGCCCCTGGAGTTGGTGATGGACACGGAAGCCTGGCGTCCTGCAGGCCACGGGGTCACAAAGAGTCAGACTCGACTGAGCAACTGAACTGAACTGAACTTACAATCGTTCCTCCAGGTGTTTTGGTTACCTGAGTTTCTATCCTGGTGCTAAACTAAGTGACGACAGTGTATTGAATAGCTAGGTCACTTCCAAATAAATGAAACTTCTGAAACATTCACGACTTGAAAGGACCTCCCTTTTACACAGAAACAAAAGAGATTTTTGACTATGCATGAATAGTGACTGGCACCATCCGAACATATTAAATGTAAGAAAGCAATTTTTTTGTTTTGTTTTGTTTTGTTCTGTTCTTGCAGGAAGCGGGGTGGGCGCTATTATCACTGATAGGTATGCTCACCAATCTATCAAATGCCAATAAAAGAGTCAGTTCTTGGTTGCTGAAGGGAAATGTATGACTTGTTATTACAAGAATGTATGGAATGCAATCACACTTTAAGAAGGAAAACGAAGTAGTTCTGTCTTACAGGTGGCATTTTCAGGACGGGAGAAGCAAAGGAATGGGTACAGAATGGGATAAGGAGGTTGTAGGGAAAGTAGGCCCCCAGAAAAGAGTTTTGTGCCTAGCACAAGTTTTCTTGAGATGTTGAACTGCCTTTGCTAATGGAGTTTAAGTTTCTTTACCTCTTAAGTGATCTCTTCTAGGTTGACCTAGAACAGAAATCTTTTGTTAGCTTTGGCTAAGAGGAGAAGTATTGTTTCACGGTGACATATGTGATCCTACCTGACTGTTCTCATCCCCTTTGATATCTATGCACTGCTGCTGCTGCTGCTGCAGCTGCTAAGTGGTTCAGTTGAGGCCGACCCTGTGCCATGCCATAGATGGCAGCCCACCAGGCCCCGCAGTCCCTGGGGTTCTCTAGGCAAGAACACTGGAGTGGGTTGCCATTTCCTCCTCCTATGCATGGAAGTGAAAAGTGAAAATGAAGTCGCTCAGTGGTGTCCGACTCTTAGCCACCCCATGGACTGCAGCCTACCAGGCTCCTCCGTCCTTGGGATTTTCCAGGAGTGGGGTGCCATTGCCTTCTCCCATATCTATGCACAAGCCTGCCTAAATAATTGACTTCTAGCCAACTTTGGGATGCCCATGACCACCCACCCTTACCAGGCAACAGAGAAGAGAAAAACACTTACCACAGGAGGTTCTGATAAGGAACAAGGAACTAACAAGCTCCCACCTACCAGGATTCTGCAGAGGTCAACAAGAGGTCAGCAAGAGATGAGAGACTGCAGTCCAGAGGTCCTAGCTACTTCCATCTAGCAACAAACACCCAGCATAGTCAAAACGATTTCAATGTTAAAGAATAAATAAATAAATAAAAGGACAGAAGTTCTTTGAACACATGTCTGAATTTAGGGGTGAGGCATTACATATGCGTCCCAGGATAATCTTAAAGTGTCAGAAAGTAAAGAAATTAAAGACAACTATCAAGCTGTCCAAACTGATAAAAATGAATGATTACACAGTTTTATCTGTATACATTAGCAGATAATAATCTGAAAAGGAATTTTAAAAAATTCCCTTTCAATAATATCAACATGAATAAAACACTTTGCCATGGAGGTAACGAGGATGACAAGACTGGCACACTGGAAATTATACACCCTGGCTGAAAACTATCCTGAATACATGGACAGATATTCCATAACGATGGAAAGACTTAAGATGGCAATACCATGGAATGCATCTTCAATCTGAAATGAAGATTTGATATGATTTGATCGCTCAGAGCTTTTGTGTCATCAAGTGTTATTAAAGTATTAAAGAGATAGATAAAGCTGCTGACTTAGACTCGAGGCAGGGTGGGGGGGTAGTAAGAGTACCCCCTGCTGGTCTTTAGCCAGATATTCTACAGGCACTAGCAGTCAGCTAAGGAAAGAAAGGGACTGTTTCAGGGAATGGCACCAGGCCCTTCCCCCACGACATGCATTGAGATAATATTGGCAGCAGGTGAGTCATCCCGGGCCAAAACTTGATTGACATGAATCTTGAAGAAAGGCAGTATTCCAGGCAAATATATCATTTCCTTAACATAGATAAGGAGAACAAGCTAGGAGGAAAATATGCTGTTTTGTTCAAATCGCTTCTGAGCCTTTTGGGGGAACCTACCTGAAGGCAGAGTCTAGCGGAAATACATAGGATATTTACATCGCTTAAGACAAACATTTTCTTAGGAAAAAATGCATTGCTTAGCTCAAGGTTTGTCTGCGAAATTCTTACACATCAGGAGATGGCTCCGAGCTGGGTTTCCACACACAAGAACATCCATGCAAAGGACAAGCCTGCACAGCCCATCTGCCGCCCTCCCGCACAGCCAGCAGCATTTCCAAGTGACCTCCTAAGGCCTTCCCCAAAATACAGGGGCACCTCTGGGTTTCCTGTTTCCCTCACTTCGAACACTTTTCTTAAAAAAAAAAAAAAATCCTGCACACTTCTTGATAGAATGCCACAGTGCAAGGAATACAGTCCTTCAATATTTAAACCTCCATTTGCAAAACACTTGGAGCTTGGTTTTGTTTTGTTTTGTTTTTTAATTACACCACCACATAATTTAAAGCTTTTACACGTTCTAATTATTCAGTTCCAAAACACCAAACTTCTATTGCACAGGGTCCTCATGAAAAGGCCCACGCAGCTGGACTACCACAGATTCTGCCATGAAAGGGCAGCAAGGTGCCCTCCCCCCTTCTTTGCTGCCTGGGCGGCCACCAGGGTTTGAAATCCATGCACCCTACTAAGTTTCTAGGGTGCAATCCGTGGACCCTTCCCTTTCCCATCCCAGCAGGTGCTCAAGGGCCCGCTGGCTTACAAAGTGCCAGAAGCAGGGCTGGGCCAGCCGGCCAGAGTTCAGTGTTCTGTCCCTTGGACTTCCAGCGGACACTAGGCTGCTTGGAAGAACCGCGCAGACTCTTAGATTTTTCAGCAGAGGGGTGGAGCGGTAAAGGCCTTGACCCCAAAGGGAAGGCCTTTCTGCGACCGCCAGGTTGGGGAGCTCCGAGAATGTGCCAACAGACGGCGGAATACTTGGTTCCCTGCTCCACGCAGTCCCATTTCCCTTACCTGTGGTCCGCAGCCCTCCACTGCACCCACGGGATGGCGATCCTTGGGGACCCAGGAGCGGACGAAATGGGCGTTCCCAGCCGCAGTTGCAACCCCCTAGAGGGCAACTGTGAACCCCTCCCCATCCCCCCCATGAGCCGACCCCCGCCCCGCGCCCCCAGGGTTAGCCCCGCCCCTGCCGCGCTCCCGGCGCGTTCCCAGCCGCAGTGGCGACCCCCGGGAGAACAACTGGGACCGACCCCCACCCAAAGCCATCGGAATCTCGACCCGCGCAGCCCGGGTTTACCCAGTCCCGGGTGCGCTCCCGGCGCGTTTTCAGCCTCAGTGTTCACCTCCGAGAGCACAACTGGGAAGCCCGCCCCCACCCCCGCCAGAAGCCGACCCCCGCCCCACGCCGCCCGCGTTCGCCCCGCCCCTGCACGGTCCAGGTACCTTCCCAGCTTCTAGCGTTCACGCCCGGGTAGGAGCAGGATGTAGGAGTATGGGAGATGTGTCTGGAGCCTGACAGCCTCAGCTCCGCTCTGGCCTGCCCTTTGGACCTAGGAGCCAGGCCAACTTGCAGAGGGCTTAGGGCCCCATTGTATGCAAACTACCAAGGCCTACCGCAAGGAGAGCTCTGTCCGAGGGAAGGGAAGCGCCCCAGGCTGCATTCCCAAGCTGTTGTTTAGCCGCCCAGACTCAGCGCTGCACAGGGGTAATCAGGCTCTCTGTGCCCGCAGCTTCACAAACAGGTGTGTCTCCGTAGGAATCAAGAAAGATCCTGACAGAGTGAGGTTCATTAGAGCTATACTAAAGAGCAAAGGCTTGTCCATGTCGTCTTGCCTTCCCCTGTGCCTTTGGGTCTCCAGGCTCAGCCCCAGCTCTGTGGAAACAACCCCTGAGAAAATATCTTCAAGATCCCCTTTTCCCAGTGTCTGGGAACTTGGGTTCGTAGGAGGAGAGAAAAGCACGCCTCCATAGGGAACGAAAAGGCAGCCCACCTGCCTGTGTTTTGAAGCCTCTATTTGGAAGGAATGGGTTAGCTTCTCCTAAAGGAGACCTCCAGATCTGCTCAGAAGTCAGTAATTCCAGAGGCAGGGTACTGGTTCCTGACTGCCCTTTGCTAGCCTTGCAAAGATATTACTAGATTCTAGAGTTATTTTCCATGAAGTAGCAGGCTTCGGGAATGTGTCAGACGGGACTGGCTCCTTATTGACCTCAGCTCAGCTATTGCCTTTCCATTCAAACTAGGACAAGGCCCTACTTTATGAAGGGTAAGGGTCTTCTTCTTTGCAAACTGCCAAGGGCTACAGCAATGAGACCTCTGTCAAGGTGAGGGAAGCCTAAGAGAATGGATTCTCAAGCAGGTGCTTTGCCACAAAGCATCAGCACCCCACGGAGAGAATCAAGCTCCCTGTGCACCAATGTTGGGAGTGTAGCTTCACACACAGTGGTGTCTCTATAGGAGCCAAGAATGTTCCTGAGAGATTAGGTTCACTAAACCTCTCCTACAGAGCATAGACCTGTCCATGTGGTTTTGCCTTCCCCTGTGAGTTGGGTCCCCGAGGTCCGCCACACCTCCGGGGAAACTGTCCCTGAGAAAAGATCTCCAGGAACCGCTTCGCCGAGGCTGGGAAATGCTGTTCACATGAAGTAAGGCAAGCGAATCTCCTGCAGAGTAAAAGAGGCCTTACAGTCCCTGGAGGAGCAGGCTGCCAGAATGTGTGAAACCTGACTGTTGCCTTACTGGCCTCAGCTCCACCATTGCCTGTTCATCCGAGCTAGCACCCAGGCCTACTTGGAAAAGCGTTTGGGTGCAGATTTCTACAAAGTGCCAAGGGCTACAGCAGTGAGAATTCTCTCAGTGGTAAGGGAGAGCATTTTATGGATTCTCAAGCTGTTTTCTGAATGACAGCGTCAAAATGAACAGAGAGAATCAGGCTCTCTCTGCCCCTATGTTAGGTACGCAGCTTCACACACAGAGGTGTCTCTGTAGGAGCCAAGAATGCTCCTGAGAGATGAGGTTCACTAGAGGTCTGCTACAGAGCATAGACCTGTCCATGTGGTCTTGCCTTCCCCTGTGCCTTTGGGCCCCGGGCTCGGCCCCAGCTCCGTGGAAACAACCCCTGAGAAAATGTCTTCAAGATACGCTTTTCCCAGAGGCTGGGAACTGGGGTTCATAGGAGGAGAGAAAAGCAAGCCTCCTTCGGGCACGAAAGGCAGCCAACCTGCCTGTGTTTTGAAGCCTCTATTTGGAAGGAATGGGTTAGCTTCTCCTAAAGGAGACCTCCAGATCTGCTCAGAAGTCGGTAATTCCAGAGGCAGGGTGCTGGTTCCTGACTGCCCTTTGCCAGCCTTGCAAAGACATTCCAAGATTCTAGAGTTATATTCCATGAAGGAGCAGGCTTCGGGAATGTGTCAGAGGGGACTGGCTCCTTATTGGCCTCAGTTCAGCTATTGCCTTTCCATTCAAACTAGGACAAGGGCCTACTTTATGAAGGGTAAGGGTCTTCTTCTTTGAAACTGCCAAGGGCTACAGCAATGAGACCTCTGTCAAGGCGAGGGAAGCGTAAGCTGATGGATTCTCAAGCAGGTGCTTTGCCACAAAGCATCAGCACCCCACGGAAAGAATCTGGCTCCCTTTGCCCCTACGTTGCGTGTGTAGCTACACGCACAGAGGTGTCTCGATAGGAGCCAAGAATGTTCCTGAGAGAGGAGGTTCACTGTTGGGGGCCAGAGTGAGGCACTCCGCCCATGGCAAAGGTCATGAGGAAGGAGGCTCGACATACGCAAAGGCGGGATCGAGCCTCAGGAGTCCCCCTGGAAATCCTCGAGCATCTACCCCCATAACCAGAGCCTGCCTACCTTACTACTTTGTGCTCTCACCTACACCTCTGACTTTACGGGGGGCTGTCCCCCACCACCTCTTTCGGAGAAGGAGTTAACCTAGAGCTCCAGTTGATAAAAACCCCTGGGTGTGACAAGAGTGTTTTAACCTACAAACTCCTCTGAAGGTTCTCTAGCCTGCCTGACAGGCTTGTCCGGCCACATGTGATTGCTCACAGCCTCCCAACCATGAGAGGCACGAGATGCTTTAAACCTTCTAAAAACAGGTTCCTTAGAAAAGTTAGAAAATTATTAGTATAAGTATAATGGGCTGATTAGAAATCATATTGGTGAAGGGTTTTTCATTTGTTGAGCTGATGTTTACTGCTAAGTCTCCACATCCCCTGCCCTTATACACATTAATGAATATATAGAAGAAATAAGTATTAACCTTTGATATAAATCACGTTAGACCTTAGGCTAAGTAAATTCTTTCCTTAACTAAAACCCACTACACCCTCACCCTATAGGAATGTAACTTTATTTGGGTGGCGTCTGTTTTAAGAATAATCACCCCTGGAGAAATAAGTGTCCTGGTTGACTGGCCGCTGTCACAAGGAGAGGGTCGTAAATTGTCAGCAGGCCCCCCGGCCAGAAGATGATGTAACACCCCTAAGACCTCTGTATACTTTTGTATGAAGCACCTGACTTTGATAAAAGTCAGGACTGCTGACCCCACGTGACTTTTGCATAACATCTCAGTGTATAAAAGTAGACCATGGAAAATAAAGAATTGTGGTCAGTTTCTCGAAATACTGGCCTCCCCATGTCTCTCTCTCTCTCTCACTCTGGTTGAGTCTCCATCTGGAGCGCGGAACCCACCAAGCTTACTATTTTTGCCTGGGCTTCTAAGATCCGACCGGGGAGGCCTCAGTGTCTCCTCTCCTTCGGGAGAACGGAAGGACGCCTGCGGCCTACGTAAGTGGTGCAAGCTTCTTGTCTTGAAGTTTTATTGGTCCCCCGCGTAAACCAAGCTACTCAGCCTCTTTTCTCCACTGAATTTTCCTACTGAGCTATCCTCATTTTATTACTCTTTATATCCTTAACTAACGTTTAATTAAGCAGTTGTTCCCTGACCCTCGCCTACGCCGTCTCTGCTTCGAATACCCTGGATCAGCTGGGGCTGGACCCCGGCAGTTCACTAGAGATCTCCTACAGAGCATAGACCTGTCCATTTGGTTTTGCCTTCCCCTGTGAGTTGGGTCCCCGAGGTCCGCCCCAACTCCGGGGAAACAGCCCCTGAGAAAAGATCTCCAGGAACTGCTTTCCGCCCAGGCTGGGAAACGCTGTTCACAGGAAGTAAGGCAAGCGAGCCTCCTGAAGGGAAATAGAGGCCTTACTGTCCCTGGAGGAGCAGGCTGCCAGAGTGTGTGACACCTGACTGGTGCCTTACTGGCCTCAGCTCCGCTATTGCATGTTCATCTGAACTTGAACCCAGGCCTACTTGGAGAAGTGTTTGTGTGCCGATTTCCAGAAACTGCGAAGGGCTACAGCAATGATAACTCTCTCAGTGGTAAGGGAGAGCATTGTGTGGATTCTCAATTTGTTGTTTGAACGACAGCGTCAAAGCTGCACAGAGAGAATCAGGTCTCTGTGTCTCTATGTTGGCAATGCAGCTTCCCACACAGAGATGTCCCCGTTGGAGCAAAGAACATTCTCCATAGAGTGAGGTTCACTAGAGCACTCCTAGAGAGCAAAGACTTATCCATGCGGTTTTCCCTTCCCCTGTGCGTGTGGGTCTCTGGGATCAGCCCCTGCTCCTTGGAAACAGCCTCTGAGAAAAGATCTCCAAGAACCTCTTATCACCCAGGCTGGGAAGAGGAGTTCACAGGAGGTGGGATAAGCAAGCTTCCTTCGGCAAGAAGAGACAGCCAACCGGCCTGTGTTTGGAAGCCTATATTTGCAAGGAATGGGTTAGTTTCTCCTGACCGAGACCGCCAGATGTGCTGAGAAGATAGAAATTCCAGAGGCAGGGTCGAGGTTCCTGACTGCCCTTTGCCAGCCTTGCAAAGACATTCACAGATTCTAACGTTATTTTCCATGAAGGAGCAGGCATCGGGAATATGTCAGACTTGACTGGCGCCTTACTGGCCTCAGCTCAGCTACTGCCTTTCCATTCAAACAGGGACAAGGGCCTACTTGGTGAAGGGTAAGGGTCTGCTTCTTTCCAAACTGCCAAGGACTACAGCAATGAGACCTCTGTCAAGGTGAGGGAAGCCTATGCGGATGGATTCTTAGCAGGTGCTTTGCCACAAAGCATCAGCACCCACGGAGAGAATCAGACTCCCTTTGCCACTATGTTGGGTGTGTAGCTTCATGCACAGAGGTGTCTCTGTAGAAGCCAAGAATGTTCCTGAGAGATGAGGTTCACTAGAGCTCTCCTACAGAGCATAGACCTGTCCATGTGGTTTTGTCTTCCCCTGTGAGTTGGGCCCCCGAGGTCCGACCCAGCTCCAGGGAAACAGCCCCTGAGAAAAAATCTCCAGGAACAGCTTTGCGCCCAGGCTGGGAAATGCAGTTCACAGGAGGCAAGGCAAGCGAGCCTCCTACAGGGAAAAAGAGGCCTTACTGCTCCTGGACGATCAGGCTGCAAGAGTGTGTGAGACCTCACTTGTGCCTTACTGGCCTCAGCTCCGCCGTTGCCTGTTATTCCGAGCTAGGACCCAGGCCTACTTGGAGAAGGGTTAGGGTGCGGATTTCTACAAACTGTCAAGGACTACAGCAATGAGAATTCTCTTAGCAGTAAGGGAGAGCATTGTATGGATTCTCAAGCTGTTGTTTGAAAGACAGCTTCAAAGCTACACAGAGAGAATCAGGCTCTCTGTTCCCCTATTTTGGCTGTGCAGCTTCACACACAGAATTTGACTCTGTTGGAGCCAGAAATATTCCTGAAAGACTTAGGCTCACCAAAGCTGTCCTCCAGAGCAAAGACATTGGATGTGGTTTTGCCTTCCCTTGTCAGTATGGGTCCCCTAGCTTGGCCCCAGCTCCGGGGATACAGCCTCTGAAAAAAATCTTCCAAGAAGCGATTTTCCTCCAGGCTGTTAAGCGGAATTTGCAGTTTGCAAGTTAAGGAAGCCTGCTTCGTGGAAGAGCAAGCAGCCAACTGGCCCTGTGTTAGGAAGCCTGTATTTGAAAGGAATGGGTTAGCTTCTACAGCGGGAGAACTTCAGATCTGCTCAGGGGACTGAAATACTAGAGTCAGGGTCGAGGTTCTCCCTTGTCCTTTGCGCACCTTGCAAAGACATTCCTAGCTTCTAGCGTTAGTGTCCCTGTAGTAGCAGGCTGCAGGAGCGTGTGATAAATGACTGCCGCGTTCCTGTCCTCAGCTCCGCTATTGACTTTCTATTCGAACTAGAACCCAGGCCTACTTTGAGAGGGGTTAGGGTCCAGTGTTTTCAAACTGCCAAGGGCTACGGCAATGCGAGCTCTGTCAGAGGTAAGAAAAGAGCAATTGGTTGGATTCTTCAGCTGCTGCGTGGCTGCACAGCTTCCGCGCCGCATGGAGAGCATGAGGCTCCTTGTGGCCCTATTTTGGGTATGCAGCAACATGCACACAGAATGTCTGTGTTCACTTATGTACAGGCTTATGAACACTAGAGCTCTCCTACAGAGCAAAGACCACTCAGTGGGCTCTAAGAGATACCTGTCGCGACTCGAGAAGAGAGTGGAGTCCTTTGATTCCCCTCGAGATGAGGCCTGACTTCCGGGTGAGTATGGAATGCAACCCCAAATCCCTGTCGCCTATGGAGAGGAACATTAAGTCCTGGATACAAGCCTAGATGAGGTCTAGAATGCCCTTCAGTGAATGGAGCCCAATCCCCAGCTCTCCCTGGCTACTCGAATGGAAGATTAGACTTCCTGGGCCAACAGAAGAGGAAGCCTGAATTCCCCGTCGTAACTCGAGAATCCCACCGCAACTCGAGAAAAACCACGTGCTTCCCTCGTCATCGCAAGATGAGGCCCTTTGTCCGCTACAGCATCTCAAGAGAAGTCCCACGTTCCATCCTGAAGTGCGAAACGGTACTTGGCACCCTTGATGCGACCCCAAAAGTTCCGCGACATACCAGACTCACTCAAGGGGAACACCGAGGTTCCCTGCACCACTTCATCTGAGCCCCTTCTCCTCTCCTGATTGCGACAGGAGGGTCGACTCCCCTTCTCTGTCTGCAAGGGGTTCCCGACCTTCCGGGCGCACCTAAGGATGAGGCCGGTCTCATGAGGAAGTTCGAGACGTAGCCTCGTGGGTGGTGCCACATGTCGAAAGACCCCAATTTCACGGTCCACTCTTGAAAAGAACCCGATTCCAGCACACCTCTTTGAAGGAAAACCTGTGGATGAAGGCACAAGACGAAGGGGCACTGACACCCGCGTGCATCGTCCAGAAAAACCCGCAGGTCCCACAGACATTTCGACAAGTGGCCTGTCACCCTGTAAACAACTTGAAAGGCAAACGAAGGTCCATTCCTCAACAGAAGACTAGGTGTGACTCTCTTGTCCCTACTCTGCAGGGACCATGGGATCCGAGTCAGAAACGGAGAGGAAGCCTGAGGTTCCTGCGTCCACTCGAGATAAAGCCCTCTTCCATTGCACCACAACCAGTGGAGTCCCGAGAGGCCCCTACCAACTCCACAGTATCCCTGAGTTCTCAGAGGCACAATGAGAAGCTCCCTGAGGTCACAGGCACAAGTCGAGGGAACCCTGGGTTTTCTGCCGTGACTCGAGAAAGACCTCGAGAGTGCTTCAACATGTGTTGAGTCGCGATTCCCCTACCATGACTCGAGAGCCATGACGCGCTCCCCCTCGCCACGCGCATGGAGACCTGACTAACCTGGAACTGCACGAGAGGCTCCATGAGTTCCTCATCGTACCTCGTGAGGAAACCCACACTGGCGCGGCAGCTCGAGGAAACACATGAGACACCCCGGTCATCGCGAGATTTGGGCCTTATTTTCCTGCATGGCCGGGAGACCAATCACGAGTCCTCTCTCCAAACTGAAGAGGAGGGTGGACTACCTTGAAGCCGCTCAGGGGGCACCAAGAGATCCGCGTCGCGACTCGAGAGGAGAGCGGAGTCCTTGGCTTCCCCTTTAGACGAGGCCTGACTCCCCGGGGGAGCCTAGAATGGAACACCGAGATCCCCGCCTTCCCTGGAGAGGAATATTAGGTCCCGGACACACGCCTAGGTGAAGTCTCTTGGCCCCTGCAGTGACTCGAGCGCAACCCCCAGCTTTCCCTCGCAACTCGAGGGGAAGATTGGGCTTCCCAGGGCCAACCCAAGAGGAAGGCTGAGATCCCCGTCGTAACTCGAGAATCCCGCCGCAACTCGAGAAAAACCACGTGGTTCCCACCTCTTGGCAAGATGAGGCCCTTGCCCGCCACGGCGTCTCAAGGGAAGTCCCCTGTTCCGCCCTGAAGGGTGAAACGGTCCCTGACAGCCTTCCTGCGACCACCAAAAGTTCCCCAACACGCCGTGTTCCCTCTAGGGGAACACCGAGGGTCCCGGCACTGCTTCATCTGAGACCATTCTCCCCTCCGGAACGCGACAGGAGAGTCGATTCCCCTGCGTGGTCTGGAAGGGGTTCCCGGCCTTCCCGGCGCACCTCAGGATGAGGCTGTGCTCACGAGGAAATTCGAGACCAGCCACGTGGGTGGTGACACATGCCGAACGCCCCCGATTCCCCGGTCCGCTCTTGAGAATGACCCGAGACCCAGACCCCTCTTCGAAGGCAACCCTGTACGTGAAGGCACAACACGAAGGGGCACTGCCACCCCCGTGCATCGTCCGCAAAGACCCGCGGGTTCCACACACAGCTCGACGAGGGGCCTGAGACCCCCTGAGCAACTCGAGAGGCCAGCGGGGTTCCCTTCCTCAGACAAGACGAGGCCTGACTCTCCTGTCCCAACTCTGCAGGGACCCTGCGGTCGGAGTCCGAAACGGAGAGGAAGCCTGAGGTTCCTGCCGCCCCTCGAGGTGAGGCCCTCTTCCGTTGCGCCAGACCCAGCGGAGTCCCGAGGGGCCCCGCCACCTCCACAGGATCCCTCGCCTCTCAGAGGCACCCTGGGAAGTTCCCTAAGGTCCCCGGCAGAAGGCGAGGGAAACGAGGGTTTCCCGCCGCCCCTCGAGAAAGACCTCGAGAGTCCTTCAATGCGACTCGAGGCCCTAGTCCCCTCCCGTGACTCGAGAGCAATGAAGCGCTTCCCCTCGCCACGCGCATGGAGACCTGACTTCCCTGGCACCACAAGAGAGGCTCCCTGAGATCCTCGTCGTGCCTCGGGAGAAAACCCCCACGGGCGCCGCAGCTCGAAGAAACCACTGAGACGCCCCCGTCCTCGCGAGCTGAGGGCCTTCTTTTCCTGCATGGCCTGGAGAGCAATCCCGGGTCCTCTCTCCAAACGGAAGAGGAGGCTGGACTCCCTTGAGGCCGCTCAGGGGGCTCCAAGAGCCCCGCGTCGCGACTCGAGAGGAGAGCGGAGTCCTTGGCTTCCCCTCGAGACGAGGCCTGACTCCCCGGGGGAGCCTGGAATGCAACCCCGAGATCCCTGCCTTCCCTGGAGAGGAATATTAGGTCCCGGACGCACGCCTAGGTGAGGTCTCTTCGGCCCTGCAGTGACTCGAGCGCAACCCCCAGCTTTCCCTCGCAACCCGAGGGGAAGATTGGGCTTCCCAGGGCCAAGCCAAGGGGAAGGCTGAGATCCTCGTCGTAACTCGAGAATCCCGCCGCAACTCGAGAAAAACCACGTGGTTCCCACCTCTTGGCAAGAGGAGGCCCTTGCCCGCCACGGCGTCTCAAGGGAAGTCCCCTGTTCCACCCTGAAGGGCGAAACGGTCCCTGACAGCCTTCCTGCGACCCCCAAAAGTCCCCCGACATGCCAGGTTCCATCGAGGGGAACACCGAGGGTCCCGGCACCGCTTCCTCTGAGCCCCTTCTCCCCTCCTGATCGCGACAGGAGAGGCGATTCCACTGCGTGGTCTGGAAGGGGTTCCCGGCCTTCCCGGCGCACCTCAGGACGAGGCCGGTCTCACGAGGAAATTCGATACGAGCCACGTGGGTGGTGCCACATGCCGAACGCCCCTGATTCCCCGGTCCGCTCTTGAGAAGGACCCGAGGCCCGGACCCCTCTTCGAAGGCAACCCTGTGGGTGAAGGCACAACACGAAGGGGCACTGCCACCCCCGTGCATCGTCCGCAAAGACCCGCGGGTTCCACACACAGCTCGACGCGGGGCCTGAGACCCCCTGAGCAACTCGAGAGGCAAGCGGAGTTCCCTTCCTCAGACAAGACGAGGCCTGACTCTCCTGTCCCAACTCTGCAGGGACCCTGAGGTCGGAGGGTCGGAGTCAGAAACAGAGAGGAAGCCTGAGGTTCCTGCCTCCCCTCGAGATGAGGCCCTCTTCCATTGCGCCAACCCTAGCGGAGTCCCGAGAGGCCCCTCTAACTCCACAGCATCCCTCACCTCTCAGAGGCACCCTGGGAAGTTCCCTAAGGTCCCCGGCAGAAGGCGAGGTAAATGAGGGTTTTCCGCCACCACTCGAGAAAGACTTCGATAGTCCTGCTGCAAAGTGTCTTGAGGCCCTTGTCCCCTCTCTGTACTAGAGAGCAATGATGCGCTCCCCCTCGCCTCGCGCATGCAGACCTGGCTTCCCTGGCGCCGCACGAGAGGCTCCCTGAGATCCTCGTCGTGCCTCGGGAGAAAACCCCCACGGCACCGCAGCTCGAGGAAACCCCTGAGACGCCCCCGTCCTCGCGAGCTGAGGGCCTTCTTTTCCTGCCTGGCCTGGAGAGCAATCCCGAGTCCTCTCTCCAAACTGAAGAGGAGGCTCGACACCCTTGAGTCCACTCAGTGGGCTCCAAGAGATCCGTGTCGCGACTTGAGAGGAAAGCGGAGTCCTTTGCTTCCCCTCCAGGCGAGTCCTGACTCCCCGGGGGAGTCTGGAATGGAAACCCGGGATCCCTGTCTTCCCTTGAGAGGAATATTAGGTCCTGGACACATGCCTCGATGAGGTCTCTTTGGCCCTGTAGTGACTCGAGCAGAACCCCCAGCTTTCCATCGCAACTCGAACTGAAGATTGGGCTTCCCAGGGCCAACCCAAGAGGAAGCCTGAAATTCCTGTCGTTTTCGAGAATCCCGATGCAACTCGAGAAAAACGACGTGGTTCCAACGTCTTCACAGGATGAGGCCCTTGCCCGCTACAGCGTCTCCAAGGAAGTCCCATGTTCCGTCCTGAAGTGGGAAACGGTACTTGGCTCCCTTGATGCGACCCCTAAAGTTCCCTGAAACGCCGGGTTCCCTCGAGTGGAACACCGAGGGTCCCGGCACCACTTCATCTGAGCCCCATCTCCCCTCCTGATCGCGACAGGAGAATCCACTCCCCTACTTTGTGTGGAAGGGGTTCCCGGCCTTCCCGGCGCACCTCAGGATGATGCTGGTCTCACGAGGAAATTCGAGATGAGCCACGTGGGTGGTGCCACATGCAGAATGACCCCGATTTCCCGGTCCGCTCTTGAAATGAACCCGATGCCCGGACACCTCTTTGAAGTCAACCCTGTGGGGGAAGGCACAAAACGAAGGGGCACTGACACCCCCATGCATCTTCTGGAAACACCCGCAGGTTCCACACACAGCTTGTCAAGGGCCCTGAGACCCCCTGAATGACTCGAGAGGCAAGCAGAGTTCCGTTACTCAGACAAGACGAGGCCTGACTCTCCTGTCCCAACTCTGCAGGGACCCTGCGGTCGGAGTCAGAAATGGAGAGGAAGCCTGAGGTTCCTGCCTCCAATCGAGATGAGGCCCTCTTTCATTTCGTCAAACCTAGTGGAGTCCCGAGAGGCCCCTCTAACTCCTCAGTATCCCTCACCTCTCAGAGGCACCTGGGAAGTTCCCTAAGGTCCCCTGTAGAGGTCGAGGGAAACGAGTGTTTCCCGCCCCAACCCAAGAAAGACCTTGAGAGTCCTTCTTAAATGCCTCTTGAGGCCCTAGTCCCTCCCATGACTCGAGAGCAATGACGCGATCTGCCTGGCCACACGCATGGAGTCAGGCTTCTCTGCCACAGCACGAGAGACTCCCTGAACTCCCCATCATATCTCGTGAGAAACCCCACACTGGCGCCGCAGCTCGAGAAAACCCATGAGATGCCCCCGTCATCACGAGAGGAGGGCCATCTTTAACTGCATGGTATGCAGATCAAGCGTGAACCTTCTGTCCAAGCTACACAGGACGCTTGACTCCCTTTAGGCCACTCATTGGGCTCCAAGTGTTACGCGTCCTGACTCGAGAGGATAGTGGAGTCCTTTGCTTCTTCTCGAGACGAGGCGTGACCTACCGGGTGAGACTGGAATGCGACCCCGATATCCCTGTCGCCCCTGGAGAGGAACATTACGTCCTGGACCCAAGCCTAGATGAGGACTCTTTGCCCTAAAGTGACTCGAGAGCAACCCCCAGCTCTCTCTGACAAGTTGAATGGAAGATTGGACTTCCTGGGCCAACACAAGGGGAAGCCTGAATTCCCCATTGTAACTCAAGAATCCCGCCTCAACTCGAGAAAAACCACGTGTTTCCCTCGTCATCGCAATATGAGGCCCTTGCCCGCTACAGCATCTCCAGAGAATTCCCACGTTCCGTCTTGAAGTGCGAAACTGTACTTGGCACCCTTGATGCGACCTCAAAAGTGCCGTGGCATACCGGTCTCACCCGAGGGGACCACCGAGGTTCCCGGCACCACTTCATCTGAGCCCCTTCTCCCCTTCTGATCGCGAGCGGTGGGTCGATTCCCCTGCTTTGTCTGCAAGGGGTTCCCGACCTTCCCGGCGCACCTCAGGATGAGGCCGGTCTCCCGAGGAAATTCGAGACGTAGCCTCGTGGGTGGTACCACATGCTGAAAGACCCCAATTTTCTGGTACGCTCTTGAAAAGAACCCGATGCCCGGACACCTCTTTGAAGGCAACCCTGTGGATGAAGGCACAACACGAAGGGGCCCTGACACCCCCGTGCATCGTCCGGAAAAACCCGCAGGTTCCACACTCAGCTCAACAAGTGGCCTGTCACTCCGTGAACAACTCGAAAGGCAAGGGGAAATCCATTCCTCCACAGAAGACGAGGCGTGACTCTCTTCTCCATACTCTGCAGGTACCCTGCGACCCGAGTCAGAAATGGAGAGGACCCCTGAGGTTCCTGCCTCCATTCGAGATGAGGCCCTCTTCGATTGCACCAAACCCAGTTGAGTAACGAAGGGCCCCTCCCAAATCCACAGTGTCCCTGACTTCTCAGAGGCACCCTTAGAAGTTGCCTGAGGTCACCGACACAAATCAAGGGAACCCAGGGTTCCCTGCCGCAACCCGAGAAAGACCTCGAGAGTCCTTCTTCAATGCGTCTTGAGGCCCGATTCGCCTACTATGACTCGAGAGCAATCACGCACTCCCCTTCACCACACGCACGGAGACCTGACGTCCCTAGCACCACACGAGAGGCTCTCTGAGCTCCCCGTCGTACCTCGTGAGAAATCTGATACTGTAACTCGAGAATCCCACCCCAACTCAAGAGAAACCACGTGGTTCCCCCGTCATCGAAAGATGAGGCCCTTGCCCGCTACAGCGTCTCAAGAGAAGTCCCACGTTCCGTATTGAAGAGCGAAAAGTTACTTGGAACCCTTGATGCGACCCCAAAAGTTCCCCGACATACCAGTCTCACTTGAGGAGAACACCGAGGTTCCTGGCACCACTTCATCTGAGACTCTTCTCCCCTCTTGATCGCGACAGGAGGTTCGATTCCCCTGCTTTGTCTGGAAGGCGTTCCCGACCTTCCTGGCGCACATCAAGATGAGGCCAGTCTCACGAGGAAATTCGAGACATAGCCTCGTGGGTGGTGCGACATGCCAAAAGACCCCGATTCCCTGGTCCGCTCTTGATAAGAACCCGATGGCAGAACCCAACTCGAAGGCAATCCTGTGGATCAAGGCACAACACGAAGGGGCAGTGACACCCCAGTGCATCGTCCAGAAAAACCTGCAAGTTCCACATACAAATCGACAAGTGGCCTGTCACCCCATGAACAACGCGAGAGTCAAGCGGAGTTCCATTCCTCCACACAAGACGAGGCCTGACTCTCCTGTCCCAACTCTGCAGGGACTCTGCGATCCGAGTCAGATCCGGCGCATTCGAAGCCAGGAGAGGAACCCTGTGGTTCCTGCCTCAACTTGTCATGAGGCCCTCTTCCACTGCACCAAACCCAGTGGAGTTCCGAGAGGCCCCTCCCAACTCCACAGTGACCCTGACTTCTCAGAGGCACGCTGAGAAGCTTCCTGAGGTCACTGGCACAAGTCGATGGAACACAGGGTTTCCTGCTGCAACCCAAGAAAGACCTCGAGAGTCCTTCTTTAACACGTTTTCAGGCCCAATTCCCCTACCATGACTCGAGAACAATGACGGGCTCCCTCTCACCACGTGCATAGAGACCTGACTGCCCTGGCACCACATGAGAGGCTCACTGAGCTCCCAGTCTTACTTCGTGAGAAACCCCACACTAGCGCCACAGCTCGAGAAAACCTACGAGACGCCCCAGTCATCGGGAGACGAGGGCCTTCATTTCCTGCATTGCCTGGAGAGCAATCCCGTGTCCTCCCTCCAAACACCAGAGGAGGTTTGACTCCCTTTAAGCCACTCAGTGGGCTCCAAGACATACCCGTCCGACTCGAGAGGAGAGCAGAGTCCTTTGCTTCCCCTCGAGACGAGGCCTGACTCCAGGGTGAGTCTGGAATGCAACCCCGAGATTCCTGTCGCCCCTTGGCATGAACATTAGGTCCTGCACACAAGCCTTGGTGGGGTCTCTTTTGCCTTCAGTGACTAGAGCGCACCTCCAGCTCTTCCTCGAATCTCGAATGGAAGATAAGACTTTTGTGGGCCAACACAAGAGGAAGCATGAATTCCCTGTGGTAACTCAAATATCCCACCGCAACTCGAGAAAAACCAAGTGGTTCCCCAGTCATTCCAAGATGAGGCCCTTGCCCGCTGGAGCACCCCAAGAGAAGTCCCACGTTCCAATTTGAAGAGCGAAACGGTACTTGGAACGCGTTATGCGACCCCAAAAGTTACCCGACATACCTGTCTCACTTGAGGGAAACACCGAGGTTCCCAGCAGCACTTCATCTGAGCCACTTCTCTCCTCCTGATCGCCACAGGAGGGTCGATTCCTCTGCTTTGTCTGGAAGGGTTTCATGACCTTCGCGGCACACCTCAGGATGAGGCCGGTTTCATGAGGAAATTCGAGACTAGCCACGTGGGTGGTGCCAAATGATGAACGACCTCGATTTCCCAGGCCGCTCTTCATAAGAACACGATGCCCGGACACCTCTTCGAAGGCAACCCTGTGGATGAAGACACAAAACGAAGGGTCACTGACACCCCCATGCATCATCTGGAAAAACCTGCAGATTTCACACACAGTTTGACAAGGGGCCTGAAACCCCATGAAAAACTCGAGAGGCAAGCGGAGTTCCATTCCTCAGAAAAGACATAGCCTGACTCTCCTGTCCCAACTCTGCAGGGACACTACGATCAGAGTCAGAATTGGAGAGGAAGCCTGAGGTTCCTGCCTCCACTCGAGATGAGGCCCTCTTCCATTGCGACAAACCCAGTGGAGTCCCGAGAGGCCCCGCCAACTCCACAGCGTCCCTCACCTCTCAGAGGCACCCTGGGAAGTTCCCTCAGGTCCCCGGCAGAAGTCGGGGGAAAAGAGGGTTTCCCGCTGCAACCCGAGAAAGACATCGAGAGTCCTTCTTCAACGCGTCTTGAGGCCCTAGTCCCCTACAATGACTCGAGAACAATGACGCGCTCCTTCTCGCCATGTGCATGGAGACATGACTTCCCTGGAGCCGCACGAGAGGCTCCCTGAGATCCTCGTCGTGCCTCGGGAGGAAACCCCCACGGGTGCCGCAGCTCGAGGAAACCCCTGAGATGCCCCCGTCCTCGCGAAGTGAGGGCCTTCTTTTCCTGCCTGGCCTGGAGAGCAATCACGAGTCCTCTCTCAAAAGTGAAGAGGAGGCTGGACTCCCTTGAGGCCACTCAGGGGGCACCAAGATATACGCGCCGCGACTCGGGAGGAGAGCGGAGTCCTTTCCTTCACCTCGAGGCGAGGCCTGACTGCCCGGGGGAGCATGGGATGCAACCCCGAGATCCTTGTCTTCCCTGGAGAGGGGCATTAGGTTCTGAACACACGCCTAGATGAGGTCTCTTTGGCCCTGCAATGACTCGAGCCCAACGCCCAGCTTTCCCTCGCCACTAGAATACAAGATTGGGCTACCCAGGGCCGACAAAAGAGGAAGCCTGAAATCCCCCGTCGTAACACGAGAATCCCGCCGCAACTCGAGAAAAACCACATGGTTCCCACCTTTTCGCAAGATGAGGCCCTTGCCCGTGACGGCGTCTCAAGGGAAGTCCCCTGTTCCGCCCTGAAGGGCTAAACGGTCCCTGACAGCCTTCATGCGACCCCCAAAAGTTCCCCGACACGCCGGGTTCCCTAGAGGGGAACACCGAGGGTCCCGGCACCGCTTCCTCTGAGCCCCTTCTCCCCTCCTGATCGAGACAGGAGAGGCGATTCCCCTGCGTGGTCTGGAAGGGGTTCCCGGCCTTCCCGGCGCACCTCAGGAGGAGGCCGGTCTCACGAGGAAATTCGAGACGAGCCACGTGGGTGGGGCCACATGCCGAACGCCTCCGATTCCCCGGTCCGCCCTTGAGAAGGACCCGAGGCCCGGACCCCTCTTCGAAGGCAACCCTGTGGGTGAAGGCACAACACGAAGGGGCACTGCCACCCCCGTGCATCGTCCGCAAAGACCCGCGGGTTCCACACACAGCTCGACGAGGGGCCTGAGACCCCCTGAGCAACTCGAGAGGCCAGCGGGGCTCCCTTCCTCAGACAAGACGAGGCCTGACTCTCCTGTCCCAACTCTGCAGGGACCCTGCGGTCCGAGTCCGAAACGGAGAGGAAGCCTGAGGTTCCTGCCTCCCCTCGAGGTGAGGCCCTCTTCCGTTGCGCCAGACCCAGCGGAGTCCCGAGAGGCCCTGCCACCTCCACAGGATCCCTCGCCTCTCAGAGGCACCCTGGGAAGTTCCCTAAGGTCCCCGGCAGAAGGCGAGGGACACGAGGGTTTCCTGCCGCCCCCCGAGAAAGACCTCGAGAGTCCTTCTTCAACGCGTCTCGAGGCCCTAGTCCCCTCCCGTGACTCGAGAGCCAGGACGCGCTCCCCCTCGCCACACGCATGGAGACCTGACTTCCCTGGCGCCGCACGAGAGGCTCCCTGAGATCCTCGTCGTGCCTCGGGAGAAAACCCCCACGGGCGCCGCAGCTCGAGGAAACCCCTGAGACGCCCCCGTCCTCGCGAGCTGAGGGCCTTCTTTTCCTGCATGGCCTGGAGAGCAATCCCGGGTCCTCTCTCCAAACGGAAGAGGAGGCTGGACTCCCTTGAGGCCGCTCAGGGGGCTCCAAGAGACCCGCGTCGCGACTCGAGAGGAGAGCGGAGTCCTTGGCTTCCCCTCGAGACGAGGCCTGACTCCCCGGGGGAGCCTGGAATGCAACCCCGAGATCCCTGCCTTCCCTGGAGAGGAATATTAGGTCCCGGACACACGCCTAGGTGAGGACTCTTCGGCCCTGCAGTGACTCGAGCTCAACCCCCAGCTTTCCCTCGCAACCCGAGGGGAAGATTGGGCTTCCCAGGGCCAACCCAAGGGGAAGGCTGAGATCCGCGTTGTAACTCGAGAATGCCGCCGCAACTCGAGAAAAACCACGTGGTTCCCACCTCTTGGCAAGATGAGGCCCTTGCTCGCCACGGCGTCTCAAGGGAAGTCCCCTGTTCCGCCCTGAAGGGCGAAACGGTCCCTGACAGCCTTCCTGCGGCCCCCAAAAGTCCCCCGACACACCGAGTTCCCTCGAGGTGAACACCGAGGGTCCCGGCACCGCTTCCTCTGAGCCCCTTCTCCACTCCTGATCGCGACAGGAGAGGCGATTCCCCTGCGTGGTCTGGAAGGGGTTCCCGGCCTTCCCGGCGCACCTCAGGATGAGGCCGGTCTCACGAGGAAATTCGAGACGAGCCACGTGGGTGGTGCCACATGCCGAACGCCCCCGATTCCCCGGTCCGCCCTTGAGAAGGACCCGAGGCCCGGACCCCTCTTCGAAGGCAACCCTGTGGGTGAAGGCACAACACGAAGGGGCACTGCCACCCCCGTGCATCGTCCGCAAAGACCCGCGGGTTCCACACACAGCTCGACGAGTGGCCTGAGACCCCCTGAGCAACTCGAGAGGCCAGCGGGGTTCCCTTCCTCAGACAAGACGAGGCCTGACTCTCCTGTTCCAACTCTGCAGGGACCCTGCGGTCGGAGTCCGAAACGGAGAGGAAGTCTGAGGTTCCTGCCTCCCCTCGAGGTGAGGCCCTCTTCGGTTGCGCCAGACCCAGCGGAGTCCCGAGGGGCCCCGCCACCTCCACAGGATCCCTCGCCTCTCAGAGGCACCCTGGGAAGTTCCCTAAGGTCCCCGGCAGAAGGGGAGGGACACGAGGGTTTCCCGCCGCCCCCCGAGAAAGACCTCGAGAGTCCTTCTTCAACGCGTCTCGAGGCCCTAGTCCCCTCCCGTGACTCGAGAGCCAGGACGCGCTCCCCCTCGCCACACGCATGGAGACCTGACTTCCCTGGCGCCGCACGAGAGGCTCCCTGAGATCCTCGTCGTGCCTCGGGAGAAAACCCCCACGGGCGCCGCAGCTCGAGGAAACCCCTGAGACGCCCCCGTCCTCGCGAGCTGAGGGCCTTCTTTTCCTGCATGGCCTGGAGAGCAATCCCGGGTCCTCTCTCCAAACGGAAGAGGAGGCTGGACTCCCTTGAGGCCGCTCAGGGGGCTCCAAGAGCCCCGCGTCGCGACTCGAAAGGAGAGCGGAGTCCTTGGCTTCCCCTCGAGACGAGGCCTGACTCCCCGGGGGAGCCTGGAATGCAACCCCGAGATCCCTGCCTTCCCTGGAGAGGAATATTAGGTCCCGGACGCACGCCTAGGTGAGGTCTCTTCGGCCCTGCAGTGACTCGAGCGCAACCCCCAGCTTTCCCTCGCAACCCGAGGGGAAGATTGGGCTTCCCAGGGCCAAGCCAAGGGGAAGGCTGAGATCCTCGTCGTAACTCGAGAATCCCGCCGCAACTCGAGAAAAACCACGTGGTTCCCACCTCTTGGCAAGAGGAGGCCCTTGCCCGCCACGGCGTCTCAAGGGAAGTCCCCTGTTCCACCCTGAAGGGCGAAACGGTCCCTGACAGCCTTCCTGCGACCCCCAAAAGTCCCCCGACATGCCAGGTTCCATCGAGGGGAACACCGAGGGTCCCGGCACCGCTTCCTCTGAGCCCCTTCTCCCCTCCTGATCGCGACAGGAGAGGCGATTCCACTGCGTGGTCTGGAAGGGGTTCCCGGCCTTCCCGGCGCACCTCAGGACGAGGCCGGTCTCACGAGGAAATTCGATACGAGCCACGTGGGTGGTGCCACATGCCGAACGCCCCTGATTCCCCGGTCCGCTCTTGAGAAGGACCCGAGGCCCGGACCCCTCTTCGAAGGCAACCCTGTGGGTGAAGGCACAACACGAAGGGGCACTGCCACCCCCGTGCATCGTCCGCAAAGACCCGCGGGTTCCACACACAGCTCGACGCGGGGCCTGAGACCCCCTGAGCAACTCGAGAGGCAAGCGGAGTTCCCTTCCTCAGACAAGACGAGGCCTGACTCTCCTGTCCCAACTCTGCAGGGACCCTGAGGTCGGAGGGTCGGAGTCAGAAACAGAGAGGAAGCCTGAGGTTCCTGCCTCCCCTCGAGATGAGGCCCTCTTCCATTGCGCCAACCCTAGCGGAGTCCCGAGAGGCCCCTCTAACTCCACAGCATCCCTCACCTCTCAGAGGCACCCTGGGAAGTTCCCTAAGGTCCCCGGCAGAAGGCGAGGTAAATGAGGGTTTTCCGCCACCACTCGAGAAAGACTTCGATAGTCCTGCTGCAAAGTGTCTTGAGGCCCTTGTCCCCTCTCTGTACTAGAGAGCAATGATGCGCTCCCCCTCGCCTCGCGCATGCAGACCTGGCTTCCCTGGCGCCGCACGAGAGGCTCCCTGAGATCCTCGTCGTGCCTCGGGAGAAAACCCCCACGGCACCGCAGCTCGAGGAAACCCCTGAGACGCCCCCGTCCTCGCGAGCTGAGGGCCTTCTTTTCCTGCCTGGCCTGGAGAGCAATCCCGAGTCCTCTCTCCAAACTGAAGAGGAGGCTCGACACCCTTGAGTCCACTCAGTGGGCTCCAAGAGATCCGTGTCGCGACTTGAGAGGAAAGCGGAGTCCTTTGCTTCCCCTCCAGGCGAGTCCTGACTCCCCGGGGGAGTCTGGAATGGAAACCCGGGATCCCTGTCTTCCCTTGAGAGGAATATTAGGTCCTGGACACATGCCTCGATGAGGTCTCTTTGGCCCTGTAGTGACTCGAGCAGAACCCCCAGCTTTCCATCGCAACTCGAACTGAAGATTGGGCTTCCCAGGGCCAACCCAAGAGGAAGCCTGAAATTCCTGTCGTTTTCGAGAATCCCGATGCAACTCGAGAAAAACGACGTGGTTCCAACGTCTTCACAGGATGAGGCCCTTGCCCGCTACAGCGTCTCCAAGGAAGTCCCATGTTCCGTCCTGAAGTGGGAAACGGTACTTGGCTCCCTTGATGCGACCCCTAAAGTTCCCTGAAACGCCGGGTTCCCTCGAGTGGAACACCGAGGGTCCCGGCACCACTTCATCTGAGCCCCATCTCCCCTCCTGATCGCGACAGGAGAATCCACTCCCCTACTTTGTGTGGAAGGGGTTCCCGGCCTTCCCGGCGCACCTCAGGATGATGCTGGTCTCACGAGGAAATTCGAGATGAGCCACGTGGGTGGTGCCACATGCAGAATGACCCCGATTTCCCGGTCCGCTCTTGAAATGAACCCGATGCCCGGACACCTCTTTGAAGTCAACCCTGTGGGGGAAGGCACAAAACGAAGGGGCACTGACACCCCCATGCATCTTCTGGAAACACCCGCAGGTTCCACACACAGCTTGTCAAGGGCCCTGAGACCCCCTGAATGACTCGAGAGGCAAGCAGAGTTCCGTTACTCAGACAAGACGAGGCCTGACTCTCCTGTCCCAACTCTGCAGGGACCCTGCGGTCGGAGTCAGAAATGGAGAGGAAGCCTGAGGTTCCTGCCTCCAATCGAGATGAGGCCCTCTTTCATTTCGTCAAACCTAGTGGAGTCCCGAGAGGCCCCTCTAACTCCTCAGTATCCCTCACCTCTCAGAGGCACCTGGGAAGTTCCCTAAGGTCCCCTGTAGAGGTCGAGGGAAACGAGTGTTTCCCGCCCCAACCCAAGAAAGACCTTGAGAGTCCTTCTTAAATGCCTCTTGAGGCCCTAGTCCCTCCCATGACTCGAGAGCAATGACGCGATCTGCCTGGCCACACGCATGGAGTCAGGCTTCTCTGCCACAGCACGAGAGACTCCCTGAACTCCCCATCATATCTCGTGAGAAACCCCACACTGGCGCCGCAGCTCGAGAAAACCCATGAGATGCCCCCGTCATCACGAGAGGAGGGCCATCTTTAACTGCATGGTATGCAGATCAAGCGTGAACCTTCTGTCCAAGCTACACAGGACGCTTGACTCCCTTTAGGCCACTCATTGGGCTCCAAGTGTTACGCGTCCTGACTCGAGAGGATAGTGGAGTCCTTTGCTTCTTCTCGAGACGAGGCGTGACCTACCGGGTGAGACTGGAATGCGACCCCGATATCCCTGTCGCCCCTGGAGAGGAACATTACGTCCTGGACCCAAGCCTAGATGAGGACTCTTTGCCCTAAAGTGACTCGAGAGCAACCCCCAGCTCTCTCTGACAAGTTGAATGGAAGATTGGACTTCCTGGGCCAACACAAGGGGAAGCCTGAATTCCCCATTGTAACTCAAGAATCCCGCCTCAACTCGAGAAAAACCACGTGTTTCCCTCGTCATCGCAATATGAGGCCCTTGCCCGCTACAGCATCTCCAGAGAATTCCCACGTTCCGTCTTGAAGTGCGAAACTGTACTTGGCACCCTTGATGCGACCTCAAAAGTGCCGTGGCATACCGGTCTCACCCGAGGGGACCACCGAGGTTCCCGGCACCACTTCATCTGAGCCCCTTCTCCCCTTCTGATCGCGAGCGGTGGGTCGATTCCCCTGCTTTGTCTGCAAGGGGTTCCCGACCTTCCCGGCGCACCTCAGGATGAGGCCGGTCTCCCGAGGAAATTCGAGACGTAGCCTCGTGGGTGGTACCACATGCTGAAAGACCCCAATTTTCCGGTACGCTCTTGAAAAGAACCCGATGCCCGGACACCTCTTTGAAGGCAACCCTGTGGATGAAGGCACAACACGAAGGGGCCCTGACACCCCCGTGCATCGTCCGGAAAAACCCGCAGGTTCCACACTCAGCTCAACAAGTGGCCTGTCACTCCGTGAACAACTCGAAAGGCAAGGGGAAATCCATTCCTCCACAGAAGACGAGGCGTGACTCTCTTCTCCATACTCTGCAGGTACCCTGCGACCCGAGTCAGAAATGGAGAGGACCCCTGAGGTTCCTGCCTCCATTCGAGATGAGGCCCTCTTCGATTGCACCAAACCCAGTTGAGTAACGAAGGGCCCCTCCCAAATCCACAGTGTCCCTGACTTCTCAGAGGCACCCTTAGAAGTTGCCTGAGGTCACCGACACAAATCAAGGGAACCCAGGGTTCCCTGCCGCAACCCGAGAAAGACCTCGAGAGTCCTTCTTCAATGCGTCTTGAGGCCCGATTCGCCTACTATGACTCGAGAGCAATCACGCACTCCCCTTCACCACACGCACGGAGACCTGACGTCCCTAGCACCACACGAGAGGCTCTCTGAGCTCCCCGTCGTACCTCGTGAGAAATCTGATACTGTAACTCGAGAATCCCACCCCAACTCAAGAGAAACCACGTGGTTCCCCCGTCATCGAAAGATGAGGCCCTTGCCCGCTACAGCGTCTCAAGAGAAGTCCCACGTTCCGTATTGAAGAGCGAAAAGTTACTTGGAACCCTTGATGCGACCCCAAAAGTTCCCCGACATACCAGTCTCACTTGAGGAGAACACCGAGGTTCCTGGCACCACTTCATCTGAGACTCTTCTCCCCTCTTGATCGCGACAGGAGGTTCGATTCCCCTGCTTTGTCTGGAAGGCGTTCCCGACCTTCCTGGCGCACATCAAGATGAGGCCAGTCTCACGAGGAAATTCGAGACATAGCCTCGTGGGTGGTGCGACATGCCAAAAGACCCCGATTCCCTGGTCCGCTCTTGATAAGAACCCGATGGCAGAACCCAACTCGAAGGCAATCCTGTGGATCAAGGCACAACACGAAGGGGCAGTGACACCCCAGTGCATCGTCCAGAAAAACCTGCAAGTTCCACATACAAATCGACAAGTGGCCTGTCACCCCATGAACAACGCGAGAGTCAAGCGGAGTTCCATTCCTCCACACAAGACGAGGCCTGACTCTCCTGTCCCAACTCTGCAGGGACTCTGCGATCCGAGTCAGATCCGGCGCATTCGAAGCCAGGAGAGGAACCCTGTGGTTCCTGCCTCAACTTGTCATGAGGCCCTCTTCCACTGCACCAAACCCAGTGGAGTTCCGAGAGGCCCCTCCCAACTCCACAGTGACCCTGACTTCTCAGAGGCACGCTGAGAAGCTTCCTGAGGTCACTGGCACAAGTCGATGGAACACAGGGTTTCCTGCTGCAACCCAAGAAAGACCTCGAGAGTCCTTCTTTAACACGTTTTCAGGCCCAATTCCCCTACCATGACTCGAGAACAATGACGGGCTCCCTCTCACCACGTGCATAGAGACCTGACTGCCCTGGCACCACATGAGAGGCTCACTGAGCTCCCAGTCTTACTTCGTGAGAAACCCCACACTAGCGCCACAGCTCGAGAAAACCTACGAGACGCCCCAGTCATCGGGAGACGAGGGCCTTCATTTCCTGCATTGCCTGGAGAGCAATCCCGTGTCCTCCCTCCAAACACCAGAGGAGGTTTGACTCCCTTTAAGCCACTCAGTGGGCTCCAAGACATACCCGTCCGACTCGAGAGGAGAGCAGAGTCCTTTGCTTCCCCTCGAGACGAGGCCTGACTCCAGGGTGAGTCTGGAATGCAACCCCGAGATTCCTGTCGCCCCTTGGCATGAACATTAGGTCCTGCACACAAGCCTTGGTGGGGTCTCTTTTGCCTTCAGTGACTAGAGCGCACCTCCAGCTCTTCCTCGAATCTCGAATGGAAGATAAGACTTTTGTGGGCCAACACAAGAGGAAGCATGAATTCCCTGTGGTAACTCAAATATCCCACCGCAACTCGAGAAAAACCAAGTGGTTCCCCAGTCATTCCAAGATGAGGCCCTTGCCCGCTGGAGCACCCCAAGAGAAGTCCCACGTTCCAATTTGAAGAGCGAAACGGTACTTGGAACGCGTTATGCGACCCCAAAAGTTACCCGACATACCTGTCTCACTTGAGGGAAACACCGAGGTTCCCAGCAGCACTTCATCTGAGCCACTTCTCTCCTCCTGATCGCCACAGGAGGGTCGATTCCTCTGCTTTGTCTGGAAGGGTTTCATGACCTTCGCGGCACACCTCAGGATGAGGCCGGTTTCATGAGGAAATTCGAGACTAGCCACGTGGGTGGTGCCAAATGATGAACGACCTCGATTTCCCAGGCCGCTCTTCATAAGAACACGATGCCCGGACACCTCTTCGAAGGCAACCCTGTGGATGAAGACACAAAACGAAGGGTCACTGACACCCCCATGCATCATCTGGAAAAACCTGCAGATTTCACACACAGTTTGACAAGGGGCCTGAAACCCCATGAAAAACTCGAGAGGCAAGCGGAGTTCCATTCCTCAGAAAAGACATAGCCTGACTCTCCTGTCCCAACTCTGCAGGGACACTACGATCAGAGTCAGAATTGGAGAGGAAGCCTGAGGTTCCTGCCTCCACTCGAGATGAGGCCCTCTTCCATTGCGACAAACCCAGTGGAGTCCCGAGAGGCCCCGCCAACTCCACAGCGTCCCTCACCTCTCAGAGGCACCCTGGGAAGTTCCCTCAGGTCCCCGGCAGAAGTCGGGGGAAAAGAGGGTTTCCCGCTGCAACCCGAGAAAGACATCGAGAGTCCTTCTTCAACGCGTCTTGAGGCCCTAGTCCCCTACAATGACTCGAGAACAATGACGCGCTCCTTCTCGCCATGTGCATGGAGACATGACTTCCCTGGAGCCGCACGAGAGGCTCCCTGAGATCCTCGTCGTGCCTCGGGAGGAAACCCCCACGGGTGCCGCAGCTCGAGGAAACCCCTGAGATGCCCCCGTCCTCGCGAAGTGAGGGCCTTCTTTTCCTGCCTGGCCTGGAGAGCAATCACGAGTCCTCTCTCAAAAGTGAAGAGGAGGCTGGACTCCCTTGAGGCCACTCAGGGGGCACCAAGATATACGCGCCGCGACTCGGGAGGAGAGCGGAGTCCTTTCCTTCACCTCGAGGCGAGGCCTGACTGCCCGGGGGAGCATGGGATGCAACCCCGAGATCCTTGTCTTCCCTGGAGAGGGGCATTAGGTTCTGAACACACGCCTAGATGAGGTCTCTTTGGCCCTGCAATGACTCGAGCCCAACGCCCAGCTTTCCCTCGCCACTAGAATACAAGATTGGGCTACCCAGGGCCGACAAAAGAGGAAGCCTGAAATCCCCCGTCGTAACACGAGAATCCCGCCGCAACTCGAGAAAAACCACATGGTTCCCACCTTTTCGCAAGATGAGGCCCTTGCCCGTGACGGCGTCTCAAGGGAAGTCCCCTGTTCCGCCCTGAAGGGCTAAACGGTTCCTGACAGCCTTCATGCGACCCCCAAAAGTTCCCCGACACGCCGGGTTCCCTAGAGGGGAACACCGAGGGTCCCGGCACCGCTTCCTCTGAGCCCCTTCTCCCCTCCTGATCGAGACAGGAGAGGCGATTCCCCTGCGTGGTCTGGAAGGGGTTCCCGGCCTTCCCGGCGCACCTCAGGAGGAGGCCGGTCTCACGAGGAAATTCGAGACGAGCCACGTGGGTGGGGCCACATGCCGAACGCCTCCGATTCCCCGGTCCGCCCTTGAGAAGGACCCGAGGCCCGGACCCCTCTTCGAAGGCAACCCTGTGGGTGAAGGCACAACACGAAGGGGCACTGCCACCCCCGTGCATCGTCCAAAAAGGCCCGCGGGTTCCACACACAGCTCGACGAGGGGCCTGAGACCCCCTGAGCAACTCGAGAGGCCAGCGGGGTTCCCTTCCTCAGACAAGACGGGGCCTGACTCTCCTGTCCCAACTCTGCAGGGACCCTGCGGTCGGAGTCCGAAACGGAGAGGAAGCCTGAGGTTCCTGCCGCCCCTCGAGGTGAGGCCCTCTTCCGTTGCGCCAGACCCAGCGGAGTCCCGAGGGGCCCCGCCACCTCCACAGGATCCCTCGTCTCTCAGAGGCACCCTGGGAAGTTGCCTAAGGTCCCCGGCAGAAGGCGAGGGACACGAGGGTTTCCCGCCGCCCCCCGAGAAAGACCTCGAGAGTCCTTCTTCAACGCGTCTCGAGGCCCTAGTCCCCTCCCGTGACTCGAGAGCCAGGACGCGCTCCCCCTCGCCACGCGCATGGAGACCTAACTTCCCTGGCGCCGCACGAGAGGCTCCCTGAGATCCTCGTCGTGCCTCGGGAGAAAACCCCCACGGGCGCCGCAGCTCGAGGAAAGCCCTGAGACGACCCCGTCCTCGAGAGCTGAGGGCCTTCTTTTCCTGCATGGCCTGGAGAGCAATCCCGGGTCCTCTCTCCAAACGGAAGAGGAGGCTGGTCTCCCTTGAGGCCGCTCAGGGGGCTCCAAGAGACCCGCGTCGCGACTCGAGAGGAGAGCGGAATCCTTGTCTTCCCCTCGAGACGAGGCCTGACTCCCCGGGGGAGCCTGGAATGCAACCCCGAGATCCCTGCCTTCCCTGGAGAGGAATATTAGGTCCCGGACACAGGCCTAGGTGAGGTCTCTTCGGCCCTGCAGTGACTCGAGCGCAACCCCCAGCTTTCCCTCGCAACCCGAGGGGAAGATTGGGCTTCCCAGGGCCAACCCAAGGGGTAGGCTGAGATCCCCGTCGTAACTCGAGAATCCCGCCGCAACTCGAGAAAAACCACGTGGTTCCCACCTCTTGGCAAGAGGAGGCCCTTGCCCGACATGGCGTCTCAAGGGAAGTCCCCTGTTCCGCCCTGAAGGGCGAAACGGTCCCTGACAGCCTTCCTGCGACCCCCAAAAGTCCCCCGACACGCCGGGTTCCCTCGAGGTGAACACCGAGGGTCCCGGCACCGCTTCCTCTGAGCCCCTTCTCCCCTCCTGATCGCGACAGGAGAGGCGATTCCCCTGCGTGGTCTGGAAGGGGTTCCCGGCCTTCCCGGCACACCTCAGGATGAGGCCGGTCTCACGAGGAAATTCGAGACGAGCCACGTGGGTGGGGCCACATGCCGAACGCCCCCGATTCCCCGGTCTGCCCTTGAGAAGGACCCGAGGCCCGGACCCCTCTTCGAAGGCAACCCTGTGGGTGAAGGCACAACACGAAGGGGCACTGCCACCCCCGTGCATCGTCCGCAAAGACCCGCGGGTTCCACACACAGCTCGACGAGGGGCCTGAGACCCCCTGAGCAACTCGAGAGGCCAGCGGGGTTCCCTTCCTCAGACAAGACGGGGCCTGACTCTCCTGTCCCAACTCTGCAGGGACCCTGCGGTCGGAGTCCGAAACGGAGAGGAAGCCTGAGGTTCCTGCCTCCCCTCGAGGTGAGGCCCTCTTCCGTTGCGCCAGACCCAGCGGAGTCCCGAGGGGCCCCGCCACCTCCACAGGATCCCTCGCCTCTCAGAGGCACCCTGGGAAGTTGCCTAAGGTCCCCGGCAGAAGGCGAGGGACACGAGGGTTTCCCGCCACCCCCCGAAAAAGACCTCGAGAGTCCTTCTTCAACGCGTCTCGAGGCCCTAGTCCCCTCCCGTGACTCGAGAGCCAGGACGCGCTCCCCCTCGCCACGCGCATGGAGACCTGACTTCCCTGGCGCCGCACGAGAGGCTCCCTGAGATCCTCGTCGTGCCTCGGGAGAAAACCCCCACGGGCGCCGCAGCTCGAGGAAAGCCCTGAGACGACCCCGTCCTCGAGAGCTGAGGGCCTTCTTTTCCTGCATGGCCTGGAGAGCAATCCCGGGTCCTCTCTCCAAACGGAAGAGGAGGCTGGTCTCCCTTGAGGCCGCTCAGGGGGCTCCAAGAGATCCCCGTCGCGACTCGAGAGTAGAGCGGAGTCCTTGGCTTCCCCTCGAGACGAGGCCTGACTCCCCGGGGGAGCCTGGAATGCAACACCGAGATCCCTGCCTTCCCTGGAGAGGAATATTAGGTCCCGGACACACGCCTAGGTGAGGTCTCTTCGGCCCTGCAGTGACTCGAGCGCAACCCCCAGCTTTCCCTCGCAACCTGAGGGGAAGATTGGGCTTCCCAGGGCCAACCCAAGGGGAAGGCTGAGATCCCCGTCGTAACTCGAGAATCCCGCCGCAACTCGAGAAAAACCACGTGGTTCCCACCTCTTGGCAAGATGAGGCCCTTGCCCGCCACGGCGTCTCAAGGGAAGTCCCCTGTTCCGCCCTGAAGGGCGAAACGGTCTCTGACAGCCTTCCTGCGACCCCCAAAAGTCCCCCGACACGCCGGGTTCCCCAGAGGGGAACACAGAGGGTCCCGGCACCGCTTCCTCTGAGCCCCTTCTCCCCTCCTGATCGCGACAGGAGAGGCGATTCCCCTGCGTGCTCTGGAAGGGGTTCCCGGCCTTCCCGGCACACCTCAGGATGAGGCCGGTCTCACGAGGAAATTCGAGACGAGCCACGTGGGTGGGGCCACATGCCGAACGCCCCCGATTCCCCGGTCCGCCCTTGAGAAGGACCCGAGGCCCGGACCCCTCTTCGAAGGCAACCCTGTGGGTGAAGGCACAACACGAAGGGGCACTGCCACCCCCGTGCATCGTCCGCAAAGACCCGCGGGTTCCACACACAGCTCGACGAGGGGCCTGAGACCCCCTGAGCAACTCGAGAGGCCAGCGGGGTTCCCTTCCTCAGACAAGACGATGCCTGACTCTCCTGTCCCAACTCTGCAGGGACCCTGCGGTCGGAGTCTGAAACGGAGAGGAAGCCTGAGGTTGCTGCCTCCCCTCGAGGTGAGGCCCTCTTCCGTTGCGCCAGACCCAGCGGAGTCCCGAGGGCCCCCGCCACCTCCACAGGATCCCTCGCCTCTCAGAGGCACCCTGGGAAGTTCCCTAAGGTCCCCGGCAGAAGGCGAGGGACACGAGGGTTTCACGCCGCCCCCCGAGAAAGACCTCGAGAGTCCTTCTTCAACGCATCTCGAGGCCCTAGTCCCCTCCCGTGACTCGAGAGCCAGGACGCGCTATCCCTCGCCACGCGCATGGAGACCTGACTTCCCTGGCGCCGCACGAGAGGCTCCCTGAGATCCTCGTCGTGCCTCGGGAGAAAACCCCCACGGGCGCCGCAGCTCGAGGAAAGCCCTGAGACGACCCCGTCCTCGAGAGCTGAGGGCCTTCTTTTCCTGCATGGCCTGGAGAGCAATCCCGGGTCCTCTCTCCAAACGGAAGAGGAGGCTGGTCTCCCTTGAGGCCGCTCAGGGGGCTCCAAGAGATCCCCGTCGCGACTCGAGAGTAGAGCGGAGTCCTTGGCTTCCCCTCGAGACGAGGCCTGACTCCCCGGGGGAGCCTGGAATGCAACACCGAGATCCCTGCCTTCCCTGGAGAGGAATATTAGGTCCCGGACACACGCCTAGGTGAGGTCTCTTCGGCCCTGCAGTGACTCGAGCGCAACCCCCAGCTTTCCCTCGCAACCTGAGGGGAAGATTGGGCTTCCCAGGGCCAACCCAAGGGGAAGGCTGAGATCCCCGTCGTAACTCGAGAATCCCGCCGCAACTCGAGAAAAACCACGTGGTTCCCACCTCTTGGCAAGATGAGGCCCTTGCCCGCCACGGCGTCTCAAGGGAAGTCCCCTGTTCCGCCCTGAAGGGCGAAACGGTCTCTGACAGCCTTCCTGCGACCCCCAAAAGTCCCCCGACACGCCGGGTTCCCCAGAGGGGAACACAGAGGGTCCCGGCACCGCTTCCTCTGAGCCCCTTCTCCCCTCCTGATCGCGACAGGAGAGGCGATTCCCCTGCGTGCTCTGGAAGGGGTTCCCGGCCTTCCCGGCACACCTCAGGATGAGGCCGGTCTCACGAGGAAATTCGAGACGAGCCACGTGGGTGGGGCCACATGCCGAACGCCCCCGATTCCCCGGTCCGCCCTTGAGAAGGACCCGAGGCCCGGACCCCTCTTCGAAGGCAACCCTGTGGGTGAAGGCACAACACGAAGGGGCACTGCCACCCCCGTGCATCGTCCGCAAAGACCCGCGGGTTCCACACACAGCTCGACGAGGGGCCTGAGACCCCCTGAGCAACTCGAGAGGCCAGCGGGGTTCCCTTCCTCAGACAAGACGATGCCTGACTCTCCTGTCCCAACTCTGCAGGGACCCTGCGGTCGGAGTCTGAAACGGAGAGGAAGCCTGAGGTTGCTGCCTCCCCTCGAGGTGAGGCCCTCTTCCGTTGCGCCAGACCCAGCGGAGTCCCGAGGGCCCCCGCCACCTCCACAGGATCCCTCGCCTCTCAGAGGCACCCTGGGAAGTTCCCTAAGGTCCCCGGCAGAAGGCGAGGGACACGAGGGTTTCACGCCGCCCCCCGAGAAAGACCTCGAGAGTCCTTCTTCAACGCATCTCGAGGCCCTAGTCCCCTCCCGTGACTCGAGAGCCAGGACGCGCTATCCCTCGCCACGCGCATGGAGACCTGACTTCCCTGGCGCCGCACGAGAGGCTCCCTGAGATCCTCGTCGTGCCTCGGGAGAAAACCCCCACGGGCGCCGCAGCTCGAGGAAACCCCTGAGACGCCCCCGTCCTCGCGAGATGAGGGCCTTCTTTTGCTGCATGGCCTGGAGAGCAATCCCGGGTCCTCTCTCCAAACGGAAGAGGAGGCTGGACTCCCTTGAGGCCGCTCAGGGGGCTCCAAGAGACCCGCGTCGCGACTCGAGAGGAGAGCGGAATCCTTGGCTTCCCCTCGAGACGAGGCCTGACTCCCCGGGGGAGCCTGGAATGCAACCCCGAGATCCCTGCCTTCCCTGGAGAGGAATATTAGGTCCCGGACACACGCCTAGGTGAGGTCTCTTCGGCCCTGCAGTGACTCGAGCGCAACCCCCAGCTTTCCCTCGCAACCCGAGGGGAAGATTGGGCTTCCCAGGCCCACCCAAAGGGAAGGCTGAGATCCGCGTCGTAACTCGAGAATGCCGCCGCAACTCGAGAAAAACCACGTGGTTTCCACCTCTTGGCAAGATGAGGCCCTTGCCCGCCATGGCGTCTCAAGGGAAGTCCCCTGTTCCGCCCTGAAGGGCGAAACGGTCCCTGACAGCCTTCCTGCGACCCCCAAAAGTCCCCCGACATGCCGGGTTCCCTCGAGGGGAACACCGAGGTTCCCGGGACCGCTTCCTTTGAGCCCCTTCTCCGCTCCTGATCGCGACAGGAGAGGCGATTCCCCTGCGTGGTCTGGAAGGGGTTCCCGGCCTTCCCGGCACACCTCAGGATGAGGCCGGTCTCACGAGTAAATTCGAGACGAGCCACGTGGGTGGGGCCACATGCCGAACGCCCCCGATTCCCCGGTCCGCCCTTGAGAAGGACCCGAGGCCCGGACCCCTCTTCGAAGGCAACCCTGTGGGTGAAGGCACAACAGGAAGGGGCACTGCCACCCCCGTGCATCGTCCGCAAAGACCCGCGGGTTCCACACACAGCTCGACGAGGGGCCTGAGACCCCCTGAGCAACTCGAGAGGCCAGCGCGTTTCCCTTCCTCCG
The DNA here is from genome assembly GCF_029407905.1 of Bubalus kerabau. Taxonomy (NCBI): domain Eukaryota; kingdom Metazoa; phylum Chordata; class Mammalia; order Artiodactyla; family Bovidae; genus Bubalus; species Bubalus kerabau. The sequence continues at coordinate 1,519,540 of NW_026577889.1, read as the reverse complement.
ACAAGACGAGGCCTGACTCTCCTGTCCCAACTCTGCAGGGACCCTGCGGTCGGAGTCCGAAACGGAGAGGAAGCCTGAGGTTCCTGCCTCCCCTCGAGGTGAGGCCCTCTTCCGTTGCGCCAGACCCAGCGGAGTCCCGAGAGGCCCTGCCACCTCCACAGGATCCCTCGCCTCTCAGAGGCACCCTGGGAATTTCCCTAAGGTCCCCGGCAGAAGGCGAGGGACACGAGGGTTTCCTGCCGCCCCCCGAGAAAGACCTCGAGAGTCCTTCTTCAACGCGTCTCGAGGCCCTAGTCCCCTCCCGTGACTCGAGAGCCAGGACGCGCTCCCCCTCGCCACACGCATGGAGACCTGACTTCCCTGGCGCCGCACGAGAGGCTCCCTGAGATCCTCGTCGTGCCTCGGGAGAAAACCCCCACGGGCGCCGCAGCTCGAGGAAACCCCTGAGACGCCCCCGTCCTCGCGAGCTGAGGGCCTTCTTTTCCTGCATGGCCTGGAGAGCAATCCCGGGTCCTCTCTCCAAACGGAAGAGGAGGCTGGACTCCCTTGAGGCCGCTCAGGGGGCTCCAAGAGACCCGCGTCGCGACTCGAGAGGAGAGCGGAGTCCTTGGCTTCCCCTCGAGACGAGGCCTGACTCCCCGGGGGAGCCTGGAATGCAACCCCGAGATCCCTGCCTTCCCTGGAGAGGAATATTAGGTCCCGGACACACGCCTAGGTGAGGACTCTTCGGCCCTGCAGTGACTCGAGCTCAACCCCCAGCTTTCCCTCGCAACCCGAGGGGAAGATTGGGCTTCCCAGGGCCAACCCAAGGGGAAGGCTGAGATCCGCGTTGTAACTCGAGAATGCCGCCGCAACTCGAGAAAAACCACGTGGTTCCCACCTCTTGGCAAGATGAGGCCCTTGCTCGCCACGGCGTCTCAAGGGAAGTCCCCTGTTCCGCCCTGAAGGGCGAAACGGTCCCTGACAGCCTTCCTGCGGCCCCCAAAAGTCCCCCGACACACCGAGTTCCCTCGAGGTGAACACCGAGGGTCCCGGCACCGCTTCCTCTGAGCCCCTTCTCCACTCCTGATCGCGACAGGAGAGGCGATTCCCCTGCGTGGTCTGGAAGGGGTTCCCGGCCTTCCCGGCGCACCTCAGGATGAGGCCGGTCTCACGAGGAAATTCGAGACGAGCCACGTGGGTGGTGCCACATGCCGAACGCCCCCGATTCCCCGGTCCGCCCTTGAGAAGGACCCGAGGCCCGGACCCCTCTTCGAAGGCAACCCTGTGGGTGAAGGCACAACACGAAGGGGCACTGCCACCCCCGTGCATCGTCCGCAAAGACCCGCGGGTTCCACACACAGCTCGACGAGTGGCCTGAGACCCCCTGAGCAACTCGAGAGGCCAGCGGGGTTCCCTTCCTCAGACAAGACGAGGCCTGACTCTCCTGTTCCAACTCTGCAGGGACCCTGCGGTCGGAGTCCGAAACGGAGAGGAAGTCTGAGGTTCCTGCCTCCCCTCGAGGTGAGGCCCTCTTCGGTTGCGCCAGACCCAGCGGAGTCCCGAGGGGCCCCGCCACCTCCACAGGATCCCTCGCCTCTCAGAGGCACCCTGGGAAGTTCCCTAAGGTCCCCGGCAGAAGGGGAGGGACACGAGGGTTTCCCGCCGCCCCCCGAGAAAGACCTCGAGAGTCCTTCTTCAACGCGTCTCGAGGCCCTAGTCCCCTCCCGTGACTCGAGAGCCAGGACGCGCTCCCCCTCGCCACACGCATGGAGACCTGACTTCCCTGGCGCCGCACGAGAGGCTCCCTGAGATCCTCGTCGTGCCTCGGGAGAAAACCCCCACGGGCGCCGCAGCTCGAGGAAACCCCTGAGACGCCCCCGTCCTCGCGAGCTGAGGGCCTTCTTTTCCTGCATGGCCTGGAGAGCAATCCCGGGTCCTCTCTCCAAACGGAAGAGGAGGCTGGACTCCCTTGAGGCCGCTCAGGGGGCTCCAAGAGCCCCGCGTCGCGACTCGAAAGGAGAGCGGAGTCCTTGGCTTCCCCTCGAGACGAGGCCTGACTCCCCGGGGGAGCCTGGAATGCAACCCCGAGATCCCTGCCTTCCCTGGAGAGGAATATTAGGTCCCGGACGCACGCCTAGGTGAGGTCTCTTCGGCCCTGCAGTGACTCGAGCGCAACCCCCAGCTTTCCCTCGCAACCCGAGGGGAAGATTGGGCTTCCCAGGGCCAAGCCAAGGGGAAGGCTGAGATCCTCGTCGTAACTCGAGAATCCCGCCGCAACTCGAGAAAAACCACGTGGTTCCCACCTCTTGGCAAGAGGAGGCCCTTGCCCGCCACGGCGTCTCAAGGGAAGTCCCCTGTTCCACCCTGAAGGGCGAAACGGTCCCTGACAGCCTTCCTGCGACCCCCAAAAGTCCCCCGACATGCCAGGTTCCATCGAGGGGAACACCGAGGGTCCCGGCACCGCTTCCTCTGAGCCCCTTCTCCCCTCCTGATCGCGACAGGAGAGGCGATTCCACTGCGTGGTCTGGAAGGGGTTCCCGGCCTTCCCGGCGCACCTCAGGACGAGGCCGGTCTCACGAGGAAATTCGATACGAGCCACGTGGGTGGTGCCACATGCCGAACGCCCCTGATTCCCCGGTCCGCTCTTGAGAAGGACCCGAGGCCCGGACCCCTCTTCGAAGGCAACCCTGTGGGTGAAGGCACAACACGAAGGGGCACTGCCACCCCCGTGCATCGTCCGCAAAGACCCGCGGGTTCCACACACAGCTCGACGCGGGGCCTGAGACCCCCTGAGCAACTCGAGAGGCAAGCGGAGTTCCCTTCCTCAGACAAGACGAGGCCTGACTCTCCTGTCCCAACTCTGCAGGGACCCTGAGGTCGGAGGGTCGGAGTCAGAAACAGAGAGGAAGCCTGAGGTTCCTGCCTCCCCTCGAGATGAGGCCCTCTTCCATTGCGCCAACCCTAGCGGAGTCCCGAGAGGCCCCTCTAACTCCACAGCATCCCTCACCTCTCAGAGGCACCCTGGGAAGTTCCCTAAGGTCCCCGGCAGAAGGCGAGGTAAATGAGGGTTTTCCGCCACCACTCGAGAAAGACTTCGATAGTCCTGCTGCAAAGTGTCTTGAGGCCCTTGTCCCCTCTCTGTACTAGAGAGCAATGATGCGCTCCCCCTCGCCTCGCGCATGCAGACCTGGCTTCCCTGGCGCCGCACGAGAGGCTCCCTGAGATCCTCGTCGTGCCTCGGGAGAAAACCCCCACGGCACCGCAGCTCGAGGAAACCCCTGAGACGCCCCCGTCCTCGCGAGCTGAGGGCCTTCTTTTCCTGCCTGGCCTGGAGAGCAATCCCGAGTCCTCTCTCCAAACTGAAGAGGAGGCTCGACACCCTTGAGTCCACTCAGTGGGCTCCAAGAGATCCGTGTCGCGACTTGAGAGGAAAGCGGAGTCCTTTGCTTCCCCTCCAGGCGAGTCCTGACTCCCCGGGGGAGTCTGGAATGGAAACCCGGGATCCCTGTCTTCCCTTGAGAGGAATATTAGGTCCTGGACACATGCCTCGATGAGGTCTCTTTGGCCCTGTAGTGACTCGAGCAGAACCCCCAGCTTTCCATCGCAACTCGAACTGAAGATTGGGCTTCCCAGGGCCAACCCAAGAGGAAGCCTGAAATTCCTGTCGTTTTCGAGAATCCCGATGCAACTCGAGAAAAACGACGTGGTTCCAACGTCTTCACAGGATGAGGCCCTTGCCCGCTACAGCGTCTCCAAGGAAGTCCCATGTTCCGTCCTGAAGTGGGAAACGGTACTTGGCTCCCTTGATGCGACCCCTAAAGTTCCCTGAAACGCCGGGTTCCCTCGAGTGGAACACCGAGGGTCCCGGCACCACTTCATCTGAGCCCCATCTCCCCTCCTGATCGCGACAGGAGAATCCACTCCCCTACTTTGTGTGGAAGGGGTTCCCGGCCTTCCCGGCGCACCTCAGGATGATGCTGGTCTCACGAGGAAATTCGAGATGAGCCACGTGGGTGGTGCCACATGCAGAATGACCCCGATTTCCCGGTCCGCTCTTGAAATGAACCCGATGCCCGGACACCTCTTTGAAGTCAACCCTGTGGGGGAAGGCACAAAACGAAGGGGCACTGACACCCCCATGCATCTTCTGGAAACACCCGCAGGTTCCACACACAGCTTGTCAAGGGCCCTGAGACCCCCTGAATGACTCGAGAGGCAAGCAGAGTTCCGTTACTCAGACAAGACGAGGCCTGACTCTCCTGTCCCAACTCTGCAGGGACCCTGCGGTCGGAGTCAGAAATGGAGAGGAAGCCTGAGGTTCCTGCCTCCAATCGAGATGAGGCCCTCTTTCATTTCGTCAAACCTAGTGGAGTCCCGAGAGGCCCCTCTAACTCCTCAGTATCCCTCACCTCTCAGAGGCACCTGGGAAGTTCCCTAAGGTCCCCTGTAGAGGTCGAGGGAAACGAGTGTTTCCCGCCCCAACCCAAGAAAGACCTTGAGAGTCCTTCTTAAATGCCTCTTGAGGCCCTAGTCCCTCCCATGACTCGAGAGCAATGACGCGATCTGCCTGGCCACACGCATGGAGTCAGGCTTCTCTGCCACAGCACGAGAGACTCCCTGAACTCCCCATCATATCTCGTGAGAAACCCCACACTGGCGCCGCAGCTCGAGAAAACCCATGAGATGCCCCCGTCATCACGAGAGGAGGGCCATCTTTAACTGCATGGTATGCAGATCAAGCGTGAACCTTCTGTCCAAGCTACACAGGACGCTTGACTCCCTTTAGGCCACTCATTGGGCTCCAAGTGTTACGCGTCCTGACTCGAGAGGATAGTGGAGTCCTTTGCTTCTTCTCGAGACGAGGCGTGACCTACCGGGTGAGACTGGAATGCGACCCCGATATCCCTGTCGCCCCTGGAGAGGAACATTACGTCCTGGACCCAAGCCTAGATGAGGACTCTTTGCCCTAAAGTGACTCGAGAGCAACCCCCAGCTCTCTCTGACAAGTTGAATGGAAGATTGGACTTCCTGGGCCAACACAAGGGGAAGCCTGAATTCCCCATTGTAACTCAAGAATCCCGCCTCAACTCGAGAAAAACCACGTGTTTCCCTCGTCATCGCAATATGAGGCCCTTGCCCGCTACAGCATCTCCAGAGAATTCCCACGTTCCGTCTTGAAGTGCGAAACTGTACTTGGCACCCTTGATGCGACCTCAAAAGTGCCGTGGCATACCGGTCTCACCCGAGGGGACCACCGAGGTTCCCGGCACCACTTCATCTGAGCCCCTTCTCCCCTTCTGATCGCGAGCGGTGGGTCGATTCCCCTGCTTTGTCTGCAAGGGGTTCCCGACCTTCCCGGCGCACCTCAGGATGAGGCCGGTCTCCCGAGGAAATTCGAGACGTAGCCTCGTGGGTGGTACCACATGCTGAAAGACCCCAATTTTCCGGTACGCTCTTGAAAAGAACCCGATGCCCGGACACCTCTTTGAAGGCAACCCTGTGGATGAAGGCACAACACGAAGGGGCCCTGACACCCCCGTGCATCGTCCGGAAAAACCCGCAGGTTCCACACTCAGCTCAACAAGTGGCCTGTCACTCCGTGAACAACTCGAAAGGCAAGGGGAAATCCATTCCTCCACAGAAGACGAGGCGTGACTCTCTTCTCCATACTCTGCAGGTACCCTGCGACCCGAGTCAGAAATGGAGAGGACCCCTGAGGTTCCTGCCTCCATTCGAGATGAGGCCCTCTTCGATTGCACCAAACCCAGTTGAGTAACGAAGGGCCCCTCCCAAATCCACAGTGTCCCTGACTTCTCAGAGGCACCCTTAGAAGTTGCCTGAGGTCACCGACACAAATCAAGGGAACCCAGGGTTCCCTGCCGCAACCCGAGAAAGACCTCGAGAGTCCTTCTTCAATGCGTCTTGAGGCCCGATTCGCCTACTATGACTCGAGAGCAATCACGCACTCCCCTTCACCACACGCACGGAGACCTGACGTCCCTAGCACCACACGAGAGGCTCTCTGAGCTCCCCGTCGTACCTCGTGAGAAATCTGATACTGTAACTCGAGAATCCCACCCCAACTCAAGAGAAACCACGTGGTTCCCCCGTCATCGAAAGATGAGGCCCTTGCCCGCTACAGCGTCTCAAGAGAAGTCCCACGTTCCGTATTGAAGAGCGAAAAGTTACTTGGAACCCTTGATGCGACCCCAAAAGTTCCCCGACATACCAGTCTCACTTGAGGAGAACACCGAGGTTCCTGGCACCACTTCATCTGAGACTCTTCTCCCCTCTTGATCGCGACAGGAGGTTCGATTCCCCTGCTTTGTCTGGAAGGCGTTCCCGACCTTCCTGGCGCACATCAAGATGAGGCCAGTCTCACGAGGAAATTCGAGACATAGCCTCGTGGGTGGTGCGACATGCCAAAAGACCCCGATTCCCTGGTCCGCTCTTGATAAGAACCCGATGGCAGAACCCAACTCGAAGGCAATCCTGTGGATCAAGGCACAACACGAAGGGGCAGTGACACCCCAGTGCATCGTCCAGAAAAACCTGCAAGTTCCACATACAAATCGACAAGTGGCCTGTCACCCCATGAACAACGCGAGAGTCAAGCGGAGTTCCATTCCTCCACACAAGACGAGGCCTGACTCTCCTGTCCCAACTCTGCAGGGACTCTGCGATCCGAGTCAGATCCGGCGCATTCGAAGCCAGGAGAGGAACCCTGTGGTTCCTGCCTCAACTTGTCATGAGGCCCTCTTCCACTGCACCAAACCCAGTGGAGTTCCGAGAGGCCCCTCCCAACTCCACAGTGACCCTGACTTCTCAGAGGCACGCTGAGAAGCTTCCTGAGGTCACTGGCACAAGTCGATGGAACACAGGGTTTCCTGCTGCAACCCAAGAAAGACCTCGAGAGTCCTTCTTTAACACGTTTTCAGGCCCAATTCCCCTACCATGACTCGAGAACAATGACGGGCTCCCTCTCACCACGTGCATAGAGACCTGACTGCCCTGGCACCACATGAGAGGCTCACTGAGCTCCCAGTCTTACTTCGTGAGAAACCCCACACTAGCGCCACAGCTCGAGAAAACCTACGAGACGCCCCAGTCATCGGGAGACGAGGGCCTTCATTTCCTGCATTGCCTGGAGAGCAATCCCGTGTCCTCCCTCCAAACACCAGAGGAGGTTTGACTCCCTTTAAGCCACTCAGTGGGCTCCAAGACATACCCGTCCGACTCGAGAGGAGAGCAGAGTCCTTTGCTTCCCCTCGAGACGAGGCCTGACTCCAGGGTGAGTCTGGAATGCAACCCCGAGATTCCTGTCGCCCCTTGGCATGAACATTAGGTCCTGCACACAAGCCTTGGTGGGGTCTCTTTTGCCTTCAGTGACTAGAGCGCACCTCCAGCTCTTCCTCGAATCTCGAATGGAAGATAAGACTTTTGTGGGCCAACACAAGAGGAAGCATGAATTCCCTGTGGTAACTCAAATATCCCACCGCAACTCGAGAAAAACCAAGTGGTTCCCCAGTCATTCCAAGATGAGGCCCTTGCCCGCTGGAGCACCCCAAGAGAAGTCCCACGTTCCAATTTGAAGAGCGAAACGGTACTTGGAACGCGTTATGCGACCCCAAAAGTTACCCGACATACCTGTCTCACTTGAGGGAAACACCGAGGTTCCCAGCAGCACTTCATCTGAGCCACTTCTCTCCTCCTGATCGCCACAGGAGGGTCGATTCCTCTGCTTTGTCTGGAAGGGTTTCATGACCTTCGCGGCACACCTCAGGATGAGGCCGGTTTCATGAGGAAATTCGAGACTAGCCACGTGGGTGGTGCCAAATGATGAACGACCTCGATTTCCCAGGCCGCTCTTCATAAGAACACGATGCCCGGACACCTCTTCGAAGGCAACCCTGTGGATGAAGACACAAAACGAAGGGTCACTGACACCCCCATGCATCATCTGGAAAAACCTGCAGATTTCACACACAGTTTGACAAGGGGCCTGAAACCCCATGAAAAACTCGAGAGGCAAGCGGAGTTCCATTCCTCAGAAAAGACATAGCCTGACTCTCCTGTCCCAACTCTGCAGGGACACTACGATCAGAGTCAGAATTGGAGAGGAAGCCTGAGGTTCCTGCCTCCACTCGAGATGAGGCCCTCTTCCATTGCGACAAACCCAGTGGAGTCCCGAGAGGCCCCGCCAACTCCACAGCGTCCCTCACCTCTCAGAGGCACCCTGGGAAGTTCCCTCAGGTCCCCGGCAGAAGTCGGGGGAAAAGAGGGTTTCCCGCTGCAACCCGAGAAAGACATCGAGAGTCCTTCTTCAACGCGTCTTGAGGCCCTAGTCCCCTACAATGACTCGAGAACAATGACGCGCTCCTTCTCGCCATGTGCATGGAGACATGACTTCCCTGGAGCCGCACGAGAGGCTCCCTGAGATCCTCGTCGTGCCTCGGGAGGAAACCCCCACGGGTGCCGCAGCTCGAGGAAACCCCTGAGATGCCCCCGTCCTCGCGAAGTGAGGGCCTTCTTTTCCTGCCTGGCCTGGAGAGCAATCACGAGTCCTCTCTCAAAAGTGAAGAGGAGGCTGGACTCCCTTGAGGCCACTCAGGGGGCACCAAGATATACGCGCCGCGACTCGGGAGGAGAGCGGAGTCCTTTCCTTCACCTCGAGGCGAGGCCTGACTGCCCGGGGGAGCATGGGATGCAACCCCGAGATCCTTGTCTTCCCTGGAGAGGGGCATTAGGTTCTGAACACACGCCTAGATGAGGTCTCTTTGGCCCTGCAATGACTCGAGCCCAACGCCCAGCTTTCCCTCGCCACTAGAATACAAGATTGGGCTACCCAGGGCCGACAAAAGAGGAAGCCTGAAATCCCCCGTCGTAACACGAGAATCCCGCCGCAACTCGAGAAAAACCACATGGTTCCCACCTTTTCGCAAGATGAGGCCCTTGCCCGTGACGGCGTCTCAAGGGAAGTCCCCTGTTCCGCCCTGAAGGGCTAAACGGTCCCTGACAGCCTTCATGCGACCCCCAAAAGTTCCCCGACACGCCGGGTTCCCTAGAGGGGAACACCGAGGGTCCCGGCACCGCTTCCTCTGAGCCCCTTCTCCCCTCCTGATCGAGACAGGAGAGGCGATTCCCCTGCGTGGTCTGGAAGGGGTTCCCGGCCTTCCCGGCGCACCTCAGGAGGAGGCCGGTCTCACGAGGAAATTCGAGACGAGCCACGTGGGTGGGGCCACATGCCGAACGCCTCCGATTCCCCGGTCCGCCCTTGAGAAGGACCCGAGGCCCGGACCCCTCTTCGAAGGCAACCCTGTGGGTGAAGGCACAACACGAAGGGGCACTGCCACCCCCGTGCATCGTCCGCAAAGACCCGCGGGTTCCACACACAGCTCGACGAGGGGCCTGAGACCCCCTGAGCAACTCGAGAGGCCAGCGGGGCTCCCTTCCTCAGACAAGACGAGGCCTGACTCTCCTGTCCCAACTCTGCAGGGACCCTGCGGTCCGAGTCCGAAACGGAGAGGAAGCCTGAGGTTCCTGCCTCCCCTCGAGGTGAGGCCCTCTTCCGTTGCGCCAGACCCAGCGGAGTCCCGAGGGGCCCCGCCACCTCCACAGGATCCCTCGCCTCTCAGAGGCACCCTGGGAAGTTCCCTAAGGTCCCCGGCAGAAGGCGAGGGACACGAGGGTTTCCCGCCGCTCCCCGAGAAAGACCTCGAGAGTCCTTCTTCAACGCGTCTCGAGGCCCTAGTCCTCTCCCGTGACTCGAGAGGCAGGACGCGCTCCCCCTCGCCACGCGCATGGAGACCTGACTTCCCTGGCGCCGCACGAGAGGCTCCCTGAGATCCTCGTCGTGCCTCGGGAGAAAACCCCCACGGGCGCCGCAGCTCGAGGAAACCCCTGAGACGCCCCCGTCCTCGCGAGCTGAGGGCCTTCTTTTCCTGCATGGCCTGGAGAGCAATCCCGGGTCCTCTCTCCAAACGGAAGAGGAGGCTGGACTCCCTTGAGGCCGCTCAGGGGGCTCCAAGAGCCCCGCGTCGCGACTCGAGAGGAGAGCGGAGTCCTTGGCTTCCCCTCGAGACGAGGCCTGACTCCCCGGGGGAGCCTGGAATGCAACCCCGAGATCCCTGCCTTCCCTGGAGAGGAATATTAGGTCCCGGACACACGCCTAGGTGAGGTCTCTTCGGCCCTGCAGTGACTCGAGCGCAACCCCCAGCTTTCCCTCGCAACCCGAGGGGAAGATTGGGCTTCCCAGGGCCAAGCCAAGGGGAAGGCTGAGATCCCCGTCGTAACTCGAGAATCCCGCCGCAACTCGAGAAAAACCACGTGGTTCCCACCTCTTGGCAAGATGAGGCCCTTGCCCGCCACGGCGTCTCAAGGGAAGTCCCCTGTTCCGCCCTGAAGGGCGAAACGGTCCCTGACAGCCTTCCTGCGACCCCCAAAAGTCCCCCGACACGCCGGGTTCCCTCGAGGGGAACACCGAGGGTCCCGGCACCGCTTCCTCTGAGCCCCTTCTCCCCTCCTGATCGCGACAGGAGAGGCGATTCCCCTGCGTGGTCTGGAAGGGGTTCCCGGCCTTCCCGGCGCACCTCAGGATGAGGCCGGTCTCACGAGGAAATTCGAGACGAGCCACGTGGGTGGGGCCACATGCCGAACGCCCCCGATTCCCCGGTCCGCCCTTGAGAAGGCCCCGAGGCCCGGACCCCTCTTCGAAGGCAACCCTGTGGGTGAAGGCACAACACGAAGGGGTACTGCCACCCCCGTGCATCGTCCGCAAAGATCCGCGGGTTCCACACACAGCTCGACGAGGGGCCTGAGACCCCCTGAGCAACTCGAGAGGCAAGCGGGGTTCCCTTCCTCAGACAAGACGAGGCCTGACTCTCCTGTCCCAACTCTGCAGGGACCCTGCGGTCGGAGTCCGAAACGGAGAGGAAGCCTGAGGTTCCTGCCGCCCCTCGAGGTGAGGCCCTCTTCCGTTGCGACAGACCCAGCGGAGTCCCGAGGGGCCCCGCCACCTCCACAGGATCCCTCGCCTCTCAGAGGCACCCTGGGAAGTTCCCTAAGGTCCCCGGCAGAAGGCGAGGGACACGAGGGTTTCCCGCCGCCCCCCGAGAAAGACCTCGAGAGTCCTTCTTCAACGCGTCTCGAGGCCCTAGTCCCCTCCCGTGACTCGAGAGCCAGGACGCGCTCCCCCTCGCCACGCGCATGGAGACCTGACTTCCCTGGCGCCACACGAGAGGCTCCCTGAGATCCTCGTCGTGCCTCGGGAGAAAACCCCCACGGGCGCCGCAGCTCGAGGAAAGCCCTGAGACGACCCCGTCCTCGAGAGCTGAGGGCCTTCTTTTCCTGCATGGCCTGGAGAGCAATCCCGGGTCCTCTCTCCAAACGGAAGAGGAGGCTGGTCTCCCTTGAGGCCGCTCAGGGGGCTCCAAGAGACCCGCGTCGCGACTCGAGAGGAGAGCGGAATCCTTGTCTTCCCCTCGAGACGAGGCCTGACTCCCCGGGGGAGCCTGGAATGCAACCCCGAGATCCCTGCCTTCCCTGGAGAGGAATATTAGGTCCCGGACACAGGCCTAGGTGAGGTCTCTTCGGCCCTGCAGTGACTCGAGCGCAACCCCCAGCTTTCCCTCGCAACCCGAGGGGAAGATTGGGCTTCCCAGGGCCAACCCAAGGGGTAGGCTGAGATCCCCGTCGTAACTCGAGAATCCCGCCGCAACTCGAGAAAACCCACGTGGTTCCCACCTCTTGGCAAGAGGAGGCCCTTGCCCGACATGGCGTCTCAAGGGAAGTCCCCTGTTCCGCCCTGAAGGGCGAAACGGTCCCTGACAGCCTTCCTGCGACCCCCAAAAGTCCCCCGACACGCCGGGTTCCCTCGAGGGGAACACCGAGGGTCCCGGCACCGCTTCCTCTGAGCCCCTTCTCCCCTCCTGATCGCGACAGGAGAGGCGATTCCCCTGCGTGGTCTGGAAGGGGTTCCCGGCCTTCCCGGCACACCTCAGGATGAGGCCGGTCTCACGAGGAAATTCGAGACGAGCCACGTGGGTGGGGCCACATGCCGAACGCCCCCGATTCCCCGGTCTGCCCTTGAGAAGGACCCGAGGCCCGGACCCCTCTTCGAAGGCAACCCTGTGGGTGAAGGCACAACACGAAGGGGCACTGCCACCCCCGTGCATCGTCCGCAAAGACCCGCGGGTTCCACACACAGCTCGACGAGGGGCCTGAGACCCCCTGAGCAACTCGAGAGGCCAGCGGGGTTCCCTTCCTCAGACAAGACGGGGCCTGACTCTCCTGTCCCAACTCTGCAGGGACCCTGCGGTCGGAGTCCGAAACGGAGAGGAAGCCTGAGGTTCCTGCCTCCCCTCGAGGTGAGGCCCTCTTCCGTTGCGCCAGACCCAGCGGAGTCCCGAGGGGCCCCGCCACCTCCACAGGATCCCTCGCCTCTCAGAGGCACCCTGGGAAGTTGCCTAAGGTCCCCGGCAAAAGGCGAGGGACACGAGGGTTTCCCGCCACCCCCCGAAAAAGACCTCGAGAGTCCTTCTTCAACGCGTCTCGAGGCCCTAGTCCCCTCCCGTGACTCGAGAGCCAGGACGCGCTCCCCCTCGCCACGCGCATGGAGACCTGACTTCCCTGGCGCCGCACGAGAGGCTCCCTGAGATCCTCGTCGTGCCTCGGGAGAAAACCCCCACGGGCGCCGCAGCTCGAGGAAAGCCCTGAGACGACCCCGTCCTCGAGAGCTGAGGGCCTTCTTTTCCTGCATGGCCTGGAGAGCAATCCCGGGTCCTCTCTCCAAACGGAAGAGGAGGCTGGTCTCCCTTGAGGCCGCTCAGGGGGCTCCAAGAGATCCCCGTCGCGACTCGAGAGTAGAGCGGAGTCCTTGGCTTCCCCTCGAGACGAGGCCTGACTCCCCGGGGGAGCCTGGAATGCAACACCGAGATCCCTGCCTTCCCTGGAGAGGAATATTAGGTCCCGGACACACGCCTAGGTGAGGTCTCTTCGGCCCTGCAGTGACTCGAGCGCAACCCCCAGCTTTCCCTCGCAACCTGAGGGGAAGATTGGGCTTCCCAGGGCCAACCCAAGGGGAAGGCTGAGATCCCCGTCGTAACTCGAGAATCCCGCCGCAACTCGAGAAAAACCACGTGGTTCCCACCTCTTGGCAAGATGAGGCCCTTGCCCGCCACGGCGTCTCAAGGGAAGTCCCCTGTTCCGCCCTGAAGGGCGAAACGGTCTCTGACAGCCTTCCTGCGACCCCCAAAAGTCCCCCGACACGCCGGGTTCCCCAGAGGGGAACACAGAGGGTCCCGGCACCGCTTCCTCTGAGCCCCTTCTCCCCTCCTGATCGCGACAGGAGAGGCGATTCCCCTGCGTGCTCTGGAAGGGGTTCCCGGCCTTCCCGGCACACCTCAGGATGAGGCCGGTCTCACGAGGAAATTCGAGACGAGCCACGTGGGTGGGGCCACATGCCGAACGCCCCCGATTCCCCGGTCCGCCCTTGAGAAGGACCCGAGGCCCGGACCCCTCTTCGAAGGCAACCCTGTGGGTGAAGGCACAACACGAAGGGGCACTGCCACCCCCGTGCATCGTCCGCAAAGACCCGCGGGTTCCACACACAGCTCGACGAGGGGCCTGAGACCCCCTGAGCAACTCGAGAGGCCAGCGGGGTTCCCTTCCTCAGACAAGACGAGGCCTGACTCTCCTGTCCCAACTCTGCAGGGACCCTGCGGTCGGAGTCTGAAACGGAGAGGAAGCCTGAGGTTGCTGCCTCCCCTCGAGGTGAGGCCCTCTTCCGTTGCGCCAGACCCAGCGGAGTCCCGAGGGCCCCCGCCACCTCCACAGGATCCCTCGCCTCTCAGAGGCACCCTGGGAAGTTCCCTAAGGTCCCCGGCAGAAGGCGAGGGACACGAGGGTTTCACGCCGCCCCCCGAGAAAGACCTCGAGAGTCCTTCTTCAACGCATCTCGAGGCCCTAGTCCCCTCCCGTGACTCGAGAGCCAGGACGCGCTATCCCTCGCCACGCGCATGGAGACCTGACTTCCCTGGCGCCGCACGAGAGGCTCCCTGAGATCCTCGTCGTGCCTCGGGAGAAAACCCCCACGGGCGCCGCAGCTCGAGGAAACCCCTGAGACGCCCCCGTCCTCGCGAGATGAGGGCCTTCTTTTGCTGCATGGCCTGGAGAGCAATCCCGGGTCCTCTCTCCAAACGGAAGAGGAGGCTGGACTCCCTTGAGGCCGCTCAGGGGGCTCCAAGAGACCCGCGTCGCGACTCGAGAGGAGAGCGGAATCCTTGGCTTCCCCTCGAGACGAGGCCTGACTCCCCGGGGGAGCCTGGAATGCAACCCCGAGATCCCTGCCTTCCCTGGAGAGGAATATTAGGTCCCGGACACACGCCTAGGTGAGGTCTCTTCGGCCCTGCAGTGACTCGAGCGCAACCCCCAGCTTTCCCTCGCAACCCGAGGGGAAGATTGGGCTTCCCAGGCCCACCCAAAGGGAAGGCTGAGATCCGCGTCGTAACTCGAGAATGCCGCCGCAACTCGAGAAAAACCACGTGGTTTCCACCTCTTGGCAAGATGAGGCCCTTGCCCGCCATGGCGTCTCAAGGGAAGTCCCCTGTTCCGCCCTGAAGGGCGAAACGGTCCCTGACAGCCTTCCTGCGACCCCCAAAAGTCCCCCGACATGCCGGGTTCCCTCGAGGGGAACACCGAGGTTCCCGGGACCGCTTCCTTTGAGCCCCTTCTCCGCTCCTGATCGCGACAGGAGAGGCGATTCCCCTGCGTGGTCTGGAAGGGGTTCCCGGCCTTCCCGGCACACCTCAGGATGAGGCCGGTCTCACGAGTAAATTCGAGACGAGCCACGTGGGTGGGGCCACATGCCGAACGCCCCCGATTCCCCGGTCCGCCCTTGAGAAGGACCCGAGGCCCGGACCCCTCTTCGAAGGCAACCCTGTGGGTGAAGGCACAACAGGAAGGGGCACTGCCACCCCCGTGCATCGTCCGCAAAGACCCGCGGGTTCCACACACAGCTCGACGAGGGGCCTGAGACCCCCTGAGCAACTCGAGAGGCCAGCGCGTTTCCCTTCCTCCGACAAGACGAGGCCTGACTCTCCTGTCCCAACTCTGCAGGGACCCTGCGGTCGGAGTCCGAAACGGAGAGGAAGCCTGAGGTTCCTGCCTCCCCTCGAGGTGAGGCCCTCTTCCGTTGCGCCAGACCCAGCGGAGTCCCGAGAGGCCCTGCCACCTCCACAGGATCCCTCGCCTCTCAGAGGCACCCTGGGAAGTTCCCTAAGGTCCCCGGCAGAAGGCGAGGGACACGAGGGTTTCCTGCCGCCCCCCGAGAAAGACCTCGAGAGTCCTTCTTCAACGCGTCTCGAGGCCCTAGTCCCCTCCCGTGACTCGAGAGCCAGGACGCGCTCCCCCTCGCCACACGCATGGAGACCTGACTTCCCTGGCGCCGCACGAGAGGCTCCCTGAGATCCTCGTCGTGCCTCGGGAGAAAACCCCCACGGGCGCCGCAGCTCGAGGAAACCCCTGAGACGCCCCCGTCCTCGCGAGCTGAGGGCCTTCTTTTCCTGCATGGCCTGGAGAGCAATCCCGGGTCCTCTCTCCAAACGGAAGAGGAGGCTGGACTCCCTTGAGGCCGCTCAGGGGGCTCCAAGAGACCCGCGTCGCGACTCGAGAGGAGAGCGGAGTCCTTGGCTTCCCCTCGAGACGAGGCCTGACTCCCCGGGGGAGCCTGGAATGCAACCCCGAGATCCCTGCCTTCCCTGGAGAGGAATATTAGGTCCCGGACACACGCCTAGGTGAGGACTCTTCGGCCCTGCAGTGACTCGAGCTCAACCCCCAGCTTTCCCTCGCAACCCGAGGGGAAGATTGGGCTTCCCAGGGCCAACCCAAGGGGAAGGCTGAGATCCGCGTTGTAACTCGAGAATGCCGCCGCAACTCGAGAAAAACCACGTGGTTCCCACCTCTTGGCAAGATGAGGCCCTTGCTCGCCACGGCGTCTCAAGGGAAGTCCCCTGTTCCGCCCTGAAGGGCGAAACGGTCCCTGACAGCCTTCCTGCGGCCCCCAAAAGTCCCCCGACACACCGAGTTCCCTCGAGGTGAACACCGAGGGTCCCGGCACCGCTTCCTCTGAGCCCCTTCTCCACTCCTGATCGCGACAGGAGAGGCGATTCCCCTGCGTGGTCTGGAAGGGGTTCCCGGCCTTCCCGGCGCACCTCAGGATGAGGCCGGTCTCACGAGGAAATTCGAGACGAGCCACGTGGGTGGTGCCACATGCCGAACGCCCCCGATTCCCCGGTCCGCCCTTGAGAAGGACCCGAGGCCCGGACCCCTCTTCGAAGGCAACCCTGTGGGTGAAGGCACAACACGAAGGGGCACTGCCACCCCCGTGCATCGTCCGCAAAGACCCGCGGGTTCCACACACAGCTCGACGAGTGGCCTGAGACCCCCTGAGCAACTCGAGAGGCCAGCGGGGTTCCCTTCCTCAGACAAGACGAGGCCTGACTCTCCTGTTCCAACTCTGCAGGGACCCTGCGGTCGGAGTCCGAAACGGAGAGGAAGTCTGAGGTTCCTGACTCCCCTCGAGGTGAGGCCCTCTTCGGTTGCGCCAGACCCAGCGGAGTCCCGAGGGGCCCCGCCACCTCCACAGGATCCCTCGCCTCTCAGAGGCACCCTGGGAAGTTCCCTAAGGTCCCCGGCAGAAGGGGAGGGACACGAGGGTTTCCCGCCGCCCCCCGAGAAAGACCTCGAGAGTCCTTCTTCAACGCGTCTCGAGGCCCTAGTCCCCTCCCGTGACTCGAGAGCCAGGACGCGCTCCCCCTCGCCACACGCATGGAGACCTGACTTCCCTGGCGCCGCACGAGAGGCTCCCTGAGATCCTCGTCGTGCCTCGGGAGAAAACCCCCACGGGCGCCGCAGCTCGAGGAAACCCCTGAGACGCCCCCGTCCTCGCGAGCTGAGGGCCTTCTTTTCCTGCATGGCCTGGAGAGCAATCCCGGGTCCTCTCTCCAAACGGAAGAGGAGGCTGGACTCCCTTGAGGCCGCTCAGGGGGCTCCAAGAGCCCCGCGTCGCGACTCGAAAGGAGAGCGGAGTCCTTGGCTTCCCCTCGAGACGAGGCCTGACTCCCCGGGGGAGCCTGGAGTGCAACCCCGAGATCCCTGTCTTCCCTGGAGAGGAATATTAGGTCCCGGACACACGCCTAGGTGAGGTCTCTTCGGCCCTGCAGTGACTCGAGCGCAACCCCCAGCTTTCCCTCGCAACCCGAGGGGAAGATTGGGCTTCCCAGGGCCAACCCAAGGGGAAGGCTGAGATCCCCGTCGTAACTCGAGAATCCCGCCGCAACTCGAGAAAAACCACGTGGTTCCCACCTCTTGGCAAGATGAGGCCCTTGCCCGCGACGGCTTCTCAAGGGAAGTCCCCTGTTCCGCCCTGAAGGGCGAAACGGTCCCTGGCAGCCTTTCCTCGACCCCCAAAAGTCCCCCGACACGCCGGGTTCCCCCGAGGGGAACACCGAGGGTCCCGGCACCGCTTCCTCTGAGCCCCTTCTCCCCTCCTGATCGAGACAGGAGAGGCGATTCCCCTGCGTGGTCTGGAAGGGGTTCCCGGCCTTCCCAGCGCACCTCAGGATGAGGCCGGTCTCACGAGGAAATTCGAGACGAGCCACGTGGGTGGTGCCACATGCCGAACGCCCCCGGTTCCCCGGTCCGCCCTTGAGAAGGACCCGAGGCCCGGAACCCTCTTCGAAGGCAACCCTGTGGGTTAAGGCACAACACGAAGGGGCACTGCCACCCCCGTGCATCGTCCGCAAAGACCCGCGGGTTCCACACACAGCTCGACGAGGGGCCTGAGACCCCCTGAGCAACTCGAGAGGCCAGCGGGGTTCCCTTCCTCAGACAAGACGAGGCCTGACTCTCCTGTCCCAACTCTGCAGGGACCCTGCGGTCGGAGTCCGAAACGGAGAGGCAGCCTGGGGTTCCTGCCTCCCCTCGAGGTGAGGCCCTCTTCCGTTTTGCCAGACCCAGCGGAGTCCCGAGAGGCCCCGCCAACTCCACAGGATCCCTCGCCTCTCAGAGGCACCCTGGGAAGTTCCCTAAGGTCCCCGGCAGAAGGCGAGGAAACGAGGGTTTCCCGCCGCCCTCCAAAAAAGACCTCGAGAGTCCTTCTTCAACGCGTCTCGAGGCCCTAGTCCCCTCCCATGACTCGAGAGCCATGACTCGATCCCCATTGCCACCGCATGGAGACCTGACTTCCCTGGCGCCACACGAGAGGCTCCCTGAGATCCTCGTCGTGCCTCGGGAGAAAACCCCAATGGGCACCGCAGCTCGAGGAAACCCCTGAGACGCCCCCGTCCTCGCGAGCTGAGGGCCTTCTTTTCCTGCATGGCCTGCAGAGCAATCCCGTGTCCTGTCTCCAAACTGAAAAGGAGGCTGGACTCCCTTGAGGCCGCTCAGGGGGCTCCAAGAGACCTGCGTCGCGACTCGAGAGGAGAGCGGAGTCCTTGGCTTCCCCTCGAGACGAGGCCTGACTCCCCAGGGGAGCCTGGAATGCAACCCCGAGATCCTTGCCTTCCCTGGAGAGGAATATTAGGTCCCGGACACACGCCTAGGTGAGGTCTCTTGGGCCCTGCAGTGACTCAAGCGCAACCCCCAGCTTTCCCTCTCACTCGAGGGGAAGATTGGGCTTCCCAGGGCCAACCCAAGGGGAAGCCTGAGATCCCCGTTGTAACTCGAGAATTCCGCGGCAACTCGAGGAAAACCACGTGGTTCCTACGTCTTTGCAAGATGAGCCTCTTGCCTGCTATGGCGTCTCAAGGGAATTCCCAGTTTCTGTCCTGAAGTGCCAAACAGTACCTGACACCTTTCATGTGACCCCCAGAATTTCCCCGACAGACCGAGTTCCCTCGAGGGAAACACCGAGGGTCCCGACACCACTTCATCTGAGCCCCTTCTCCCCTCCTGATGGCGACAGGAGTGTCGATTCCCCTGCGTGGTCTGGAAGGGATTCCCGGCCTTCCCGGCGCATCTCAGGATGAGGCCGTCCGCACAAGGAAATTCGAGATGAGCTACGGGGGTGGTGCCACATGCCGATCGACCTTGATTTCCCGGTCCACTCTTGAGAAGAACCCGTTGCACGGACACCTCTTCGAAGGCAACCCTGTGGGTGATGGCACAACACGAAGGGGCACTGACACTCCCGTGCATCGTCCAGAAACACCCGTGGGTTCCACACACAGCTCGAAGAGGGGCCTGAGACCCCCTGAGCAACTCGAGAGGCAAGCGGAGTTCCCTTCCTCAGACAAGACGAGGCCTAACTCTCCGCTCCCAACTCTGCAGGGACCCTGAGGTCGGAGGGTCGGAGTCAGAAACAGAGAGGAAGCCTGAGGTTACTGCCTCCCCTCGAGATAAGGCCCTCTTCCATTGCGACAACGCCAGCGGAGTCCCGAGAGGCCCCTCCCATCTCCACAGTATCCCTGACTTCTCATAGGCATTCTGAGAAGCTCCTTGAAGCCACCGGCAAAAGTCGAGGGAAATAAGAGTTTCCTGCCACAACCGAAGAAAGACCTCGAGAGTCCTTCTTCAATGCGTCTTGAGGTCAGATTCCCCTACCATAGCTCGAGAGCAATAATGCGCTCCCCCTCGCCACGCACATGGAGACCTGACTTCCCTGGCACCACACGAGAGGCTCCCTGAGCTCCCCATACTACCTCGTGTGAAACCCCACACTGGCGCCGCAGCTCGAGAAAACCCACAAGATCCCTCCGCCATCGCGAGATGAGGGCCATCTTTTCCTGCATGGCCTGGAGAGCAGTCCCAAGTCCTCTCTCCAAACTTCACAGGAGGCTTGACTCCCTTTAGGCCACAAAGTGGGCTCCAAGAGGTGCCCGTCGCGACTTGAAAGGAGAGCGGAGTCCTTTGCTTCCCTTCGACATGAGGCCTGACTCCCTGGGTGAGTCTGGAATGCAAACCTGAGATCCCTGTGGCCCTTGGAGAGGAACATTAGGTCCTGGACACAAGCCTAGATGAGGTCTCCTTTGCCCTGCAGTGACTCGAGCGCAACGCCCAGCTCTCCCTCGCAACTCGAATGGATGATTGGACTTCCCTGGCCCAACACAAGAGGAAGCCTGAAATCCCCGTCGTAACTCGAGAATCCCGCCGCAACTCGAGAAAAACCACGTGGCTCCCCCGTCATCGCAAGATGAGGCCCTTGGCCGCTACAGCGTATCAAGAGAAGTCCCACGTTCCATCCTGAAGTACAAAACGGTACTTGGCACCCTTGATGCGACCCCCAAAGTTCCCTGACATACCGGTCTCACTCGAGGGAAACACCAAGGTTCACGGCACCACTTCCTGTGAGCCCCTTCACCCCTCCTGATCGCGACAGAAGGGTCGATTCCCATGTTTTGTCTGCAAGGGGTTCCCGACGTTCCCCGCGAACCTCCGGATGAGGCCGGTCTCATGAGGAAATTCGAAAAGTAGCCTCATGGTTGGTGCCATATGCTGAAAGATCCCGAATTCCCGGTCCACTCTAGATAAGAACCTGACGCCCGGACATATCTTCGAAGGCAACCCTGTGGATGAAGGCACAACACGAAGGGACAATGACATCCACATGCATCGTCTAGAAAAACCCGCCGATTCCACTCACAGCTCCAAATGTGGACTGTCACCCCGTGAACAACTCGAGAGGCAAGTGAAGTTGCATTCCTTCACACAAGACGAGGCCTTACCCTCCTGTCCCAACTCTTCTGGGACCCTGCAATCAGAGTCAGAAATGGAGAGGAACCCTGAGGTTCCTGCCTCAACTAGAGAAGAGGCCCTCTTCCATTGAACCAAACTCAGTGGTGTCCCGAGAGGCCCCTCCCAACACCACAGTATCCCTGAATTCTCAGAGGCTCCCTGAGAAGCTACCTGAGGTCACTGGCAGAAGTCGAGGGAACCCAGAGTTTCCTGAAGTAACCCGAGAAAGACTTGGAGAGTCCTTTTTCAACGTCTCTTGATGCCCGATTCCCCTACCATGACTCCAGAGCAAGGACGCGCTCCCCTCGCCACAAGCAGGAAAACTGACTTCCCTAATACCACACAAGAGGCTCCCTGAGTACCCCATCATACCTCATGAGAAAACCCACAGTGGCGCCGCAGTTCGAGAAAAACCACAAGATGCTCCCGTCAAGGAGAGATGGGGGCCTTCTTTTCCTGCCTGACCTGGAGAGCAATCCCTGGTCCTCTCTCCAAACTTCAGAGGAGGATTGACTCCCTTTAGGCCACTCAGTTGGGTCCAAGAAATACCCGGTGCGACTCGAGAGGAGAGCGGAGTCCTTTGCTTCCCTGGAGACGAGGCCTGACTCCCCGGGTGAGTTTGGAATGCAACCCCGAGATCCCTGTCGCCCCTGGAGTGGAACATTATGTCCTAGACACAAGCCTAGATGAGGTCTATTTTGCCCTACAGTCATCGAGAGCAACCTCCATCTCTCCCTCACATTGAATGGAAGATTGGGCTTCCCACGGTCAACACATGAGGAAGTCTGAATATCCCATCGTAATTCGAGAATTCAGCCTCAAGTCTTAAAAACCATGTGGTTCCCCCTTCATCGCAATATGAGGCCCTTGCCAGCTAGAGTCTCAAGAGAAGTCCCACGTTCCATCTTAAAGTTCGAAATGCTACTTGGCACCCTTGATGCGACCCCAAAGTTCCCCAACATACCGGTCTCACTCCAGGGGAACACCGAAATTCCCGGCGTCTCCAGGGAAGTCCCATGTTCTGTCCTTAAGTGCGAAACGGTACTTGACACCCTTGATGCGATCGCAAAAGTTCCCGACACGCTGGGTTCCCTCGAGGGGAACACAAAGGGTCCCGGCACCACTTCATCTGAGCCCCTTCTCCCCTCCTGATCGCGACAGGAGAGTCAATTCCCCTGCTTTCTCTGGAAGGGGTTCCCGGCCTTCCTGGTGCACCTCAGGATGAGGCCGGTCTCAGGAGGAAATTCGAGACCAGCCATGTGTGAGGTGCCACGTGCCGAACGACACCGATTCTCTGGTCCGCTCTTGATAAGAACCTGATGCCCGGACACCTCTTCGAAGGCAACCCTGTGAGTGAAGGCACAACACGAAGGGGCACTGACACCCCCGTGCATCATCCGGAAAAACCCACAGGGTCTACCCACAGCTCGACAAGGGGCCTGAGACTCCCGGAACAACTCGAGAGGCAACCAGAATTCCATTCCTCAGACAAGACGAGGCATGACTCTCCTGTCCCAACCCTGCAGGGACCCTGCGGTCGGAGTCAGAAATGGAGAGGAAGCCTGAGGTTCCTGCCTCCAATCGAGATGAGGCCCTCTTTCATTTCGTCAAACCTAGTGGAGTCCCGAGAGGCCCCTCTAACTCCTCAGTATCCCTCACCTCTCAGAGGCACCTGGGAAGTTCCCTAAGGTCCCCGGTAGAGGTCGAGGGAAACGAGTGTTTCCCGCCCCAACCCAAGAAAGACCTCGAGAGTCCTTCTTAAATGCGTCTGGAGGCCCTAGTCCCTCTCATGACTCCAGAGCAATGACGCGATCTGCCTGGCCACACGCATGGAGGCCTGACTTCTCTGGCGCCGCACGAGAGGCTCCCTGAGCTCCCCATCATATCTCGTGAGAAACCCCACACTGGCGCCGCAGCTCGAGAAAACCCATGAGACGCTCCCGTCATCACGAGAGGAGGGCCATCTTTAACTGAATGGTATGCAGATCAAGCGTGAACCTTCTGTCCAAGCTACACAGGACGCTTGACTCCCTTTAGGCCACTCATTGGGCTCCAAGAGTTACACGTCACGACTCGAGAGGATAGTGGAGTCCTTTGCTTCCACTCGAGACGAGGCGTGACCCACCGGGTGAGACTGGAATGCGACCCCGATATCCCTGTTGCCCCTGGAGAGGAACACTACGTCTTGGACCCAAGCCTAGATGAGGACTCTTTGCCCTGAAGTGACTCGAGAGCATCCCACAGCTCTCTCTTACAAGTTGAATGGAAGATTGGACTTCCTGGGCCAACACAAGAGGAAGCCTGAATTCCCCGTCGTAACTCGAGAATCCCGCCGCAACTCGAGAAAAACCACGTCTTTCCCTCGTCATCGCAATATGAGGCCCTTGCCCGCTACAGCATCTCCAGAGAATTCTCACGTTCCGTCTTGAAGTGGGAAACTGTACTTGGCACCCTTGATGCGACCTCAAAAGTGCCGTGACATACCGGTCTCACTCGAGGGGACCACCGAGGTTCCTGGCACCACTTCATCTGAGCCCCTTCTCCCCTTCTGATCGCGACCGGTGTGTCGATTCCCCTGCTTTGTCTTCAAGGGTTCCCTACCTTCCCGGCGCACCCCAGGATGAGGCCGGTCTCCCGAGGAAATTCGAGACGTAGCCTCGTGGGTGGTACCACATGCTGAAAGACCCCAATTTTCTGGTACGCTCTTGAAAAGAACCCGATGCCCGGACACCTCTTTGAAGGCAACCCTGTGGATGAAGGCACAACACGAAGGGGCACTGATACCCCTGTGCATCGTCCGGAAAAACCCACAGGTTCCACACACAGCTCAACAAATGGCCTGTCACTCCGTGAACAACTCGAAAGGCAAGCGGAGATCCATTCCTCCACGGAAGACGAGGCGTGACTCTCTTGTCCGTACTCGGCAGGTACTCTGCGACCCGAGTCAGTAATGGAGAGGACCCCTGAGGTTCCTGCCTCCATTCGAGATGAGGCCCTCTTCGATTGCACCAAACCCAGTTGAGTAACGAAAGGCCCCTCCCAAATCCACAGTGTCCCTGACTTCTCAGAGGCACCCTGAGAAGTTGCCTGAGGTCACCGACACAAGTCGAGGGAACCCAGGGTTCCCTGCCGCAACCCGAGAAAGACCTCGAGAGTCCTTCTTCAATGCGTCTTGAGGCCCGATTCGCCTACTATGACTCGAGAGCAATCACGCACTCCCCTTCACCACACGCACGGAGACCTGACGTCCCTAGCACCACAGGAGAGGCTCTCTGAGCTCCCTGTTGTACCTCGTGAGAAATCTGATACTGGCGCCGCAGCTGGAGAAAACCCACGAGACGCCCCCGTCATCGCGAGATGAGGGCCTTTTTTCCTGCATGGCCAGGAAAACAATCCCAAGTCATCTCTCCAAACTCCATAGGAGGCTTCACTCCATTTACGCCACGCAGTGGGCTCCAAGAGGTACCCGTCGCGACTCGACAGGAGAGCGGAGTCCTTTTTTTCCCCTCAAGATGAGGCCTGACTCTCCGGGTGAGTCGAGAATGCAACCCTGAGATCCCTGTCAGCCCAGTAGTGGAACACTAGGTCCTGGACACAAGCGTAGATGAGGTCTATTTTGCCCTGCAGTGACTGGAGAGCAATCCCCAGTTCTAACTTGCAACTCGAATGGAATACTGGATTTTCCTGATGCCACACAAGAGCCTCCCTGAAATCCCTGTGGTACTTCATGAGACACCCCACACTGGCGCCGCAGCTCGAGAAAACCCACGAGACGCCACCATCATCTCGAGATGAGGGCCTTCTTTTCCTGCATGGCCTGGAGTCCAATCCCGAGTCCTCTCTCCAAACTCCACAGGAGGCTTGACTCCCTTTAGTACACACATTGGGCTCCAAGAGACACCCATCGTGACTCGAGACGAGAGCGGAATTCTTTGCTTACCTTCGAGGTGAGAACTGACTCCCCGGATGAGTCTGGAATGCAAACCCGAGATCCCTGTCGCCCCTGGAGAGCAACGTTAGATCCTGGACACAAGCCTAGATTAGGTCCCTTTTGCCCTGCAGTGACTCTAGCGCAATCCCCAGCTCCCCCTCGCAACCCGAATGGAAGATTGGATTTCAAGGCCAACAAGAGGAAGCCTAAATTCCCGGTCATAACTCGAGAATCCCGCCGCAACTCGAGCAAAACCACGTGGTTCTCCCGTCATCGCAAGATGAGGCCCTTGCCCGCTACAGCGTTTCAAAAGATGTCCCAGGTTCCGTCTTGAAATGCGAAACGGTACTTGGCACCCTTGATGCGACCCCAAAAGTCCCCCAACACGCCGGTCTCACTCAAGGGGAACACCGAGGTTCCCGGCACCACTTCATTTAAGCCCCTTCTCCCCTCCTGATCGTGACCCGTGGGTCGATTCCCCTGCTTTGTCTGCAAGGGGGCCCGACCCTCCCTGCACAACTCAGGATGAGGCCGGTCTCATGGGGAAATTCGATACATAGCTTTGTGGGCGGTGCCACTTGCTGAAAGACTCCAATTTCCAGGTCCGCTCTTGATAAGAATCCGATGCTCGGACACCTCTTGGAAGGCAGCCTTGAGTATGAAGGTACAACACGAAGGGGCACTAACACACCTGTGCATCATCCGGAAAAACGGGCAGGTTACACACACAGCTCGACAAGTGGCCTGTCACCTCGAGAACAACTCGAGAGGCAAGAGGAGTCCCATCCTCCAGAAAAGACGAGGCCTGACTCTCCTGTACCAACATGCAGGGACCTTGCAATCTGAGTCAGAAATGGAGAGGAACACTGAGGTTCCTGCTTCATCTCGAGATGAGTCCCTCTTACATTCCACCAAATGCAGAGGAGTCTCGAGAGGCCCCTCCAAACTGCACAGTATCCCTGACTTCTCAGAGGCACTCTGAGACGCTCCCTGAGGTCGCAGGCACAAGTCAAGGGAACCCTGGGTTTTATGCAGTGACCCGAGAAAGACCTCGAGAGTCCTTCTTCAACCCGTCTTGAGGCCCGATTACCCTACCATGACTCGAGAGCAATGACGAGCTCCCCCTAGCCATCTCATGGGGACCTGACTTCCCTGGCGCCACACGAGAGGCTCCCTGAGCTCCCTCTCGTACCTCGTCAGAAACCCGGCACTAGCGCGGCAGTCTAGAAAACCCACAAGAGGCCGCCGTCATCACGAGATGAGGGCCTTCTTTTCCTGCATGGCCTGGAGAGGAATTCCGAGTCCTCTATCCAAACAGCACAGGAGGCTTGACTCCCTTTAGGTCACACAGTGGGCTCCAAGAGATACCCATCGCGACTCAAAAGGACAGCGGAGTTCTTTGCTTCCCCTCGAGACGAGGCCTGATTCCCCGGGTGAGTCTGGTATGCAAGCCCGAGACCCCTGTCGCCCCTAGGGATGAACATTAAGTCCTGGACACAAGGCTAGATGAGGTCTATTTTGCCCTGCAGTGACTCGAGGGCAATCCCCAGCTCTCCCTTGAAACTCGAATGGAAGATAGGACTTCCCTGGGCCAACACATGAGGAAGAATGTATTCCCCATCGAAACTCGAGAATCCCGCCACAACTCGAGAAACGCTACGTGGTTCCCCCGTCATCGCAAGATGAGGCCCTTGCCCCCTACAGCGTCTCAAGAGAAGTCCCACGTTCCATCTTGAAGTGCGAAACGGTATCGGCACCCTTGATGCAACCTCAAAAGTTCCTCGACACACCAGTCTGACACGAGGAGAACACCGAGGTTCCCGGCACCACTACATCTGGGCCCCTTCTCCCCTCCTGATCGCGACAGGAGGGTCGATTCCCCTGTTTTGTCTTGAAGGGGTTCCCGCCTTTCCCGGTGCATCTCAGGATGAGGCCGGTCTCACGAGGATATTCGAGACATAGCCACGTGGATGGTGACACATGCCGAAAGACCCCGATTTCCCGGTTCGCTCTTGATAAGATCCCAATGCCCGGACACCTCTTTGAAGATAACCCTTTTGATGAAGGCACAACACGAAGGGGCACTGACACCCCCGGGTATCGTCCGGAGAAACCCGCAGGTACCACACACAGCTCGAGAAGTGACCTGTCACCCCATGAACAACTGGAGAGGCAAGCAGAGTTCCATTCCTCCACACAAGACGAGGCCTGACTCTCCTGTTCGAACTCTGCAGCGAAACTGCAATCCGAGTCAGATCTGGCCCAGGGGAAGTCAGGAGAGGAAACATGAGTTTCCTGCCTCCACTCGAGATGAGGCCCTCTTCCATTGCACCGAACCCAGTGGAGTCCCGAGAGGCCCCTCCCAACTGCACAGTATCCCTGACTTCTCAGAGGCACCCTTAGACCTTCCTGAGATCACCGGCACAAGTCGAGGTAACCAAGGGTTTCCTGCCCCAACCCGTAAACGACCTCGAGAGTCCTTCTTCAACGCATCTTGAGGTGCGATTCCCCTACCATGACTCAAGAGCAATGACGCACTCCGCCTAGCCACGCGCATAGAAACCTGACTTCCCTGGCGCCACAGGAGAGGCTCCCTGACCTCCCCATTATACCTCGTGAGCAACACCACACTGGAGCCGCAGCTCGAGAATACCCACGAGACGCCCCAGTCCTCACGAGATGAGGGCCTTCTTTTGCTGTATGGCCTGGAGAGCAATCCTGAGTCCTCTCTCCAAACTCCACAGGAGGCTTGACTCATTTTAGGCCACACAGTGAGCTCCAAGATATACCCGTCGCGACTTGACAGGAGAGCGGTGTCCTTGGCTTCCCCTCGAGATGAGGCCTGATTCCCCAGGTGAGTCGAGAATGCAATGCCGAGATCGCTGTCGCCCCAGCAGAGGAACATTAGGTCCTGGACACAAGCTTAGATGAGGTCTATTTGGCCCTGCAGTGTCTCGAGAGCAATCCCCAGTTCTAACTCGCAATTCGAATGAAAACTGGACTTCCCTGGGGCAGTTGAACAGGAAGCCTGAATTCGCCGTCGTAACTCGAGAATCCCGCCGCAACTCAAGAAAAACCACGTGGTTCCTCCGTCATCGAAAGATGAGGCCCTTGCCCGCTACAGCGTCTCAAGAGAAGACCCACGTTCCGTATTGAAGAGCGAAAAGTTACTTGGAACCCTTGATGCGACCCCAAAAGTTCCCCGACATACCAGTCTCACTTGAGGAGAACACCGAGGTTCCCGGCACCACTTCATCTGAGACTCTTCTCCCCTCTTGATCGCGACAGGAGGTTCGATTCCCCTGCTTTGTCTGGAAGGCATTCCCGACCTTCCTGGCGCACATCAAGATGAGGCCAGTCTCACGAGGAAATTTGAGACATAGCCTCGTGGGTGGTGCGGCATGCCAAAAGACCCCAATTCCCTGGTCCGCTCTTGATAAGAACCCGATGGCAGAACCCAACTCGAAGGCAATCCTGTGGATCAAGGCACAACACGAAGGGGCAGTGACACCCCGGTGCATCGTCCAGAAAAACCCAAAAGTTCCACATACAAATCGACAAGTGGCCTGTCACCCCATGAACAACGCGAGAGTCAAGCGGAGTTCCAGTCCTCCACACAAGACGAGGCCTGACTCTCCTGTCCCAACTCTGCAGGGACTCTGCGATCCGAGTCAGATCCGGCGCATTCGAAGCCAGGAGAGGAACCCTGAGGTTCCTGCCTCAACTTGTCATGAGGCCCTCTTCCATTGCACCAAACCCAGTGGAGTTCAGAGAGGCCCCTCCCAACTCCACAGTGACCCTGACTTCTCAGAGGCACGCAGAGAAGCTTCCTGAAGTCACTGGCACAAGTCGATGGAACCCAGGGTTTCCTGCTGCAACCCAGGAAAGACCTCGAGAGTCCTTCTTTAACACCTCTTCAGGCCCAATTCCCCTACCATGACTCGAGAACAATGACGGGCTCCCTCTCACCACGTGCATAGAGACCTGACTGCCCTGGCACCTCGTGAGAGGCTCACTGAGCTCCCAGTCTTACTTCGTGAGAAACCCCACACTAGCGCCACAGCTCGAGAAAACCTACGAGACGCCCCAGTCATTGGGAGATGAGGGCCTTCATTTCATGCATTCCCTGGAGAGCAATCCCGTGTCCTCCCTCCAAACACCAGAAGAGGTTTGACTCCCTTTAAGCCACTCAGTGGGCTCCAAGACATACCCGTCCGACTCGAGAGGAGAGCAGAGTCCTTTGCTTCCCCTCGAGATGAGGGCTGACTCCAAGGTGAGTCTGGAATGCAACCCCGAGATTTCTGTCGAGCCTTGACATGAACATTAGGTCCTGCACACAAGCCTTGGTGGGGTCTCTTTTGCCTTCAGTGACTAGAGCGCACCTCCAGCTCTTCCTCGAATCTCGAATGGAAGATAAGACTTTTGTGGGCCAACACAAGAGGAAGCATGAATTCCCTGCGGTAACTCAAATATCCCACCGCAACTCGAGAAAAACCAAGTGGTTCCGCCGTCATTCCAAGATGAGGCCCATGCTCGCTGGAGCACCCCAAGAGAAGTCCAACGTTCCATTTTGAAGAGGGAAACGGTACTTGGAACGCTTTATGCGACCCCAAAAGTTACCCGACATACCTGTCTCACTTGAGGGAAACACCGAGGTTCCCAGCAGCACTTCATCTGAGCCACTTCTCCCCTCCTGATCGCCACAGGAGGGTCGATTCCTCTGCTTTGTCTGGAAGAGTTTCATGAACTTTGCGGCACATTTCAGGATGAGGCCGGTTTCATGAGGAAATTCGAGACAACCCACGTGGGTGGTGCCAAATGCTGAACGACCCCGATATCCCGGTCCGCTCTTCATAAGAACCCGATGCCCGGACACCTCTTCGAAGGCAACCCTGTGGATGAAGACACAAAACGAAGGGTCACTGACACCCCCGTGCATCGTCTGGAAAAACCTGCAGATTCCACACACAGTTTGACAAGGGGCCTGAAACCCCATGAACAACTCGAGAGGTAAGCGGAGTTCCATTCCTCAGAAAAGACGTAGCCTGTCTCTCCTGTCCCAACTCTGCAGGGTCCCTGATGTCGGAGTCCGAAAAAGAGAGGAAGTCTGAGGTTCCTGTCTCCCCTCGAGATGAGCCCCTCTTCCATTGCAACAAACCCAGCGGAGTCCCGAGAGGCACCGCCAACTCCACAGTATCCCTCAACTCTCAGAGACACCCTGGGAAGTTCCCTAAGGTCCCCGGCAGAAGGCGAGGGAAACGACTTTTTCCCGCCACAACCCGAGAAAGACCTCGAGAGTCCCTCTTCAACGCGTCTTGAGGCCCTAGTCCCCTCCCATTACTCGAGAGCCACAACGCGCTCCTCCTCGCTACGCGCAGGGAGACCTGACTTCCCTGGCGCCGCACGAGAGGCTCCATGAGATCCTCGCCGTGCCTCGCGAGAAAACCCCCACGGGCGCCGCAGCTTGAGGAAACCCCTGAGACGCCCCCGTCCTCGCGATGTGAAGGGACTTCTTTTCCTGCATGGCCTGGAGAACAATCCTGAGCCCTCTCTCCAAAATGAAGAGGAGGATTGACTCCACTGACGCCACTAGGGGGCTCCAAGATATCCGCGTCGCGACTCGGGAGGACAGCAGAGTCCTTTGCTTCCTCTCGAGACGAGGCCTGACACCCAGGGGGATCCTGGAATGCAACCCCGAGATCCCTGCCTTCCCTGGAGAGGAACATTAGGTCCTGGACACAAGCCTAGATGAGGTCTCTTTGGCCCTGCAGTGACTCGAGCGCAACCCCCAGCTTTCCCTCGCCAATCGAATGGAAGACTGGGCTTCCCAGGGCCAACAGAGGAGGAAGCCTGTAATCCCCATCGTCACTCGAGAATCCAGCCGCAACTCGAGAAAAAACACGTGGTTCCAACGTCTTCGCAAGATGAGGCCCTTGCCCACTACAGCGTCTCAGGGGAAGTCCCATGTTCCGCCCTGAAGTGCGAAACAGTACCTGACACCCTTCGTGCGACCCCCAAAAGCTCCCCGACACGCCGGGTACCCTCGAGGGAACACCGAGAGTCCCGGCACAGCTTCATCTGAGCCCGTTCTCCCCTCCTGATCACGACAGGAGAGTCGATTCCCCTGCGTGGTCTGGAAGGTGTTCCCGGCCTGCACGGCGCCCCTCAGGATGAGGCCGGCCTCGCGAGGAAATTCGAGACAAGCCCCGTGGCTGGTGCCCCATGTTGAACGACCCTGATTTCCCGGTCCGCAGTTGAGGAGAACCCGATGCCCGGACACCTCTTCGAAGGCCACCTTGTGAGTGAAGGAACAACACGAAGGGGCACTGACACTCCCGTGCATCGTCCGGAAACACCCGCGGTTTCCACACACAGCTCCACGAGGGGACTGAGACTCCCTGAGCAACTCGAGAGGCAAGCGGAGTTCCCTTCCTCAGACAAGACGAGGCCTGACTCTCCTGCCCCAACGCTGCAGGGACACTGCTGTCGGAGTACGAAACGGAGAGGAAGCCTGCGGTCCTGTCTCCCCTCGAGATGAGGCCCTCTTCGATTGCGCCAAACCCAGAGGAGTCCCGAGATGGCCCACCAACTCCACAGCATCCCTCACCTCTAAGAGGAACCCTGGGAAGTTCCCTCAGGTCACCGGGAGAAGTCGAGGGAAACGAGGGTTTCCCGCTGCAAGCCGAGAAAGACCTCGAGAGACCTTGTTCTACATGCCTTGATGCCCTAGTCCCCTCCCAGGACTCGAGAACAATGACGCGCTCCCCCTCGCCACGCTCATGGTGACCTGACTTCCATGGCGCCGCACGAGAGGCTCCCTGAGAACCTCGTCGTGCCTCGTGAGAAAAGCCCCATGGACGCCGCAGCTCGAGGAAACCCCTGAGAAGCCCCCGTCCTCGCGAGGTGAGGGCCTTCTTTTCCTGCCTTTCCTGGAGAGCATACCCGAGTCCTCTCTCCAAACTGAAGATTAGGCTTGACTCCCTTGAGGCCACTCAGAGGGCTCCAAGAGATCCGTGTTGTGGCTCAAGAGAAGAGCGGAGTCCTTTGCTTCCCCTCGAGGCGAGGCCTGACTCCACGGGGGACTCTGGAGTGCAACACCGGGATCCCTGTCTTCCCTTGAGAGTACTACTAGGTCCTGGACACACGCCTAGATGAGGTCTCTTGGGCCCTGCAGTGACTCGAGCGCAACACCCAGCTTTCCCTAGCAACTCGAATGGAAGATGGGGCTTCCCAGGGTCAACCCAAGAGGAAGCCTGAAATCCCCGTCGTAACTCGAGAATCCCGCCGCAACTCGAGAAAAACCACGTGGTCCCAACGTCTTCGCAAGATGGGGCCCTTGCCCGCTACGGCGTCTCAAGGGAAGTCTCACGTTCCGTCCTGAGTTGTGAAACGGTACCTGACACCCTTCATGCGATCTCCAAAATTTCCCAGACACGCCGGGTTCCCTCGAGGGGAACACCGAGGGTCCTGGCACCCCTTCATTTGAGCCCCTTCTCCCCTCCTCATCACGACAGGAGAGTCGATTCCCCTGCGTATTCTGGAAGGGGTTCCCGGCTTTCCCGGCACACCTCAGGATGAGGCCGGCCTCCCGAGGAAATTCGAGACGAGCCCCGTGGGTTGTGCCACATGCCGAACGACCCCGATTTCCCAGTCCGCTCTGGATAAGAACCCGATGCCCGGACACCTCTTCGAAGGCAACCCTGTGGGTGAAGTTACCATTCGAAGGGGCACTGACACCCCCGTGCGTCGTCCGGAAAAACCCGCGGTTTCCACACACAGCTTGACGAGGTGCGTGAGACACCCTGAGCAATTCGAGAGGCAAGCGGAGTTCCCTTCCTCAGACAAGACGAGGCCTGACTCTCCTGTCCCAACTCTGCAGGGACCCTGTGGTTGGAGTCCGAAAAGGAGAGGAAGCCTAAGTTTCCTGTCTCCCCTCGAGATGAGGCCCTCTTCCATTGCGCCAAGCCCAGCGGAGTCCCGAGAGGCCCCGCCAACTCCACAGCATCCCTCACCTATCAGAGGCACCATGGGAAGTTCCCTCAGGTCCCCGGCAGAAGTCGAGGGAAACGAGGCTTTCCCGCCGCAACCACAGAAAGACCTCGAGTGTCCTTCTTCAATGCCTCTGGAGGCCCTAGTCCTCTCCCATGACTGGAGAACCATGACGCGCTCCCCCTCGCCACGTGCACAGAGAGCTGACTTCCCTGGCACCGCACGAGAGGCTCCCTGAGATCCTCGTCTTGCCTCGTGAGAAAACCCCCACGGGCGTCGCAGCTCGAGGAAACCCCTGAGAAGCCCCCATCCTCGCGAGGTGAGGGCCTTCTTTTCCTGCCTGACCCAGAGCACAATCCCGAGTCCTCTCTCCAAACTGAAGAGAAGGCCTGACTCCCTTGAGGCCACTCAGTGGGCTCCAAGAGATCTGCGTCGCGACTTGAGAGGAGAGCGGCATCCTTGGCTTGCCCTCGAGGCGAGGCCTGACTCCCTGGGGGAGTCTGGAACGCCACCCTGAGATCCCTGTCTTCCCTTGAGAGGAACGTTAAGTCCCGGACACAGGCCTAGATGAGGTCTCTTTGGCCCTGCAGTGACTCTAGTGCAACCCTCAGCTTTCCCTCGCAACTCGAATGGAAGATTAGGCTTCCCGGGGCCAACACAAGAGGAAGCCTGAAATCCACTTCGTAACTCTAGAATCCCGCCGCAACTCGAGAAAATCCACATGGTCCCAACGTCTTCGCAAGATGAGGCCCTTGCCCGCTACGGCGTCTCAAGGGAAGTCCCAGGTTCTGTCCTGAAGTGCGAAACGGTACCTGACTCCTTTCATGCAACCCCGAAAAGTCCCCCACACGCCGGTTTCCCTCGAGGGTAACACCGAGGGTTCCATCCCCACTTCATCTGAGCCCCTTCTCCCCTCCTGATGGCGACAGGAGAGTCGATCCCCCTGTATTGTCTGGAAGGGTCCCCGGCCTTCCCAGCACACCTAAGGTTGAAGCCGGCCTCACTAGGAAATTTGACACTAGCCCCGTGGGTGGTCCCTCATGCCGAAAGACCCCGATTTCCCTGTCCGCACTTGAAAAGAACCCGAGGCCCGGACACCTCTTCGAAGGCAACCCAGTGGGTGAAGGCACAACACGAAGGGGCACTGTCACCATCGTGCATTTCCGGAAACACCCGCAGGTTCCACACACAGCTCAACAAGGGGCCTGAGACCCCCTGAGCACCTCGAGAGGCAAGCGGAGTTCCCTTCCTCAGACAAGACGATTCCTGACTCTCCTGTCCCAACTCTGCAGGGACCCTGCGGTCGGAGTCCGAAACGGAAAGGAAGCCTGAGGTTCCTGCCTTCCCTGGAGATGAGGCCCTCTTCCATTGCGCCAAACCCAGCGGAGTCCTGAGAGGCCCCGCCAACTCCACAGCATCCCTCATCTGTCAGAAGCACACTGGGAAGTTCCCTAAGGTCACCGGTAAACTTTTATTGCACAAGGTCCCCATGAAAAGGCCCACGCAGCAGGACAGCCACAGATTCTGTCTGCCATTAAAGGGCAGTAAGGTGCCCTCCCCCCTTCTTTGCTGCCTCGGCGGCCACCAGGATGCAATTCGCGTACCCTTCCCTTTCCCATCCTAGCAGGTGCTCCAGGGCCCGCTGGCCTACAAAGTGCCAGAAGCAGGGCTGGGCCAGCCGGCCAGAATTCAGGGTTCTGTCCCTTGGACTTCCAGCGGACACTAGGCTGCTTGGGAAAACCGCGCAGACTCTGAGGTTTTTCAGCAGAGGGGTGGAGCGGTAAAGGCCTTGACCCCAAAGACGAGGCCTTTCTGCGACCGCCAGGTTGGGGAGCTCTGAGACTGTGCCAACACAGGGCGGAATACATGGTTCCCTGCTCCACGCAGTCCCCGTTCCCTTACCTGTGTTCCGCACCCCTCCGCTGTGGCCAATGGATGCCGATCCTTGGGGATCCAGGAGTTCACGAAATGGGCATTCCCAGCCGCAATGGCGACCCCCAACAGCACATCTGGAAAGCCCTCCCCCACCCCCGCCAGGAGCCGACCCCCACTGCGAACGGAACCCCACTCTGCCCCGCACCGCCAGGTTTCGCCCCGGCCCTGCCGGGCTCCCGGTGGGTTCCCAGCAATATTGGCGACCCCCGGGAGCACAACAGGGACCGACCCCCCACCCACAGTGAGCGGAATCTCGACCTGTGCAGCCCAGGTTTACCCCACCCTGGCTGCGCTCCCGGCGCGTTTCCAGCTGCAGTGGCCATCTCCGAGAGCACAACTGGGAAGCCCTCCCCTACCCCCGCCAGGAGCCGACACCCGCCCTGCGCCGCCCGGGTTCACCCCGCCCCTGCCGCGCTCCAGGGGAGCTGCCCACCTTCACCAGTGGCTCTCGGTGAGCCCCGTCCCCACGCCCGGTTCCAGGAGAGGCTCTCGGACCTCGCTGCTGCCGCCAGGTCAAACATGAGGACAATACATACACCCCACAGAGACAATCCAAGCTGTCTATGATTTAGGGATAAAACGAGGACCACAGAAAGGCAAGATGACCTGACCTAGTAGGGCCATGATATTCTATAGAACCAGACAAAGTTGGTTACCAAGGAAACTTTTTTCTTTGGAACCCAGAAAGCTGGTTCTTTGCATATGCAATGACCAACAATTAGCTTGTTACCCAAGCCTGCCTTACTGCCACCCCCATCCCCCCACTCCCCAGAAGACTGGCTCAAAGAAATATTTTAAATCTCAGGCGGAAACCTGGAAGATGTCTTGTCTGTCTGTTTGGATTAAGGTATGTGTCAGTGTGAGCCCTGTGTTTTTTGATAATATTGCTCAAGTTCTGAGTTCTGATTTCAATGGACTCAAGACAAGGCAGCCCTTCCAAATCAAACTGCTGGAAATACAAGAAAACATTGACCTAAATGAATGTCAGAGTCCCGTGAACTGGGAACTAGTCAATATTAAATATCTAGTATTTTTGGTTTTGCTCCTCCATTATAGACATGTCTAAGAGTCAACAACATTAAGCACAACATGTTCATAGTGCCTAGGTTTCTTTTGAGGTAAACATTGCTCTATTGTTATATCTGTCACAAGCCTGTCAGCAAGAAACTACCTGGAAACGACAACAACAAAAGTAAAAAATGTAAATGTGATATGAGCTTTTAGACAAACTCTTTACAATAATTATACTCTAAAATATCTGCCTCTCATAGTCTTGATTGAAGGCAGAGGAGAAGGGGATGACAGAGGATAAGATGGTTGGATGGCATCACTGACTCGATGGACATGAGTTTGAGCAAGCCCCTGGAGCTGGTGACGGACACGGAAGCCTGGCGTCCTTCAGGCCACGGGGTCCCAAAGAGTCAGACACGACTGAGCAACTGAACTGAACTGAACTAACAAACGTTTCTCCAGGTGTTTCGGTAACCCGAGTTTCTATCCTTGTGACGACAGTGTATTGAATAGCTAGGTCATTTCCAAATAAATGAAAGTTCTGAAACATTCACGACTTGAAAGGACCTCCCTTTTACACAGAAACAAAAGAGATTTTTGACTCTCCATGAATAGTGTCTGGCACCATCCTGACATGTTAAATGTAAGAAAGCAATTGTTTTGTTTTGTTTTGTTCTGTTCTTGGGGGTGGGGGGAGGGGGGCGGGCTATAGGCAATGCCAATATAAAAGTCAGTTCTTGGTTGCTGAAGGGAAATGTATGACTTATTATTACAAGAAAGTATGTGGAATGCAATGGCACTTGAGGAAGGAAAACAAAGTAGTTCTGTCTTACAGGTGGCCGTTTCAGGATGGGAGAAGCAAAGGAATGGGTACAGAATGGGATAAGGAGGTTGTAGGGAAAGTGGACCCCCAGAAAAGAGTTCTGTGCCTAGCACAAGTTTTCTTGAGATGTCGAACTGCCTTTGCTAATGGAGTTTAAGTTTCTTTACCTCTTAAGTGATCTCTTCTAGGTTGACCTAGAACAGAAATCTTTTGTTAGCTTTGGCTAAGTGGAGAAGTAGTGTTTCACGGTGACATATGTGATCCTTCCTGACTGTTTGCAGCCCTTTTGATATCGATGCACTGCTTCTGCTGCTGCTGCCGCCGCTGCTGCTGCTAAGTCGTTTCAGTCGTGTCCGACTCTGTGCGACCCCATAGACGGCAGCCCACGAGGCCCCGCAGTCCCTGGGGTTCTCTAGGCAAGAACACTGGAGTGGGTTGCCATTTCCTCCTCCCATGCATGAAAGTGAAAAGTGAACGTGAAGTCGCTCAGTGGTGTCCGACTCTTAGCGACCCCATGGACTGCAGCCTACCAGGCTCCTCCATCCATGGGATTTTCCACGCAAGAGTACTGGAGTGGGGTGCCATTGCCTTCTCCCATATCTATGCACAAGCCTGCCTAAATAATTGACTTCTAGCTAGCTTTGGGATGCCAATGACCATCCACCCTTACAAGGCAACAGAGAAGAGAAAAACACTTACCACAGGAGGTCCTGGTAAGGAACAAGGAACTAACAAGCTCCCGCCAACCAGGATTCTGCAGAGGTCAACAAGAGGTCAGTAAGAGATGGAAGACTGCAGTCCAGAGGTCCTAGCAACTTCCATCTTGCAGCAGAGACCCAGCATAGTCAAAACGAATTCAATGTTGCAAAAAATAAGTAAACAAATAAAGGACAGAAGTCCTTTGAACACATGACTGAGATTAGGGGTGAGGCAGTTCCATTCTCCACACAGGACGAGGCCTGACTCTCCTGTCCCAAATCTGCTGGGACCCTGCAATCCGAATCAGAAATGGAGAGGAACCCTGAGGTTCCTGCCTCAACTCAAGATGAGGCCCTCTTCCATAGCACCAAAACCACTGGAGTCCCGAGAGGTCCCTCCAACCCACAGTGTCCCTGACTTCTCAGAGGCATCCTGACAAGCTCCCTGAGATCTCCGGCACAAGTCGATGGAACCCAGGGTTTCCTGCCGCAACCCGAGAAAGATTGGACAGTCCTTCTTTGATGCGTCTTGAGGCCCGATTCCCCTACCATGTCTCAAGAGCAATGAAGCACTCCCAGTACCCATGCGCATGGAGACTTAACTTCCCTGGCACCTCACGAGAGGCTCCCTGAGGTCCCCGTCGTACCTCGTGAGAAACCCCACACTGGCGCCGCAGCTCGAGAAAACCCACGAGACGCCCCCGTTATCGTGAGATGAGGGCCATCATTAACTGCATGGCCTGGAGGGCAATCCCGAGTCGTCTCTCCAAACTCCACGGGAGGCTTGACTCACTAAGGCTACTCAGTGCGCTCAATAGGTACCCGTCGCGACTCGAGAGGAAAGCGGAGTACTTTGCTTCCCCTAGAAACAAGGCCGGACTTCCCGGGTGAGTCTGGAATGCCACCCCGAGATCCCTGTCACCCATGGAGAGGAATATTCGGTCCTGGACACAAGCCTAGATATGGTCTATTTTGCCCTGCAGTGACTCGAGTGGGATCACAGCTCACCCTCGCAACTCGAATGAAAGATTGGACTTCCATGGGCCAACACAGGAGGAAATCTGAATTCCCCGTCGAAACTCGAGACTCCCGCCGCAATGCGAGAAAAACCACGTGGTTCACTCGTCATCCCAAGATGAGGCCCTGGCCCGCTACAGCGTCTCAAGTGAAGTCCCACGTTCCGTCTTGAAGTGCGAAATGCTACTTTTCACCCTTGATGTAACCCCAAAAGTTCCCCGACACACCGTTCTCACCGAGGGGAACACCGAAGTTCCCGGCACCACTTCATCTGATCACTTTCTCCCCTCCTGATCACGACAGGAGGGTAAATTCCCCTGCTTTGTCTGGAAGGAGTTCCCGCCCATCCCGGCGCACCTAAGGATGAGGCCTTTCTCAGGAGGAAATTCGAGACGTAGCCTCGTGGGTGGTGCCACATGCCGAAAGACCCCGATTGTGTGGTCCGCTCTATATAAGAACCCGATGCCCGGACACCACTTCGAAGGCAACCCTGTGGATGAAGGCACAACAGAAGGGTTACTAAAACTCCCGTGCATCGTCCAGAAAAACCCGCAGGTTCTACACACAGCTCGACAAGTGGAATGTCACCCCGTGAACAACTCGATAGGCAAGCAGAGTTCGTTTCCTCCACACAAGACGAGGCCTGACTCTCCTGTCCCAACTCTTCAGGGACCCTGCCATCCGAGTCAGAAATGGAGAGGAAACCTGAGGTTCCTGCCTCAACTCGAGATGAGGCCCTCTTGCATTGCACCAAACCCAGATGAGTCGCGAGAGGCCCCTCCCAACTCCACAGTATCCCTGAATTCTCAGAGGCACCTTGAGAATCTACCTGAGGTCACCGGCACAAGTCGAGGGAACCTAGGGTTTCCTGCTGCGACCCGAGAAAGACCTTGAGAGTCCTTCGGCGCGTCTTGAGGCCCGATTCCCCTACCATGACTCGAGAGCAAAGACCCGCTCCCCATCGCCATGCGCATGGAGACCTGACTTCCCTGACGCCTGAAGAGAGTCTCCCTGAGCTCCCCGTCGTACCTCTTCGGAAACCCCATTCAGGCACCGCAGCTCGAGAAAACCCACGATACGCCCCCGTCATCACGAGATGAGGGACTTCTTTCCTGCCTGGCATGGAGAGCAAAACCGAGTCCTCTCTCCAGACTCCACAGGAGGCTTGACTCTCTTTAGGCCTCTCAGTTGGCTCCAAGAGATACCTGTCAGGACTTGAAGGGAGAGCGGAGTCCTTTGCTTCCCCTCGAGACGAGGCCTGACTCCCCGTGTGAGTCTGGAATGCAACCCTGAGTTCCTGTCGCACCTGGAGAGGAAAACTCGGTCCTGGACACAAGCCTAGATGAGGTCTATTTTGCACTGCAGTTACTAGAGAGCAATCGCCAGCTCTCCCTTGCAAATCGAATGGAAGATTGGACTTCCCTGGGCCAACACAAGAGGAAGCCTGAATTCCCCGTTGTAACTCGAGAATCCCGCCGCAGCTTGAGAAAAACCACGTGGCTCCCCCGTCATCGCAAGATGAGGCCCTTGGCCACTACAGGGTATCAAGAGAAGTCCCACGTTCCATCCTGAAGTACAAAACGGTACTTGGCACCCTTGATGCGACCCCCAAAGTTCCCTGACATACCGGTCTCACTCGAGGGAAACACCAAAGTTCACGGCACCACTTCCTGTGAGCCACTTCACCCCTCCTGATCGCGACAGGAGGGTCGATGCCCATGCTTTTTCTGCAAGGGTTCCCGACGTTC
The DNA here is from genome assembly GCF_029407905.1 of Bubalus kerabau. NCBI lineage: Eukaryota > Metazoa > Chordata > Mammalia > Artiodactyla > Bovidae > Bubalus > Bubalus kerabau. The sequence continues at coordinate 1,479,676 of NW_026577889.1, read as the reverse complement.
CCCGTGAACCTCCGGATGAGGCCGGTCTCATGAGGAAATTCGAAAAGTAGCCTCATGGTTGGTGCCACATGTTGAAAGATCCCGAATTCCCGGTCCACTCTAGATAAGAACCTGACGCCCGGACATCTCTTCGAAGGCAACCCTTTGGATGAAGGCACAACACGAAGGGACATTGACATCCCCATGCATCGTCTGGAAAAACCCGCCGATTCCACTCACAGCTCCAAATGTGGACTGTCACCCCGTGAACAACTCGAGAGGCAAGTGAAGTTGCATTCCTTCACACAAGACGAGGCCTTACTCTCCTGTCCCAACTCTTCAGGGACCCTGCGATCGGAGTCAGAAATGGAGAGGAACCCTGAGGTTCCTGCCTCAACTAGAGAAGAGGCTCTCTTCCATTGAACCAAACTCAGTGGTGTCCCGAGAGGCCCCTCCCAACACCACAGTATCCCTGAATTCTCAGAGGCTCCCTGAGAAGCTACCTGAGGTCACTGGCACAAGTCGAGGGAACCCAGAGTTTCCTGAAGTAACCCGAGAAAGACTTGGAGAGTCCTTTTTCAACGTCTCTTGATGCCCGATTCCCCTACCATGACTCCAGAGCAAGGACGCGCTCCCCTCGCCACAAGCAGGAAAACTGACTTCCTTAGTACCACACAAGAGGCTCCCTGAGTACCCCATCATACCTCGTGAGAAAACACACAGTGGCGCCGCAGTTCGAGAAAAGCCACAAGATGCCCCCGTCAAGGAGAGATGGGGGCCTTCTTTTCCTGCCTGACCTGGAGAGCAATCCCTGGTCCTCTCTCCAAACTTCACAGGAGGATTGACTCCCTTTAGGCCACTCAGTTGGGTCCAAGAAATACCCGGTGCGACTCGAGAGGAGAGCGGAGTCCTTTGCTTCCCTCGAGACGAGGCCTGACTCCCCTGGTGAGTTTGGAATGCAACCCCGAGATCCCTGTCGCCCCTGGAGTGGAACATTATGTCCTAGACACAAGCCTAGATGAGGTCTATTTTGCCCTACAGTGACTCGAGAGCAACCTCCATCTCTCCCTCACAATTTGAATGGAAGATTGGTCTTCCCACGGTCAACGCAAGAGGAAGTCTGAATTTCCCATCGTAATTCGAGAATTCAGCCTCAACTCTTAAAAACCATGTGGTTCCCCCTTCATCGCAATATGAGGCCCTTGCCAGCTAGAGTCTCAACAGAAGTCCCACATTCCATCTTAAAGTTCGAAATGCTACTTGGCACCCTTGATGCGACCCCAAAGTTCCCCAACATACCGGTCTCACTCCAGGGGAACACCGAAGTTCCGGGCGTCTCCAGGGAAGTCCCATGTTCCGTCCTTAAGTGCGAAACGGTACTTGACACCCTTGATGCGACCGCAAAAGTTCCCCGACACGCTGGGTTCCCTCGAGGGGAACACCGAGGGTCCAGGCACCACTTCATCTGAGCCCCTTCTCCCCTCCTGATCGTGACAGCAGAGTCGATTCCCCTGCTTTCTCTGGAAGGGGTTCCCGGCCTTCCTGGTGCACCTCAGGATGAGGCCGGTCTCAGGAGGAAATTCTTGACTAGCCATGTGTGAGGTGCCACGTGCCGAACGACCCTGATTTTCCGGTCCGCTCTTGATAAGAACCCGATGCCCGGACACCTCTTCAAAGGCAACCCTGTGAGTGAAGGCACAACACGAAGGGGCACTGACACCCTCGTGCATCATCCAGAAAAACCCGCAGGGTCTACACACAGCTCGACAAGGGGCCTGAGACTCCCGGAACAACTCGAGAGGCAACCAGAATTCCATTCCTCAGACAAGACGTGGCATGACTCTCCTGTCTCAACACTGAACGGACCGTGCAGTCGGAGTCAGAATCGGAGAGGAAACCTGAGGTTCCTGCCTCCCCTCGAGATGAGGCACTCTTCCATTGCGCTGAACCCAGCAGAGTCCCGAGAGGCCCTGCCAACTCCACAGTATCCCTCACGTCTCAGAGGCACCCTGGGAAGTTCCCTATAGTCCCCTGCAGAAGTCGAGGGAAACGAGGGTTTCCCGCCGCCACCCGAGAAAGACCTCGAGAGTCCTTCTTCAACGCGTCTTGAGGCCCTAGTCATTTCCCATGACTCGAGAGTGATGACCAGCTCCCCCTCGCCATGCGCATGGAGACATGAGTTCCCTGGCGCCGCACGAGAGGCTCCCTGAGGTCCTCATCGTGCCTCGTGAGAAAACCCCCACGGGCGCCACAGACTGAGGAAACCCATGAGACGCCCCCGTCATTGCGAGATGAGGGCCTTCTTTTCCTGCCTGTCCTGGAGAGCAATCCCGAGTCCTCTCTCCAAACTGAAGAGGAGGCTCGACACCCTTGAGTCCACTCATTGGGCTCCAAGAGATCCGTGTCGCGACTTGAGAGGAAAGCGGAGTCCTCTGCTTCCCCTCGAGGCGAGGCCTGACTCCCCAGGGGAGTCTGGAATGGAAACCCGGGATCCCTGTCTTCCCTTGAGAGGAATATTAGGTCCTGGACACACGCCTCGATGAGGTCTCTTTGGCCCTGTAGTGACTCGAGCAGAACCCCCAGCTTTCCTTCGCAACTCCAGGGGAAGATTGGGCTTCCCAGGGCCAACCCAAGAGGAAGCCTGATATCCCCGTCGTTTTCGAGAATCCAGACGCAACTCGAGAAAAACGACGTGGTTCCAACGTCTTCACAGGATAAGGCCCTTGCCCGCTACAGCGTCTCCAGGGAAGTCCCATGTTCCGTCCTGAAGTGGGAAACGGTACTTGGCTCCCTTGATGCGACCCCTAAAGTTCCCTGAAACGCCGGGTTCCCTCGAGTGGAACACCTAGAGTCCTGGCCCCACTTCATCTGAGCCCCATCTCCCCTCCTGATCTCGACAGGAGAGTCGATTCCCCTGCTTTGTGTGGAAGGTGTTCCCGGCCTTCCCGGCGCACCTCAGGATGATGCTGGTCTCACGAGGAAATTCGAGATGAGCCACGTGGGTGGTGCCACATGCCGAACGACCTCGATTTCCCGGTCCGCTCTTGAAATGAACCCGATGCTCGGACACCTCTTTGAAGGCAACCCTGTGGGGGAAGGCACAAAATGAAGGGGCAATGACACCCCCGTGCATCTTCTGGAAACACCCGCAGGTTCCACACACAGCTCGACAAGGGGCCTGAGACCCACTGAACGACTCGAGAGGCAAGCAGAGTTCCATTACTCAGACAAGACGAGGCCTGACTCTCCTGTCCCAACCCTGCAGGGACCCTGCAGTCGGAGTCAGAAATGGAGAGGAAGCCTGAGGTTCCTGCCTCCAATCAAGATGAGGCCCTCTTTCATTTCGTCAAACCTAGTGGAGTCCCGAGAGGCCCCTCTAACTCCTCAGTATCCCTTACCTCTCAGAGGCACCTGGGAAGTTCCCTAAGGTCCCCTGTAGAGGTCGAGGGAAACGAGTGTTTCCCGCCCCAACCCAAGAAAGACCTCGAGAGTCCTTCTTAAATGCGTCTTGAGGCCCTAGTCCCTCCCATGACTCCAGAGCAATGACGCGATCTGCCTGGCCACACTCATGGAGGCCCGACTTCTCTGGCGCCGCACGAGAGGCTCCCTGAGCTCCCCATCATATCTCGTGAGAAACCCCACACTGGCGCCACAGCTCTAGAAAAACCCATGAGACGCTCCCGTCATCACGAGAGGAGGGCCATCTTTAACTGCATGGTATGCAGATCAAGCGTGAACCTTCTGTCCAAGCTACACAGGATGCTTGACTCCCTTTAGGCCACTCATTGGGCTCCAAGAGTTACACGTCGCGACTCGAGAGGATAGTGGAGTCCTTTGCTTCCACTCGAGACGAGGCGTGATCCAACGGGTGAGACTGGAATGAGACCCCGATATCCCTGTTGCCCCTGGAGAGGAACACTACGTCCTGGACCCAAGCCTAGATGAGGACTCTTTGCCCTGAAGTGACTCGAGAGCAACCCCCAGCTCTCTCTGACAAGTTGAATGGAAGATTGGACTTCCTGGGCCAACACAAGAGGAAGCCTGAATTCCCCGTTGTAACTCGAGAATCCCGCCTCAACTCGAGAAAAACCACGTGTTTCCCTCGTCATCGCAATATGAGGCCCTTGCCCGCAACAGCATCTCCAGAGAATTCCCACGTTCCGTCTTGAAGTGCGAAACTATGCTTGGCACCCTTGATGCGACCTCAAAAGTGCCGTGACATACCGGTCTCACTCGAGGGGACCACCGAGGTTCCCGGCACCACTTCATCTGAGCCCCTTCTCCCCTTCTGATCGCGACCGGTGGGTCGATTCCCCTGCTTTGTCTGCAAGGGTTCCCTACCTTCCCGGCGAACCTCAGGATGAGGCCGGTCTCCCGAGGAAATTCGACACGTAGCCTCGTGGATGGTACCACATGCTGAAAGACCCCAATTTTCTGGTACGCTCTTGAAAAGAACCCGATGCCCGGACACCTCTTTGAAGGCAACCCTGTGGATGAAGGCACAACACGAAGGGGCACTAACACCCCTGTGCATCGTCCGGAAAAACCCGCAGGTTCCACACTCAGCTCAACAAGTGGCCTGTCACTCTGTGAACAACTCAAAAGGCAAGCGGAGATCCATTCCTCCACAGAAGACGAGGCGTGACTCTCTTGTCCATACTCGGCAGGTATCTGCGACCCGAGTCAGAAATGGAGAGGACCCCTGAGGTTCCTGCCTCCATTCGAGATGAGGCCCTCTTTGATTGCACCAAACCCAGTTAAGTAACGAAAGGCCTCTCCCAAATCCACAGTGTCCCTGACTTCTCAGAGGCACCCTGAGAAGTTGCCTGAGGTCACCGACACAAGTCGAGGGAACCCAGGGTTCCCTGCCGCAACCCGAGAAAGACCTCGAGAGTCCTTCTTCAATGCGTCTTGAGGCCAGATTCGCCTACTATGACTCGAGAGCAATCACGCACTCCCCTTCACCACACACACGGAGACCTGACGTCCCTAGCACCACACGAGAGGCTCTCTGAACTCCCCGTCGTACCTCGTGAGAAATCTGATACTGGCACCGCAGCTGGAGAAAACACACGAGACGCCCCCGTCATCGCGAGATGAGGGCCTTTTTTCCTGCATGGCCAGGAAAACAATCCCGAGTCATCTCTCCAAACTCCATAGGAGGCTTCACTCCCTTTACGCCACGCAGTGGGCTCCAAGAGATACCCGTCGCGACTCGACAGGAGAGCGGAGTCCTTTTTTCCCCCTCAAGACGAGGCCTGACTCTCCGGTTGAGTCGAGAATGCAACCCTGAGATCCCTGTCGGCCCAGTAGTGGAACACTAGGTCCTGGACACAAGCGTAGATGAGGTCTATTTTGCCCTGCAGTGACTGGAGAGCAATCCCCAGTTCTAACTTGCAACTCGAATGGAATACTGGATTTTCCTGGCGCCACACAAGAGGCTCCCTGAGATCCCCGTGGTACTTCATGAGACACCCCACACTGGCGCCGCAGCTCGAGAAAACCCACGAGATGCCACCGTCATTTCGAGATGAGGGCCTTCTTTTCCTGCATGGCCTGGAGTCCAATCCCGAGTCCTCTCTCCAAACTCCACAGGAGGCTTGACTCCCTTTAGTACACACAGTGGGCTCCAAGAGATACCCATCGCGACTCGAGATGAGAGCGGAATTCTTTGCTTACCCTTGAGGTGAGAACTGACTCCCCGGATGAGTCTGGAATGCAAACCCGAGATCCCTGTCGCCCCTGGAGAGCAACGTTAGATCCTGGACACAAGCCTAGATTAGGTCTCTTTTGCCCTGCAGTGACTCTAGTGCAATCCCCAGCTCCCCCTCGCAACCCGAATGGAAGATTGGATTTCAAGGCCAACAAGAGGAAGCCTAAATTCCTGGTCATAACTCGAGAATCCCGCTGCAACTCGAGCAAAACCACGTGGTTCTCCCGTCATCGCAAGATGAGGCCCTTGCCCGCTACAGCGTTTCAAAAGATTTCCCAGGTTCCGTCTTGAAGTGCGAAAAGGTACTTGGCACCCTTGATGCGACCCCAAAAGTCCCCCAACACGCCGGTCTCACTCAAGGGGAACACCGAGGTTCCCGGCACCACTTCATTTAAGCCCCTTCTCCCCTCCTGATCGTGACCGGTGGGTCGATTCCCCTGCTTTGTCTGCAAGGGGGCCCGACCTTCCCTGCACAACTCAGGATGAGGCCGGTCTCATGGGGAAATTCGATACGTAGCTTTGTGGGTGGTGCCACTTGCTGAAAGACTCCAATTTCCCGGTCCGCTCTTGATAAGAATCCGATGCTCGGACACCTCTTGGAAGGCAGCCTTGAGTATGAAGGTACAACACGAAGGGGCACTAACACACCTGTGCATCATCCGGAAAAACGGGCAGGTTACATACACAGCTCGACAAGTGGCCTGTCACCTCGAGAACAACTCGAGAGGCAAGAGGAGTCCAATCCTCCAGAAAAGACGAGGCCTGACTCTCCTGTACCAACATGCAGGGACCTTGCGATCTGAGTCAGAAATGGAGAGGAACACTGAGGTTCCTGCTTCAACTCGAGATGAGTCCCTCTTACATTCCACCAAATGCGGAGGAGTCTCGAGAGGCCCCTCCAAACTGCACAGTATCCCTGACTTCTCAGAGGCACTCTGAGAAGCTCTCTGAGGTCGCAGGCACAAGTCAAGGGAACCCTGGGTTTTATGCAGTGACCCGAGAAAGACCTCGAGAGTCCTTCTTCAACCCGTCTTGAGGCCCGATTACCCTACCATGACTCAAGAGCAATGACGAACTCCCCCTAGCCATCTCATGGGTACCTGACTTCCCTGGCGCCACACGAGAGGCTCCCTGAGCTGCCTCTCGTACCTCGTCAGAAACCTGGAACTAGCGCGGCAGTCTAGAAAACCCACGAGACGCCACCGTCATCGCGAGATGAGGGCCTTCTTTTCCTGCATGGCCTGGAGAGGAATCCCGAGTCCTCTATCCAAACACCACAGGAGGCTTGACTCCCTTTAGGGCACACAGTGGGCTCCAAGAGATACCCATCGCCACTCAAAAGGACAGCAGAGTTCTTTGCTTCCCCTCGAGACGAGGCCTGATTCCCCGGGTGAGTCTGGTATGCAACCCCAAGATCCCTGTCGCCCCTAGGGACGAGCATTAAGTCCTGGACACAAGCCTAGATGAGGTCTATTTTGCCCTGCAGTGACTCGAGGGCAATCCCCAGCTCTCCCTTTAAACTCGAATGGAAGATAGGACTTCCCTGGGCCAACACATGAGGAAGACTGTATTCCCCGTCGAAACTCGAGAATCCCACCACAACTCGAGAAACGCCACGTGGTTCCCCCGTCATCGCAAGATGAGGCCCTTGCCCCCTACAGCGTCTCAAGAGAAGTCCCACGTTCTGTCTTGAAGTGCGAAACGGTATTGGCACTCTTGATGCGACCTCAAAAGTTCCTCGACACACTGGTCTGACTCGAGGAGAACACCGAGGTTCCCGGCACCACTACATCTGAGCCTCTTCTCCCCTCCTGAACGCGACAGGAGGGTCGATTACCCTGTTTTGTCTTGAAGGGGTTTCCGCCTTTCGCGGTGCATCTCAGGATGAGGCCGGTCTCACGAGGATATTCGAGACATAGCCTCGTGGATGGTGACACATGCCGAAAGACCCCGATTACCCGGTTCGCTCTAGATAAGATCCCAATGCCCGGACACCTCTTTGAAGATAACCCTTTTGATGAAGGCACAACACTTAGGGGCACTGACACCCCCGGTTATCGTCCGGAGAAACCCGCAGGTACCACACACAGCTCGAGAAGTGACCTGTCACCCCGTGAACAACTGGAGAGGCAAGCAGAGTTCCATTCCTCCACACAAGACGAGGCCTGACTCTCCTGTTCGAACTCTGCAGCGAAACTGCGATCCGAGTCAGACCTGGCCCAGGGGAAGTCAGGAGAGGAAACATGAGTTTCCTGCCTCCACTCGAGATGAGGCCCTCTTCCATTGCACCGAACCCAGTGGAGTCCCGAGAGGCCCCTCCCAACTGCACAGTATCCCTGACTTCTCAGAGGCACCCTTAGACCTTCCTGAGATCACCGGCACAAGTCGAGGGAACCAAGGGTTTCCTGCCCCAACCCGTAAAAGACCTCGAGAGTCCTTCTTCAACGCGTCTTGAGGTGCGATTCCCCTACCATGACTCGAGAGCAATGACGCGCTCCCCCTAGCCACGCGCATAGAAACCTGACTGCCCTGGCACAACGTGAGAGGCTCACTGAGCTCCCAGTCTTACTTCGTGAGAAACCCCACACTAGCGCCACAGCTCGAGAAAACCTACGAGACGCCCCAGTCATCGGGAGATGAGGGCCTTCATTTCCTGCATTGCCTGGAGAGCAATCCCGTGTCCTCCCTCCAAACACCAGAGGAGGTTTGACTCCCTTTAAGCCACTCAGTGGGCTCCAAGACATACCCGTCCGACTCGAGAGGAGAGCAGAGTCCTTTGCTTCCCCTCGAGACGAGGCCTGACTCCAAGGTGAGTCTGGAATGCAACCCCGAGATTTCTGTCGAGCCTTGACATGAACATTAGGTTCTGCAAACAAGCCTTGGAGGGGTCTCTTTTGCCTTCAGTGACTAGAGCGCACATCCAGCTATTCCTCGAATCTCGAATGGAAGATAAAACTTTTGTGGGCCAACACAATAGGAAGCATGAATTCCCTGTGGTAACTCAAATATCCCACCGCAACTCGAGAAAAACCAAGTGGTTCCGCAGTCATTACAAGATGAGGCCCTTGCACGCTGGAGCACACCAAGAGAAGTCCAACTTTCCATTTTGAAGAGCGAAACGGTACTTGGAACGCTTTATGCGACCCCAAAAGTTACCCGACATACCTGTCTCACTTGAGGGAAACACCGAGGTTCCCAGCAGCACTTCATCTGAGCCACTTCTCCCCTCCTGATCGCCACAGGAGGGTCGATTCCTCTGCTTTGTCTGGAAGAGTTTCATGACCTTCGCGGCACACCTCAGGATGAGGCCGGTTTCATGAGGAAATTCGAGACAACCCACGTGGGTGGTGCCAAATGCTGAACGACCCCGATTTCCCGGTCCGCTCTTCATAAGAACCCGATGCCTGGACACCTCTTAGAAGGCAACCCTGTGGATGAAGACACAAAACGAAGGGTCACTGACACCCCCGTGCATCGTCTGGAAAAACCTGCAGATTCCACACACAGTTTGACAAGGGGCCTGAAAACCCATGAACAACTCGAGAGGCAAGCGGAGTTCCATTCCTCAGAAAAGAAGTAGCATGACTCTCCTGTCCCAACTCTGCAGGGACCCTGATGTCGGAGTCCAAAACAGAGAGGAAGTCTGAGGTTCCTGCCTCCCCTCGAGATGAGGCCCTCTTCCATTGCGCGAAACCCAGCGGAGAACCGAGAGGCCCCGCAAACTCCACAGTATCCCTCAACTCTCAGAGACACCCTGGGAAGTTTCCTAATGTCCCCAGCAGAAGGCGAGGGAAACGAGGGTTTCCCGCCGCCCCCCGAGAAAGACTTCGAGAGTGCTTCTTCAACGTGTCTCGAGGCCCTAGTCCTCTCCCGTGACTCGAGAGCCATGACGCGCTCCCCCTCGCCACACACATGGAGACCTGACTTTCCAGGCGCCGCACGAGAGGCTCCCTGAGATCCTCGTCGTGCCTCGGGAGAAAACCCCCACGGGTGCCGCAGCTCGAGGAAACATCTGAGACACCCCCGTCCTTGCGAGCTGAGGGCCTCCTTTTCCTGCATGGCCTGGAGAGCAATCCCGGGTCCTCTCTCCAAACGGAAGAGGAGGCTGGACTCCCTTGAGGCCGCTCAGGGGGCTCCAAGAGATCCGCCTCGCGACTCGAGAGGAGAGCGGAGTCCTTGGCTTCCCCTCGAGACGAGGCCTGACTCCCCGGGGGAGCCTGGAATGCAACCCCGAGATCCCTGTCTTCCCTGGAGAGGAATATTAGGTCCCGGACACACGCCTAGGTGAGGTCTCTTCGGCCCTGCAGTGACTCGAGCGCAACCCCCAGCTTTCCCACGCAACTCGAGGGGAAGATTGGGCTTCCCAGGGCCAACCCAAGAGGAAGCCTGAGATCCCCGTCGTAACTCAAGAATCCCGCCGCAACTCGAGAAAAACCACGTGGTTCCCACCTCTTGGCAAGATGAGGCCCTTGCCCGCGACGGAGTCTCAAGGGAAGTCCCCTGTTCCGCCCTGAAGGGCGAAACGGTCCCTGACAGCCTTCATGCGTCCCCCAAAAGTTCCCTGAAACGCCGGGTTCCCTCGAGGGCAACACCGAGGGTCCCGGCACCGCTTCATCTGAGCCCCTTCTCCCCTCCTGATCGCGACAGGAGAGTCGATTCCCCTGCGTGGTCTGGAAGGGATTCCCGGCCTTCCCGGCGCACCTCAGGATGAGGCCGGTCTCACGAGGAAATTCGAGACGAGCCACGTGGGTGGTGCCACATGCCGAACGACCCCGATTCCCCGGTCCGCCCTTGAGAAGGACCCGAGGCCCGGACCCCTCTTCGAAGGCAACACTGTGGGGGAAGGCACAACACGAAGGGGCACTGCCACCCCCATGCATCGTCCGCAAAGGCCCGGGGTTTCCACACAAAGCTCGACGAGGGGCCTGAGACCCACTGAACAACTCGAGAGGCAAGCAGGGTTCCCTTCCTCAGTCAAGACGAGGCCTGACTCTCCTGTCCCAACTCTGCAGGGACCCTGCGGTCGGAGTCCGAAACGGAGAGGAAGCCTGAGGTTCCAGCCTCCCCTCGAGGTGAGGCCCTCTTCCGTTGCGCAAGACCCAGCGGAGTCCCGAGAGGCCCCGCCAACTCCACAGGATGCCTCACCTCTCAGAGGCACCCTGGGAAGTTCCCTCTGGTCTGCGGCAGAAGGCGAGGGAAACGAGGGTTTCCCGCCGCTCCCCAAGAAAGACCTCGAGAGTCCTTCTTCAACACGTCTCGAGGCCCTAGTCCCCTCCCGTGACTCGAGAGCCAGGACGCGCTCCCCCTCGCCACGCGCACAGAGACCTGACTTCCCTGGCACCGCACGAGAGGTTCCCTGAGATCCTCGTCTTGCCTCGTGAGAAAACCCCCACGGGCGCCGCAGCTCGAGGAAACCCCTGAGAAGCCCCCGTTCTCGCGAGGTGAGGGCCTTCTTTTCCTGCCTTACCCAGAGCGCAATCCCGAGTCCTCTCTCCAAACTGAAGAGGAGGCCTGATTCCCTTGAGGCCACTCAGTGGGCTCCAAGAGATCTGCGTCGCGACTTGAGAGGAGAGCGGCATCCTTTGCTTGCCCTCGAGATGAGGCCTGACTCCCCGGGGGTGTCTGGAACGCCACCTCGAGATCCCTGTCTTCCCTTGAGAGGAACGTTAAGTCCCGGACACAGACATAGATGAGGTCTCTTGGCCCTGCAGTGACTCGAGTGCAACCCCCAGCTTTCCCTCGCAACTCGAATGGAAGATTAGGCTTCTCGGGGCCAATACAAGAGGAAGCCTGAAATCCCCGTCGTAACTCTAGAATCCCGCCGCAACTCGAGAAAATCCACATGGTTCCAACGTCTTCGCAAGATGAGGCCCTTGCCCGCTACGGCGTCTCAAGGGAAGTCCTAGGTTCTGTCCTGAAGTGCGAAACGGTACCTGACTCCTTTCATGCATCCCCCAAAAGTCCCTCACACGCCGGTTTCCCTCGAGTGTAACACCGAGGGTTCCGGCCACACTTCATCTGAGCCCCTTCTCCCCTCCTGATGGCGACAGGAGAGTCGATCCCCCTGCGTTGTCTTGAAGGGTCCCCGGCCTTCCCGGCACATCTCAGGATGAAGCCGGCCTCACTAGGAAATTTGAGACTAGCCCCGTGGGTGGTCCCACATGCCGAAAGACCCCAATTTCCCTGTCCGCTCTTGAAAAGAACCCGAGGCCCGGACACCTCTTCGAAGGCAAGCTAGTGGGTGAAGGCACAACACGAAGGGGCACTGTCACTGTCGTGCATCGTCCGGAAACACCCGCAGGTTCCACACACAGCTCAACAAGGGGCCTGAGACCCCCTGAGCACCTCGAGAGGCAAGCGGAGTTCCCTTCCTCAGACAAGACGATTCCTGACTCTCTTGTCCCAACTCTGCAGTGACCCTGCGGTCGGAGTCCGAAACGGAGAGGAAGCCTGAGGTTCCTACCTTCCCTGGAGATGAGGCCCTCTTCCATTGCGCCAAACCCAGCAGAGTCCTGAGAGGCCCCGCCAACTCCACAGCATCCCTCACCTCTCAGAGGCACCCTGGGAAGTTCCCTAAGGTCCCCGGCAGAAGGCGAGGGACACGAGGGTTTCCCGCCGCCCCCCGAGAAAGACCTTGAGAGTCCTTCTTTACCGTCTTGAGGCCCGATACCCTACCATGACTGGAGAGCAATGACGCATTCCCCTCGCCACGCCCATTGAAACCTAACTTCCCTGGCGTCACACGAGAGGCTCCCTGCGCTCCCCGTCCTACCTCATGAAAACTCCACACTGGCACCGCCGCTTGAGAAAACTCACGAGACGCCCCCATCATCGTAAGATGAGGGCCTTCTTTTCCTACATGACCTAGAGAGCAATCCCGAGTCCACTCTCCAAACTCCACTGGAGGCCTGAGTCCCTTTAGGCCACTCAGTAACCTCCAAGAGATACAGGTCGCTACTCTAGAGGAGAGCAGAGTCCGTTGCTTCCCCTCGAGCCGAGGCCTGACTACTTGGGTGAGTCTGGAATGGGATCCCGAGATCCGTGTTGCCCCTGTAGAGGAAAACTCGGTCCTGGACACAAGCCTAAATGAGGTCTTTTTTGTCCTGCATTGACTCAAGTGCAATCCCCAGCTCTCCCTCGCAACTCGAATGGATGATTGGACTTCCCTGGGCCAACACAAGAGGAAGCCTGTATTCCCCATTGTAATTCGAGAATCCCGCGGCAACTGGAGAAAAACAACGTGGCTCCTCCGTCATCGAAATATGAGGCCCCTGTCAGCTATAGCGTCTCCAGGGAAGTCCCATGTTCCGTCTTGAAGTGTGAAACGGTACTTGGCACCCTTGATGCGACCCCCAAATTTCCCTGACACCCCGGTCTCACTCGAGGAGAACATGGAGGTTCCCAGCACCGCTTCAGCTGAGCCTCTTCTCCCCTCCTGATGGCGACAGGAGGGTCGATTCCCCTGCTTTGTCTGGAAGGGGTTCCCAGACTTCCCGGCGAACCTCAGGATGAGGCCAGTCTCACGAGGGAAGTCGAGACGTAGCCTCGTGTTGGTGCCACATGCCGAAAGACCCCGATTTCCTGGTCCGCTATTGATAAGATCCCGATGCCCGGTCACCTCTTCGAAGGTAACCCTGTGGATGAAGGCACAACACGAAGGGGCACTGACACCCCTGTGCATCGTCCCCCAAAACCGCAGGTTCCACATACAACTCGACAGGTGGCCTGTCATCCCGTGAACAACTCGAGAGGCAAGCGGAGTTCCATTACTCCACACAAGACGAGGTCTGACTCTCCTGTCCCAACTCTGCAGGGACCCTGCTATCCGAGTCAGAAATGGAGAGGAACCCTGACGTTACTGCCTCAATCCGAGATTAGGTCCTCTTCAATTGCACCAGTCCCTGTGATGTCCCGAGAAGCCCCTCTCAACTCCACAGTATCCCTGACTTCTCAGAGGAACCCCGCTAAGCTCCCTGAGGTCATGGGCACAAGTCGAGGGAACCCAGGGTTTCCTGCCACACCCCGAGAAAGACCTCGAGAGTTCTTCTTCGAAGCGTCTTGAGGCTTGATTCCCCTACCATGACTCGAGAGCAATGAGGCGCTCCCCCACACCACGTCCATGGAGACCTGACTTCCGTGGCACCACAGGAGTCTCCCTGAGCTCCCCGTCCTATCTCGTGAGAAACCCCAACCAGGCACTGCACCTTGAGAAAACCCACGAGACGCCCCCGTCATCGTGAGATGAGGGCCTTCTTTTCCTGCATGGCCTAGAGAGCAATCCCGAGTCCTCTCTCCAAACTCCACAGTAGGCTTAACTCCATTTAGGCCACGCTTGGGCTCCAAGGGATACCCGTCGCAACTCGAGAGGAGAGCGGAGTCCATTCATTCCCTTCGAGACGAGGCCTGACTCCCCGGGTGAGTCTGGAATGCAACCCCGAGATCCCTGTCGCCCCTGGAGAGAAAAACTCGGTCCTGGACACAAACCTAGATGAGCTCTATTTTGCCCTGCAGTGACTCGAGAGCAATCTCCAGCTCTCACTTGCAACTCGAATGGAAGATTGGACTTCCCTGGGCCAACACAAGAGGAAACCTGTATTCCCCATCGTAACTCAAGAATCCTGCCGCAACTCGAGAAAAAACACGTGGGTCCCCCGTCAGCGCTAGATGAGGCCCTTGCCCACTACAGCATCTCAAGAGAAGTCCCAGGTTCCGTCTTGAAGTGCGAAACGGTACTTGGCACCCTTGATGCAACCAGAAAAGTTACCCGACTTTCACTCAAGGAGAGCACCGAGGTTCCCGGCACTACTTCATCTGAGCCCTTTCTCTCCTCCTGATCCCGAAAGTAGGGTCGATTCCCCTGCTTTGTTTGGAAAGGGTTCCTCGACTTTCCTGCGCGCCTCAGGATGAGGCCGGTCTCACGAGAAAATTCGAGACGTAGCCTAGTGGGTGGTGCAACATGCTGAAAGACCCCAATTTCCCGGTCCGCACTTGAGGAGAACACGATGCCCGGACACCTCTTCGAAGGCAACCCTGTGGATGAAGGCACAACAGGAAGGAGCACTGACGCCCCCGTGCATCTCCGAAAAACCCGTAGGTTCCACACACATCACGAAAAGTGGTGTTATCCTTGAACAACTTGAGATGTAAGCGGAGTTCCATTCCTCCGCAGAACACGAGACCTGACACTCCTGAGCAAACTCAACAGGGACCCTGCGATCTGAGTCAGATCTGGCCTCCAGGAAGTCAGGAGCAGAACCCTGAAGTTCCTGCCTCAACTCGAGATGAGGCCCACTTCCATTGCACCAAACCCAGAGGAGTCCCGAGAGGCCTCTCCCAAATCCACAGTATCCCTGACTTCTCAGAGGCACCCTGAGACGCTTCCTGAGGTCACCGGCACAAGTCAAGGGAACCCAGGGTTTCCTGCCGCAACCCTAGAAAGACATCGAGAGTTCTTTTTCAACCCGTCATGAGGCCCGATTCCCCTACCCTGACTTGAGAGCAATGACGCGCTCCCCCTTGCCCCGCCCATGGAGACCTGACTTCCCTGTTGCCACACGAGAGGCTACCTGAACTCCCCGTCGTACCTCGTGAGAAACCCCACACTGGCGCCGCAGCTCGAGAAAACCCACGAGACGCCCCCGTCATCTCTAGATGTGGGCCTTCTTTTCCTGCATGGCCTGGAGAGCAATCCCGAGTCCTCTCTCCAAACTGAAGAGGAGGGTTGACTCCCTTTAGACCACTCAGTGGGCTCCAAGAGATACGCGTCGCAACTCAAGAGGAGAGCCGAGTCCTTTGCTTCCCCTCGAGACAAGGCCTAACTCCCCGGGTGAGTCTGTAATGCAAACCCGAGATCCCTGTCGCCCTTGGAGAGGATCATTGGGTCCTGAACACAAGGCTAGATGAGGTCGCTTTTGCCCTGCAGTAACTCGAGAGCACTCCCCAGCTTTCCCTCGCAACCCGAATGGAAGATTGGACCTCCCTGGGCCAACACAAGAGGAAGCCTGAATTCCCAGTAGTAATTCGAGAATTCCGCCTCAACTTGAGAAAAACCACGTGGTTCCCCCGTCATTGCAAGATGAGGCCCTTGCCCGCTCCAGCGTCTCAAGAGTAGTCCCACGTTCTGTCTTCAAGTGCGAAATGATATTTGGCACCCTTAATGCTACCCCAAAAGTTCCCCGACATACGGGTCGCACTAGAGGGGAACACCGAGGTTCCTGGCACCACTTCATCTGAGCCCCTTTTCCCCTCCTGATCGCGAAAGGAGGGTCAATTCCCCTGCTTTGTCTGCAAGGGGTTCCCGACCTTCTCCACGCACCTCAGATGAGGCTGTCTCACGAGGAAATTCGAGACGTAGCCTCAATGGTGGTGCCACATGCCGAAAGACCGCGATTTCCCGATCCGCTCTTGATAAGAACGCGATGCCCAGACACCTATTCGAAGATAGTGTGGATGAAGGCACAACACGAAGGGGCACTGACACCCCCGTGCATCGTCCGGAAAAGACCGCAGGTTACTCATACAGCTCAACAAGTGCCTGTCACCCAGTGAACAACTCGAGAGGCAAGCGGAGGTCCATTCCTGCACACAAGACAAGGCCTGACTCACCTCTCCCAACTATGCAGGGGGCTGCGATTGGAATCAGAAATGGAGAGGAACCCTGAGGTTCCTGCCTCCCCTCGAGATGAGGCCCCCTTCCATTTCACCAAACCCAGTGGAGTCCCGAGAGGTCTTTCCCAACTCCACAGTATCCCTGACTTCTCAGAGGCACCCGGAGAATCTCCCTGAGGTCACCGGCACAAGTCGAGGGAACCCAGGTATTCTTGCCAAGACCGAGAGAGATCTTGAGAGTCCTTCAACGCGTCTAGAGGCCTGATTCCCCTACCATGACTCGAGAGCAATGATGCGCTCCCCCTCGCCACACGCATCGAGACCTAACTTCCCTGGCGCCACACAAGAGGCTCCCTGAGCTCCCCGTCGTACCTCCTGAGAAACCAACACAGGCGCTGCAGCTCGGTAAAACCACCGAGACCCCCCCCCCGCCCCGTCATCGTGAGATGAGGGCCTTCTTTTCCTGCATGTCCTGGAGTGCAATCCCGAGTCCTCTCTCCAAACTCCAGAGGAGGCTTGACTCCCTTTAGTCCACTCAGTGGGCTCCAAGAAATACCCGTCGCGACTCGAGAAGAGAGAGAAGTCCTTTGTTTCCCCTCGAGAGGACGCCTGACTCCTGGGTGAGTCTAGAATGCAACCCCAAGATCCCAGTCATCCCTTGAGAGGAACATTAGGTCCTAGACACAAGCCTGGATGAGGTTTCTTTTGCCCTGCAGTGACTCGAGCGCAACCCCCAGCTCTCCCTCGCAACTGGAATGGAAGATTGGGCTTCCCTGGGCCAACACAAGAGGAAGCCAGAAATCCCCTTCGTAACTCGCGAATCCCGCCGCAACTCGAGAAAAACCATGTGTTTCCAACATCATCCCAAGATGAGGCCCTTGCTGCTATGGCGTCTCAAGAAAAGAACCACGTTCCGTCTTGAAGTGCGAAACGGTACTTTGCACCCTTGATGCAACACCAAATGTTCCCGGACACGCCGGTCTCACTCGACAGGAACACCGAGGTTCCCGCACCACTTCATCTGAGCACCTTCTCCCCTCCTGTTCGAGACAGGAGGGTCTATTCCCCTGCTTTGTTTGGAAGGGGTTCCCCACATTCCCGGCGCACCTCAGGATGAGGCCGGTCTCACGAGGAAATTCGAGACGTAGCATCGTGGGTGGTGTCACATGCCGAAATACCCCGATTTCCCGGCCCACTCTTGAGAAGAACCCGATGCCCGGACACCTCTTCGAAGGCAACCCTGTGGACGAAGGCACAAAACGAAGGGTCACTGACACTCCCATGCATCATTCGGTAAAAGCCGCAGGTTCCACACACAGCTCGACAAGAGGCCTGTCATCCCATGAACAACTCGAGAGGCAAGCAGAGTTCCATTCCTCCACTCAAGACGAGGCCTGACTCTCCGGTCCCAACTCTGAAGGGACCCTGCGATCGGAGTCCGAAATGGAGAGGAACCCTGAGGTTCCTGACTCCACTCGAGATGAGGCCCTCTTCCATTACACCAAAAACAGTGGAGGCCCGAGAGGCCCCTCCCAAATCCACAGTATCGCGACTTCTCAGAGGCACCCTTAGAAGCTCCCTGAGGTCACTGGCACAAGTCGAGGGAACACAGGGTTTCCTGACGCAACCCGAGAAAGACCTCGAAAATCCTCCTTCAACGCATCTTGAATCCCGATTCCCCTACCATGACTCGAGAGCAATGACGCGTTCCCCCTCGCCACTCGCATGGAGACTTGACTTCCCTGGCGCCACACGAGAGGCTCCCTGAGCTCCCCATCATACCTCGTGAGAAATCCCACACTGGCTCCCCAGCTCCAGAAAACCCACGAGACGCCTCCGTCATCGCGAGATGAAGGCCTTCTTTTCCTGCATGGCCTGGAGAGCAATCTCGAGGCCTCTCTTCAAACTCCACAGGAGGCCTGACTCCCTTTAGGCCACTCTGTGGGCTCCAAGAGATACCCGTTGGGACTCGAGAGGAGAGCGGAATTCTTTGCTTCCCCTATATACCAGGCCTGACTCCTCAGGTGAGTCTGGAATGCAACCCCGAGATCCCTGTCGCCCCTGGAGGGGAACATTAGGTCCTAGACACAAGCATAGATGAGGTCTCATTTGCCCTGAAGTGACTCGAGAGCAATCCCCTGCTCTCCCTCGCACCTCGAATGGAAGAATGGACTTCCCTGGGACAACACAAGAGGAAACCTGAATTCCCCGTCGTAATTCGAAAATCCCGCTGCAACTCGAGGAAAACCACGTGGTTCCCCCGTCATCGCAAGATGAGGCCCTTGCCAGCTACAGCATCTCAGTAGAAGCCCTACGTTCCATCTTGAAGTTTAAAACGATAATTGGCAACCTTGATATTAGCACAAAAGTTCCCCGACACCCTGGTCTCACTCGAGGGGAACACCAAGGTTCGGTGCACCGCTTGTTCTGAGCCCCTTATCCCCTCCTGATCGCGACGGGAGGGTCGATTACCCTGCTTTGTCTGGAAGGGGTTCCGGACCTTCCCGGCGCACCTCAGGATGAGGCCGGTCTCACGAGGAAATTCGAGACGTAGCCTTGTGGTTGGTGCCACACGCCGAAAGACCCCGATTTCCCTGTCTGCTCTTGATAAGAACCCAATGCTAGGACACCTCTTCGAAGGCAATCCTGTGGACGAAGGCACAAAACGAAGGGGTCTGACACCCTCCTGCATCGTTGGAAAAGCCCGCAAGTTCCACATACAGATCGACAAGTGGCCTGTCACCCCGTGAACAACTCGAGAGGCAAGAGGAGTTAAATTCCTCCACACAAGACGAGGCCTGACTCTCCTGTCCCAACTCTGCATGGACACTGAGATCCGATTCAGAAATGGAGAGGAACCATGAGGTTCCTGCCTCAACTCGAGATAAGGCCCTCTTCTACTGCACCAAACCCAGTGGAGTTCGGAGCGGCCCCTCCCAACTGCACAGTATCCCTGACTTCTCAGAGGCACCCTGAAAAGCTCCCTGAGGTCACGGGCATAAGTCGACGGAACCCAGGGTTTCCTGCCGTAACCTGAGAAAAACCTCGAGAGTCCTTCTTCACGCGTCTTGAGGCCCGATTCCCCTACCATGACTGGAGAAAAATGACGCGCTCCCCCTCGCCACGCGCATGAAGATCTGACTTCCCCGGCACCACATGAGAGGCTCCCTGAGCTCCCCATCGTACCTCGTGAGAAACCCCACACTGGCGCCGCAGCTCGAGAAAACCCACGAGACGCCCCTGTCATGGTGAAATGAGGGCCTTCTTTCCTGCATGACCTGAAGAGCAATCCCGAATCCTCTCTCCAAACTCCAAAGGAGGCTTGACTCCCTTTAGGTCACTCAGTGGGCTCCAAGAGCTACCCGTCGATACTCAGGAGGAGAGCGGTGTCCTTTGCTTCCCCTCGAGATGAGGCCTGACTACGAGGGTGAGTCTGGAATGCAACCCTGGATCCCTGTCGCCCCTGGAGAGGAACCTTAGGTCCTGGACAAAAGCCTAGATGAGGTCTCTTTGGCCCTGCAGTGACTCAAGCGCAACCCCTAGCTTTCCCTTGCAACTCGAATGGAAGATTGGCCTTTCTGAGCCAACACAAGAGGAAGCCTGAATTTCCAGTTGTAATTTGAGAAACCCGCCGCAACTCGAGAAAAATCACGTGGTTCCCCGTATTGCAAGATGAGGCCCTTGCCCCCTACAGCGTCTCAAGAGAAGTCTCACATTCCGTCTTGAAGTGCAAAACAGTACTTGGCACCCTTGATGCGACCCCAAAAGTTCCCCTATATACCGATCTCACTAGAGGGGACACTGAAGTTTCCGGCACCACTTCATCTGAGGCCTTTCTCCTCTCCTGATCGCGATAGGAGGGTCGATTCCACTGCTTTGTCTCGAAGGGATTCCCGACCTTCCCGGCACACCTCAGGATGAGGCCGGTCTCACGAGGAAATTCGAGAGGTAGCCTCGAGGGCCATACTACATGCCGAAAGACCCCGATTCCATGGTCCACTTTTGATCAAAACCAGACTCCTGGACACCTCTTCGAAGGCAAGCCTGTGGATGAAGGCACAACACGTAGGGGCACTGACACCCCGTGCATCTTCCGGAAAAACCCGCAGGTTCCTCACACAGCTCCACAAGTGGTCTGTCACCTCGTGAACAACTCGAGAAGCAAGTGGAGTTCCATTCCTCCACACAAGACGATGCCTGACTCTCCTGTTACAACTCTAGGGACCTTGCGCACCGAGTCAGAAATGGAGAGGAAGCCTGAGGTTCCTGCCTCCACTCAAGATGAGGCCCTTTTCCATTGCCACAAAACCAGTGGAGTCCCGAGAGGCCCGTCCCAAATCCACAGTATGCCTGACTTCTCAGAGGCACCCTGAGAAGCTCCCTAAGGTCACCGGCAGAAGTCGACGGAACCCAGGGTTTCCTGCTGCAACCCGAGAAAGACCTTGAGAGTCCTGCTTTAACGTGTCTTGAGGCCCGATTCCCGTATCATATCTCGAGAGCAATGACGCGCTCCCCCTTGCCATGCGCATGGAGACCTGAATTCCCTGGTGCCACACGAAAGGCTCCCTGAGCTTCCCGTCGCACCTCGTCAGAAACCGCACACTGGCACCGCAGCTCGAGAAAACCAACAAGACGCCCCTGTCATCGCGAGATGAGGGTCTTCTTTTCCTGCATGGCCTGGAGAGCAATCCTGAGTCCTCTCTCCAAACTCCACAGGGGGCTTGACTCCCTTTAGGCCACTCAGTGGGCTCCAAGAGACACCTGTGGTGACTCAAGAGGAGAGCGGGGTCCTTTGCTTCCCCTCGAGTCGAGCTCTGACTCCCAGGATGCGTCTGGAATGCAACCCCGAGATCGCTGTTGGCCCTGGAGAGGAATATTAGGTCCTGGACACAAGCATAGATGAGGTCTCTTTTGCCCTGCAGTGACTCAAGAGCAAACCCCAGCTCTCCCTCGAAACTCGAATGGAAGATTGGACTTCCCTGGGCCAACACAAGAGGAAGCCTGAATTCCCCGTCGTAACTCGAGAATCCCGCCGCACCTTGAGAAAAACCACGTGATTCCCCCGTCATCCCAAGATGAGGCCCTTGCCCTCTACAGCGTGTCAAGAGAAGCCCCAAGTCCGTATTGAAGTGCAAAACGGTACTTGGCACCCGTGAAGTGACCCCAAAAGTTTCCCGACACACCGGTCCCACTCGAGGGGAACACCGAGGTTCCCGGCACGACTTCAACTGAGCCCTTTCACTCCTCCTGATCGCGACAAGATGGTCGATTCCCCTGCTTTGTCTGGAAGGGGTTCCTGATCTTCATGGTGCACCTCAGGATGACACCAGTCTAACGAAGAAATTCGAGACGTAGCCTCATGGATGGTGCCACATTCTGAAAGACCCCGATTTCCTGCACTGGTATTGATAAGAACCCGATGTCCGGATACCTCTTTGAAGGCAACCCTGTGGATGAAGGCACAACACGAAGGGGCACTGACCCCCTCATGCATCTTACGGAAAAAACCGAAGGTTCCACTCACAGCTCGACAAATGGTCTGTTATCCTGTGAACAACTCGAGAGGCAAGTGGAGTTCCATTCCTCCACACAAGACGAGGCCTGACTCTCCTGTCCCAACTCTTCAGGGACCCTGTGGTCGGAGTTTTAAATGGAGAGGAACCCTTAGGTTCCTGCCTCAACTCGAGATGAGAACCTTTGCCATTGCACCAAACCCAGTGGAGTTCCGAGAGCGCCTCCCAAGTCCACAGTATGCCTGACTTCTCAGAGGCACCCTGAGAAGCTCCCTGAGGTCACCGGTACAAGTCGAGGGAACCCAGGGTTTCCTGCCGCAACCTGAGAAAGACCTCGAGACTCCTTCTTCAACGCGTCTTGAGTCCCGATTTCCCTACCATGACTCGAGAGCATTTATGGGCTCCTCCTCATCACACGCATAGACACCTGACTTTCCTGGCGCCACACGAGAGGCTCCCTGAGCTCCCCGTCGTACCTCGTGAGAAAACTCATACTTGCGCTCCAACTCGAGAAAACCCACAAGACGCCCCCGTCATTGCGAGCTGAGGGCCTTCTTTCCTGTATGGCCTGGAGAGCAATCCCGAGTCCTCTCTCCAACTCCACAGGAGGCTTGACTCCCTGGAGGCCACTCAGTGGGCTCCAAGAGATACCTATCGCGACCCAGGAGGATATCAGAATCCTGTGCTTCCCCTCGAGCCGAGGCCTGACTCACTGGGTGAGTCTGGAATGCGTCCCCGTGATCCCTATCGCCCCTGGAGAGGAACATTAGGTCCTGGACACAAGCCTAGATGAGGTCTATTTTGACCTGCCGTGACTCGAGAGCAATTCCCACCCAGCTCTCCCTGGCAACTCGAATGGAAGAATGGACTTCCCTGGGCCAACAGAAGAGGAAGCCTGAATTCCCCGTCGTAAGTCAACAATCCCATCGCAACTCGAAAAAAACCACGTGGTTTCCCCTTCATCACAAGATGAGGCCCTTGCCCGCCACAGAGTCTCAAGAGAAGTCCCACGTTTCATCTTGAAGTTTGAAACAGTATTTGGCAAGCTTTGTGAGACCCCAAAAGTTCCCTGACATACCGGTCTCACTCAAGGGGAACACCGAGGTTCCCGGCACCACTTCATCTGAGCCCCTTCTCCCCTCCTGATCGCGACAGTAGGGTCGATTAACCTGCTTTGTCTGGAAGGCTTTCCTGACCTTCCAGGGGCACCTCAGCATGAGGCCCGTCTCACGAGGAAATTCGAGACGTAGCCTCGTGTGTGGTGCCGCATTCCAAAAGACCCCGATTTCCTGGTCCGCTCTTGATAAGAACCCGATGCCCGCACACCACTTCGAAGGCAACCCTGTGGATGAAAGCACATCACGAAGGGGCACTGACACCCCCGTGCATTGTCTGGAAAAAACCGCAGGTTCCACACACAGCTCGACAAGTGGCCTGTCACTCCTTGAACAACTCGAGAGGCAAGCGGAGTTCCATTCCTCCACACAAGACGAGGCCTGACTCTCCTGTCCCAACTCTGCAGGGACCCTGCAATCTGAGTCAGAAATGGAGAGGAACCCTGAGGTTCCTTCCTGATCTCGAGATTAGGCCCTCTTCCATTGCAGCAAACCCAGTGGAGTCCCGAGAGGCCTCTCCCAGCTCCATAGTATCCCTGACTTCTCAGAGGCACACTGAGAAGCTACCTGAGGTCACAGGCACAAGTCGAGGGAACCCAGGGTTTCCTGCCGCAACCCGAGAAAGACCTCGAGCGTCCTTTTTCATTGCGTTGAGCCCTGATTCCACTACCATGACTCGAGAGCAATGACGTGCGCCCCCTCGCCACTCGTATGGAGACTTGACTTCCCTGACACCACACGAGAGGCTCCCTGAGCTCCCGGTCGTACCTTGTGAGAAACCCCACACTGGCACCGCAGCTCCAGAAAAACCACGAGACTCCCCCGACATCGCGAGATGAGGGCCTTCTTTTCCTGCATGGCCTGGAGAGCAATCCCGCGTGCTCTCTCCAAACTCCACAAGAGAGGAGCCAAGATTGCTGAGGAGTAGGACGGGGAGAACTCTTTCCCCCCCAAACAATTTCATCAAAAGAGCATTTAAACGTCGAGTAAATTCCACAATACAACTTATGAATGCTGCCAGAGGACATCAGGCACCCAGAAAAGAACCCAACTCTTGGAAAGTAGGTAGGAAAAAGTATAAAAGACAAAAAAAGAGACAAAAGAGGGAGGGAGGGATTTCCGTCCCGGGAAGATAGTCTTAAAAAGAGAAAAGTTTCCAAACACCAGGAAAGCTTTTCACTGCCAAATCTTTGCCAAGCTTTGGAAGCACAAAGGGCAACATAAGGGGGATAAAAATAAATAAACAATTAAAACTCGCAGATTGCAAGCCCTATGGTAACTCCCCCAGCCGCGAAGCAGTGCAGACGCCTGCTCACACCATTAGCAAGCAGGGGCTGGGCAGGGAGGCGCAGCGCGGGCTGCATCGCTTAGAGTAAAAATCTGGCCTGAATACCCTGAGCGCTATCTGAACGAAATAACTTGGGCTAGCAAACCAGACTCTGGGATATCTACCACGCAAAAAGCCAGCCCTAACCTAAGACACCGCCAGGCCCGTGCACGGAACAAAGGACTGAACAGAGATAGCCGGCTGCAGACCTTCCCTGTCCGGTGACAGGCAGCCAGAGCCGGAAGGGGGCGATCGCAGCCCCAGAGAGACATTATCTATAAAACTGTAAGCAGGCTTCTTTGCTAACTAAAACTTCTTGGGGATCTGGACGGTCAACATCTGCCTGAGAAGGTGCGCCTGTTTTACACCCAGATAACCGAGTGGCGGGGAGGCGATAAGTCACAACCTTGGCGCTCGCCAAACACCTCATCACCTGAGCTGCTCGGACCTGGGAAGAGCACAAAACGCAGGCCCAACCGAGTCTGTGCCTCTGAGGACTACCCGAGTGCCTGAACCTGAGCGGCTTGGACCTGGGAGGTGCATGAAGCCCAGGGCCAGCCTCGGATTGTTCCCGGTGGAACAACCTAGAGCCCGAGCAGTGTGGGCAGGGAGGCTACACGTGCCGTGAGCGGGGGCAGACCCAGTGTGGCTGAGGCACTGCGAGCGCACGCCAGTGTTATTTGTTTGCAGCATCACTCCCTCCCTCCCTCCCCACAGCGCAACTGAACAAGTGAGCCTAAAAAAAAAAAGTGTCCTCCACCATCCCCTTTGTGTCAGGACGTAAACCAGACACTGAAGAGACCAGCAAACAAAAGAAGCTATAACAGAGGGAAACGCCTTGGAAGCTACAGGCAATAGATTAAAACCCTGTGGTTACTAGGACTACATAGGAAGGCGCCTATAGATCTTGAGAAATATAAGTCGGACCAAGGAACTAGCCAAAAATGAACCGAACCCACGATACTCACAACAAAACCAGAGAAAGTCCTAGATATATTTTTATGATCATTCTTACTTTTTTTAAATTTTTTTAATTTTAAGTTCTCTATTGTTCATTTAATTTTCACTTTTATAATCTATTACTTTGCAAAAAAAAAAAGACCCTATTTTTTTCTTCTTCAGCAAACTTCATATATATATATATATATATATATATATATATATAAAATAATTTTTTGACCTTGTTTTTTTGTTTTGTTTTGTTTTTTTTTCTTCTTTTCTTTAACATTGTATTTTTGAAATTCCAAACTGTACTCTAGATTTTTAATTTATGCTTTTTGATATTTGATATCAATTTTGTACCTGTAGTTTCTTTATAATTTTTGCGACATTGCTTGTTTTTGTTTGTTTGTTTTCTCTTTAGTTTTCTTCTTCCTTTTTTTTAACATTGTATTTTTGAAATTCCAAACTCTACTCTAGATTTTTAATTTTTGCTTTTTCGTATTAGTTATCAATTTTGTACCTGTATTTTCTTGATAATTTTTGCGACCTTGTTTGTTTTTCTTTGTTCGTTTTTTCTCTCTTTCTTTTCCTTCTTCTTTTCTTTAACATCGTATTTTTGAAATTCCAAACTCTACTCTAGATTTTTAATTTTTGCTTTTATGTATTTGTTACCAATTTTGTACCTTTAAGAACCCAATCTTCAGTACCCATTTTTCACTAGGGAGCGAGATTACTGGCTTGACTGCTCTCTCTCCCTTTGGACTCTCCTTTTTCTCCACCAGGTCGCCTGTGTCTCCTCCCTAACCCCTCTCTACTCTACCAAACTCTGTGAATTTCTGTGTATTCCAGACGGTGGAGAACACTTAGGGAACTGATTACTGGCTGGATCTGTCTCCCTCCTTTTCATTCCCCCCTTTTATCCTTCTGGCCACCTCTGTCTCCTTCCTCCTTCTTCTCGTCTCTGTATAACTCTGTGAACATCTCTGAGCCGTCCAGTTGTGGAGTGCACATAAGGAAGTGACTACTGGCCAGCCCACTCTCTCCACTATTGATTCCACCTGATCTCATTTGGGTCACCTCTAACTCCCTCCTCCCTCTTCTCTTCTCCATGTAACGCTGTGAACCTTTCTGAGTGGCCCTCACAGTAGAGAAACTTTTCTTCTTTAACGTAGATGTTTTATCAATGGTGCTGTATAGAAGGAGAAGTTTTGAAACTACTGTAAAAGTAAGACAGATAACTGGAAGCAGGAGGCTTAAGTCCAAACCCTGACTCCAGGGAACTCCTGACTCCAAGGAACATTAATTGACAGGAGCTCATCAAATGCCTCCATACCGACACTGAAATCAAGCACCACACAAGGGCCAACAAGTTCCAGGGCAAGACATACCAAGCCAATTCTCCAGCAACAAAGGAACGCAGCCCTGAGCTTCAAGATACAGGCTGCCCAAAGTCACCCCAAAACCACAAACATCTCATAACTCATTACTGGACACTTCATTGCACTCCAGAGAGAAGAAATACAGCTCCACCCACCAGAACACGGACACAAGCTTCCCTAACCAGGAAACCTTGACAAGACACCTGTACAAACCCACACACAGCGAGGAAATGCCACAGTAAAGAACTCCACAAACTGCCAGAATACAGAAAGGACACCCCAACCTCAGCAATTTAAACAAGATGAGACAGAGGAATACCCAGCAGATAAAGGAACAGGATAAATGCCCACCAAACCAAACAAAAGAGGAAGAGATAGGGAATCTACCTGATAAAGAATTCCGAGTAAGGATAGTGAAATGGATCTAAAATCTTGAAATTAAAATGGAATCACAGATAAATAGCCTGGAGACAAGGATTGAGAAGATGCAAGAAAGGTTTAACAAGGACCTAGAAGAAATAAAAAAAGAGTCAATATATAATGAATAATGCAATAAATGAAATTAAAAACACTCTGGAGGCAACAAATAGTAGAATAACAGAGGCAGAAGATAGGATTAGTGAATTCGAAGATAGAATGGTAGAAATAAATGAATCAGAGAGGATAAATGAAAAACGAATTAAAAGAAATGAGCACAATCTCAGAGACCTCCAGGACAATATTAAACGCTACAACATTCGAATCATAGGGGTCCCAGAAGAAGAAGACAAAAAGAAAGACCGTGAGAAAATACTTGAGGAGATAATAGTTGAAAACTTCCCTAAAATGGGGAAGGAAATACTCACTCAAGTCCAAGAAACCCAGAGAGTCCCACACAGGATAAAGCCAAGGCGAAACCCCCCAAGACACATATTAATCACATTAACAAAAATCAAACACAAAGAACAAATATGAAAAGCAGCAAGGGAAAAACAACAAATAACACACCAGGGAATTGCCATAAGGATAACAGCTGATCTTTCAATAGAAACT
Organism: Bubalus kerabau; assembly: GCF_029407905.1. NCBI lineage: Eukaryota > Metazoa > Chordata > Mammalia > Artiodactyla > Bovidae > Bubalus > Bubalus kerabau. The sequence continues at coordinate 1,452,068 of NW_026577889.1, read as the reverse complement.
CTTCAAGCAAGGAGGGAATGGCAAGACATACTTAAAATGATGAAAGAAAATAACCTACAGCCCAGATTATTGTACCCAGCAAGGATCTCATTCAAGTATGAATGAGAAATCAAAAGCTTTTCAGACAAGCAAAAGCTGAGAGAATTCTGCACCACCAAACCAGCTCTCCAACAAATACTAAACAGGAAACACAAAAACGGTGTATAAATTCAAACCCCAAACAATAAAGTAAATGGCAATGGGATCATACTTATCAGTAATTACCTTAAACGTAAATGGGTTGAATGCTCCAACCAAAAGACAAAGACTGGCTGAATGGATACAAAAACAAGACCCCTACATATGTTGTCTACAAGAGACCCACCTCAAAACAGGGGATACATACAGACTGAAAGTGAAGGGCTGGAAAAAGATTTTCCGTGCAAATAGGGACCAAAAGAAAGCAGGAGTAGCGATACTCATATCAGATAAAATAGACTTTAAAACAAAGGCTGTGAAAAGAGACAAAGAAGGTCACTACATAATGATCAAAGGATCAATCCAAGAAGAAGATATAACAATTATAAATATATATGCACCCAACGTGGGAGCACCACAGTATGTAAGACAAATGCTAACAAGTATGAAAGGAGAAATTAACACTAACACAATAATAGTTGGAGAGTTTAATACCCCACTCACACCTATGGATAGATCAACTAAACAGAAATTTAACAAGGAAACACAAACTTTAAATGATACAATAGACCAGTTAGACCTAATTGATATCTATAGGACATTTCATCCCAAAACAATGAATTTCACCTTTTTCTAAAGTGCACATGGAACCTTCTCCAGGATAGATCACATCCTGGGCCATAAAGCTAGCATTGGTAAATTCAAAAACATAGAAATCATTCCAAGCATCTTTTCTGACCACAATGCAGTAAGATTAGATCTCAATTACAGGAGAAAAACTATTAAAAATTCCAACATATGGAGGCTGAACAACACGCTGCTGAATAACCAACAAATCACAGAAGAAATCAAAAAAGAAATCAAAATTTGCATAGAAATGGATGAAAATGAAAACACAACAACCCAAAACTTGTGGGACACGGTAAAAGCAGTCCTAAGGGGAAAGTTCATAGCAATACAGGCACACCTCAAGAAACAAGAAAAAAGTCAAATAAATAAACTAACTCTACACCTAAAGCAACTAGAAAAGGAAGAAATGAAGAACCCCAGGGTTAGTAGAAGGAAAGAAATCTTAAAAATTAGAGCAGAAATAAATGCAAAAGAAACAAAAGAGACCATAGCAAAAATCAACAAAACCAAAAGCTGGTTCTTTGAAACGATAAATAAAATTGACAAACCATTAGCCAGACTCATCAAGAAACAAAGGGAGAAAAATCAAATCAATAAAATTAGAAATGAAAATGGAGAGATCACAACAGAAAACACAGAAATACAAAGGATCATAAGAGACTACTATCAACAATTATATGCCAATAAAATGGACAACGTGGAAGAAATGGACAAATTCTTAGAAAAGTACAACTTTCCAAAACTGGACCAGGGAAGAACTAGAAAATCTTAACAGACCCATCACAAGCACGGAAATGGAAACTGTAACCAAAAATCTTCCAGCCAACAAAAGCCCAGGTCCAGACGGCTTCACAGCTGAATTCTACCAAAAATTTAGAGAAGAGCTAACACCTATCCTGCTCAAACTCTTCCAGAAAATTGCAGAGGAAGGTAAACTTCCAAACTCATTCTATGAGGCCACCATCAGCCTAATACCAAAACCTGACAAAGATCCCACAAAAAAAGAAAACTACAGGCCAATATCACTGATGACATAGATGCAAAAATCCTTAACAAAATTCTAGCAATCAGAATCCAACAACACATTAAAAAGATCATACACCATGACCAAGTGGGCTTTATCCCAGGGATGCAAGGATTCTTCAATATCCGCAAATCAATCAATGTAATACACCACCTTAACAAATTGAAAAATAAAAACCATATGATTTTCTCAATAGATGCAGAGAAAACCTTTGACAAAATTCAACATCCATTTATGATAAAAACTCTCCAGAAAGCAGGAATAGAAGGAACATACCTCAACATAATAAAAGCTATATATGACAAACCCACAGCAAACATTATCCTCAATGGTGAAAAATTGAAAGCATTTCCTCTAAAGTCAGGAACTAGACAAGGGTGCCCACTTTCACCATTACTATTCAACATAGCTTTGGAAGTTTTGGCCACAGCAATCAGAGCAGAAAAAGAAACAAAAGGAATCCAAATTGGAAAAGAAGAAGTAAAACTCTCACTGTTTGCAGATGACATGATCCTCTACATAGAAAACCCTAAAGATTCCACCAGAAAATTACTAGAACTAGTCAATGACTATAGTAAAGTTGCAGGATATAAAATCAACACACAGAAATCCCTTGAATTCCTATACACTAATAATGAGAAAACAGAAAGAGAAATTAAGGAAACAATTTCATTCACCATTGCAACGGAAAGAATAAAATACTTAGGAATATACCTACCTAAAGAAACTAAAGACCTATATATAGAAAACTATAAAACACTGGTGAAAGAAATCAAAGAGGACACTAATAGGTGGAGAAATATACCATGTTCATGGATTGGAAGAATCAATATAGTGAAAATGAGTATACTACCCAAGGCAATTTATAGATTCAATGCAATCCCTATCAAGCTACCAACAGTATTCTTCACAGAGCTAGAACAAATAATTTCACAATTTGTATGGAAATACAAAAAACCTCGAATAGCCAAAGCGATCTTGAGAAAGAAGAATGGAACTGGAGGAATCAACCTACCTGATTTCAGGCTCCGCTACAAAGCCACAGTTATCAAGACAGTATGGTACTGGCACAAAGACAGAAATATAGATTAGTGGAACGAAATAGAAAGCCCAGAGATAAATCCACACACATATGGACACCTTATCTTTGACAAAGGAGGCAAAAATATACAATAGAGTAAAGACAATCTCTTTAACAAGTGGTGCTGGGAACTCTGGTCAACCACTTGTAAAAGAATGAAACTAGAACACTTTCTAACACAATACACAAAAATAAACTCAAAATGGATTAAAGATCTAAACGTAAGACCAGAAACTATAAAACTCCTAGAGGAGAACATAGGCAAAACACTCTCTGAAATACATCACAGCAGGATCCTCTATGACCCACCTCCCAGAATATTGGAAATAAAAACAAAAATAAACAAATGGGACCGAATTAGCCTTAAAAGCTTCTGCACATCAAAGCAAACTATTAGCAAGGTGAAAAGACAGCCTTCGGAATGGGAGAAAATAATAGGAAATGAAGCAACTGACAAACAACTAATCTCAAAAATATACAAGCAACTCCTACAGCTCAACTCCAGAAAAATAGATGACCCAATCAAAAAATGGGCCAAAGAACTAAATAGACATTTCTCCAAAGAAGACATACAGATGGCTAACAAACACATGAAAAGATGCTCAAAATCACTCATTATCATAGAAATGCAAATCAAAACCACTATGAGGTACCATTTCACGCCAGTCAGAATGGCTGCAATCCAAAAGTCTACAAATAATAAATGCTGGAGAGGGTGTGGAGAAAAGGGAACCCTCTTACACTGTTGGTGGGAATGCAAACTAGTACAGCCACTATAGAGAACAGTGTGGAGATTCCTTAAAAAACTGGAAATAGAACTGCCTTATGATCCAGCAATCCCACTGCTGGGCATACACACTGAGGAAACCAGAAGGGAAAGAGACACGTGTACCCCAATGTTCATCGCAGCACTGTTTCTAATAGCCAGGACATGGAAGCAACCTAGATGTCCATCAGCAGATGAATGGATAAGAAAGCTGTGGTACATATACACAATGGAGTATTACTTCGCCATTAAAAAGAATAGAATGAATCAGTTCTAATGAGGTGGATGAAACTGGAGCCTATTATACAGAGTGAAGTAAGCCAGAAAGAAAAACACCAATACAGTATACTAACGCATATATATGGAACTTTGAAAGACGGTAACAATAACCCTGAGTACGAGACAGCAAAAGAGACACTGATGTATAGAAGAGTCTTATGGACTCTGTGGGAGAGGGAGAAGGTGGGAAGATTTGGGAGAATGGCATTGAAACATGTAAAATATCATGTATGAAAAGAGTTGCCAGTCCAGGTTTGATGCATGACACTGGATGCTTGGGGCTAGTGCACTGGGACGACCCAGAGGGATGCTATGGGGGGGGGGGGAGGAGGGAGGAGGGTTCAGGATGGGGAGCACATGTATACCTGAGGCGGATTCATTTTGATATTTGGAAAAACTAATACAATTATGTAAATTTTAAAAATAAAATAAAATTAAAAAATAAATCCACAGGAGGCTTGACTCCCTTTAGGCCACTCAGTGGTCTCCAAGAAATACCCGTCGGGACTCGAAAGCAGAGCAGAGTCCTTTCCTTCCTCTCGAGATGAGGTCTGACTCCTCGGGTGCGTCTAAAATGCAACCCCGAGATCTCTGTCGCCCCTGGAGAGGAACATTAGGTCCTGGACACAAGCTTAGATGAGGTCTCTTTTGCCCTGAAGTGACTCGAGAGCAATCCCTAGCTCTCTCTCGCAACTCCAATGGAAGATTGGACTTCCCTGGGCCAACACAAGAGGAAGCCTGAATTCCCCATCGTAACTCGAGAATCCCGCCGAAACTCGAGAAAAACCACATGGTTACCCTGTCATCGCAAGATGAGGCCCTTGCCCGCTACAGCGTCTAAAGAGAAGTCCCAGGTTTCTTCTTGAAGTGTTTTCACACTTCAAGTGTGAAAACTTGGCACCCTTGATGCGATTCCAAAAGTTCCCCGACACCCTGGTCTCTCTCGAGGGGAACACCGAGGTTCCCGGTACGACTTCATCTGAGCCACTTCTCCCCTCCTGATTGTGACTGGAGGGTCGACTCCCGTGCTTTGTCTGGAAGGGGTTCCCAACCTTCCCGGCGCACCTCAGGATGAGGCCGGTCTACCGAGAATATTTGAGACGTAGCTTCATGGGTGGTAACACATGCTGAAAGACCCCGATTCCCCGGTCCACTCTTGATAAGAACCCGATGCCCGGACACCTCTTGAAAGGCAACCCTGTGGAAGAAGGCACAACACGAAGGGGCACTGACACCCTCGTGCATCGTCCGGAAAAACCCCCAGATTCCAAACACAGTTCGACAAGTTGCCTGTCACCCCGTGAATAACTCGAGAGGCAAGCGGAGTTCCATTCCTCCTTACAAGACGAGGCCTGACTCTCCTGTCCCAACTCTGCAGGGACCCTGCGATCAGAGTCAGAAATGGAGACGAACCCTGAGGTTCCTGCCTCCACTCGAGATGAGGCCCTCTTCTATTGCACCAAACCCAGTGGAGTCCCGAGAGGGCCCTCCCAACTCCAGGGTATCCTTGACTTCTCAGAGGCACACTGAGAAGCTCCCTGAGGCCACCGGCACTAGTCGAGGGAACCCAGGGTTTACTGCCGTGACCCAAGAAACACCTTGAAAGGCCTTCTTTAACGGTTCTTGAGGACCGATACACCTTCCATGACTCTAGAGCAATGACACGCTCCCCCTCGCAATGCGCATGGAGACCTGACTTCCCAAGCGCCACATGAGAGGCTCCCTGAGCTCCCCGTAGTACCTCATGAGAAACCCCACACTGGCGCTGCAGCTCGAGAAAACCCACGAGACGCCCCCTTCATCGCGAGATGATGGCCTTCTTTTCCTGCATGGCCTGGAGAGCAATCACGAGTCCTCTCTCCAAACTCCACAGGAGGCTTGACTCCCTTTAGGCCACTCAGTGGGCTCCAAGAGATACCCGTCGCAACTCGAGAGGAGAGCGGAGTCCTTCGCTTCCCCTCGAGACAAGGACTGACTCCCCGGGTGCATCAGGAAAGCAACCCCGAGATCCCTGTCCCCCCTGGAGACGAACATTATGTCCTGGACACAAGCCTAGATAAGGTCTCTTTTGCCCTGCAGTAACTCAAGCGCAATCCCTAGCTCTCCCTCGCAACTCGAATGGAAGACTGGACTTCCCTGGGCCAACACAAGAGGAAGCCTGAATTTCCTGACCTAACTCGAGAATCCCGCCACAACTCGAGAAAAACGACGTGGTTAACCCGTCACCACAAGATGAGGCCCTTGCCAGCTACAGCGTCTCAAGAGAAGTCTCACGTTCCGTCTTGAAGTTTGAAACGGTACTTAGCACCTTTGATGTGACTCCAAAAGTTCCCCGACATCCCAGTTTTACTTGAGGGGAACATCGAGGTTCCCGGCACCACTTCATCTGAGCCCCTTCTCCCCTCCTGATCGGGACAAGAGGGTCGATTCACTTGCTTTGTCTGAAAGGGTTACCGACCTTCCTGGTGCACCTCAGGTTGAGGTCCGTCTCAAGAAGAAATTCGAGACGTAGGCTTGTGGGTGGTGCCACATGCCGAAAGACACTGATTTCCTGGTCTGCTCTTGATAAGAATCTGAAGGCTGGATACCTCTTCGAAGGCAACCCTGTGTATGAAGGCAAAAAACGAAGGGGAACTGACACCCCCATGCATCGTCCGGATAAAACCGCAGGTTCCACACACAGCTCGACAAGTGGCCTGTTATCCGGTGAACAACTCGAGAGTCCAGTGGAGTTCCATTCCTCCACACAAGACGAGGCCTGACTCTCCTGTCCTAACTCTGTAGGGACTCTGTGTTCAGAGTCAGAAATGGAGAGCAACCCTGAGGTTCCTGCTTCAAATCGAGATGAGGCCCTCTTCTGACAAGGTCCAGCCTCGGCTGGTCCAGGGTTTTCGAAGGGGAGACAGAGTAGGCGACCTATTGATTTATTTATTGAAGATATAAAGAGTAATAGAATGAGGATAGCTCAGTAGGAAAATTTAGTGGAGAAAAGAAGCTGAGTAGCTTGGTTTATGCGGAAAATCAGTATAACCCGTGACACCAGGTTAGCTCTGACCACGGAGGCCGCAGGCTCCCTCTCGAATAGCGAAAAGTGCCCCACCTTAGACACCTTCTCAAGTGGTCTTCGAAGCCCAGGCAAATAAATGGTCGCAGAGGATATCCGCGCACCAGATGGACACTCATCTGAAAATTGAGGGGAAGAATGACTTAGGAGACTAAGCGTTGGCAATCAAGGCCCGTAGCTTTATTTTCAACAGGTGTTTTTATACCCTAAGTTACACATAGAGGATAATGGGGATGCAAAGACAGCAGCCTTTGATCCTTATCAAAAACCAGAGTTTCTGTCCTGCAAATGTATCGTATACAAATGGTTTAGGTGATTTACATCATCTTCTAGCCAGAAGACCTATTAACATTTTATGACTCTTGACAAAGACTTATCAACCGTAAGACTTATTTTCTCTAAGAGTAATTATTTTAAGGTTTGGCCCCATCTTTCGAAGATAAAATTGCATTCCTATAGGGCAGATGTGTAATGGGCTTACAACAAAGGAAATAATTTATTACCTTAAGGGTCTAAAGTTAGTAACACCAAGGCCACTACTTATTTCTTCTGCATACCAACTATATTAATTAATACACATTCAAGGATACAATTCAGGGGATGTGGAAACTTGGCAACAAGCATTGGTTCATCAATGAAATCTTTTACTAGTTTTATTCTGACAGTTTCTAACTCTCTGAGAGGCTCTAAGCTATTTGAATATCTTAAGCTTCCCGTGCCTCTCGAGGCTCGGAGACTGCAAACAATTGTATGCATTGCTGTAGGAGACCGGGTAAACTTGTCAGGCGAGTTAGAGAGCCATCTGACTTGTTTGGATTTAAACACTCCTAATTGCCCAGGAACTTTATTAATTGGAGCTGTAAGTTAGCTCTTTGACAGAGAGAGTGAGATGGTGGTGGGGGACAGCCCCCAGTAAAGTCAGAGGGGAGAGCACAAAGCAATAAAGTAGGCAGACTCTGGTTTTGGGGGGTAGATGCTCAAGAATATCCGGGAGGACTCCCGAGGCTCGATCCCGCCTTTGTGTATGCCCAGCCTCCTTCCTCATGACCTTTGTCACGAGTGGAATGTCTCTCGCCGGCTCCCGGCATCTCCCCGTTTTTTATTTCTTAAAACAGCCAGATGTAGCTCAGTCGCGAGCCTCTGGATACTCTGCCGAAGAATCCTGACAATACAAGGAAGAATGATTATGAGAAGCAGAATTAAAGCAGCCACCGCAGCATAGCTAAAGACATTAGACAGAATATTCTTTCCTGAGATGTAGTTAGGGAAAGTATGGAAGAAATCATTTGCTGTTCCAGCAGCAGTAAAATCTAATTGGGAGTGCTCCATGGTTGCTATTTGATAGTGAAGTTTCCCTACGTCTCAACCAATGTCAGAGCTGTTCCAGATACCTGAAATATGGTTTTTAATCTTTTCCCATTCAAAATCTGTCTCATTTACTTTCAGGGGTGTTCCACATATCCACCGATAGTCAGCATGACAAGACAATGCCATTTTCACCTTTAAAGCCTGCAATTCAGTCCCAATATGTATTACTGCTTTCTCTAGGGCGTCTACCCTCATTTCTAATTTTCTCTCTATAGCTTCCTGTGTTGCCAATGTTAAAGAAACATTTTTGGACATAGAATCAACATATTGAGCAGTATGTACTTGTTGAGTCAATGATATTGCTGCCACAGTAACAGAAGTGATTGCACTTATCAAAGCTGCTGTTCCCAAGATAAGTAAGCCCACAAACCGTCGTGTTTGCATTAAATCCTGTAGTTGTTGTAATAGAGCAAGACCATAATTCAATAAGTGGTTACATCATAAGATAAGGTGGATGTTGTAGCATTACCAAGGAGCAAACATTATATTGAGGGTTTAAACAAGATGAACCAGGGAGCAGCTGTAGGCGTCAGCCCGGGGGAGCAGTGTCCCCAGCATCAGGAGGCAGAACGCGAGCGGCAGGCTGTGGGCCAAGGCGCCTATGGTGGGCGGAGGGGCAGGGTTCGTGGTTTAGGGCTAGCCGCCACCGCTTGGGCTCAGGGCGGTCCCCTCTCGCCGGTGGGGCCACGCTGGTCTGGACGGCACTCCGCGGGCGCGCTTTCCTCTCTGGCCCTCACTTGCTGCACAGACTTCTTTGCTCTAGGTCACGGGGTGCAGAGAGGTGGGTGCGAGGTGCTGCTGGTGGCACGGAGGCGAGAGCTGGCTGGGGGAGGGGGAGCGAGCGAGTGCGCGGGCCGCGAACCTGGTCTTTGGGGAATGTGACATGACGAATTTGTCTGAGATCCAAACCGGAGAATCTGCATTCTGTAGAAATATACAAGCATACCCTCTCCCACAAGTTAGCAACACATCTGGCCTTTTTCACTCTCCTGTAAGGAGGCCTTTTTACTTGACCAGGGGCCGAGTCGTAGCCTGTAATTCAGGCATCTAGTGTCTCATCATTGTAGTCTGCCCCCGTGTGTTTACGTTTAAGTGATTAATTACAATTGGAACATAACTTCACTATTTGTCTAGCTGTTTCCCTATGGATATGTTAATTTAGGTCTAATGTTTAGTTTAGGTCTCTGTATAAATTTAAGTAATAAATGTATAACCTCCTTATCTCATTTTGGTATACAGGTATACAGATATACCTAAATGCAAAATGCATTTATATATGTATTTATATATGGCAACAAGTATAAAGTTATTGACATATAATATATATAAATCAATATACTTGAATTAATCTTTATAATTAATATATTAATTAATATATATTACAACAATACAACACATGCACAGCTAATACCAACCAACAAAAACCAATATACTGTAATAATACATGTCACACATTTATAATTATACAGTGTATAGAACATATATCATCACAGCACATCAATCCATACCAATTAATATCAGCCACACACACATTATATTACTGCCATATATATTTAATTATACAGTATATATATATGTGTGTGTATATAGTATACATATTAATTTATATACAAATTAATTAAGTATAGATCTATAAATAGAATTAGGTGTACCTTTATTATATTTTATTTATACCCATACCTAATTAGGCAAACTGTAATTAGGCAAATACATTTATATTATGTATTTATAACAATATATAAAGTATTGTTAAATGTACCACCTGTACAGCATCTCCACCCCACATACCACTTTCTCTAATCCCACCAACTCATTTTCAGTATTATGTGTTGGCCAGGAGCTGGGCCAGTCTTTCCCAGCAATGTTAAGAGACGTCTGTTCCTGTGTCTAATAGCCCTGGCGTTTTATTCTCTTGAATTAAAAGATCTTTTAAAGGCCTTGGAACTGTAATTTCCTGCACCCAAAAGGCTAGATCACTAGATCCAAATGTTTTGTGGCTCTTAGATTGAGAAGTCAAGTTTTTCCTTGTCTGATAGTAAGGTAAAAGTAAAAGCTGCGTTACTCTTTGACCTTTATTAATTTGTACAGTTTTGATAGGCAGTGAGATCAAGACTTTAATTTCTCAATATCATCAGAATCTACTACACCATGCACCAGCGAAATTTCTTTTCTTTCTTTTTTTTTTATTTAATTTTTTTTTTAAAAGAAAGCAAGCTACGCCCCAGGACAAATCTTACAATGTCCTCAGATAGGGGGCCAGCCACTCCGGTTGGAATTGGAGTAAGCGGCACATCAGGGGTTAATATTGTTATTAAATCTCCTTGCCTTTTCGCTTTTCTCCTAGCCTGGGTGAGACCCCCCTGAGGGAGTTTTCTCCAAGGAGCACGCTCTGCATATTGTGTACTAAAAGCTCCTTTGTTTAAAAAGCTTTTTATCTTCCTCAGTCTTAGGCAACACTTTGGGAGGCTTTGGGGGCAAAGTGGGGAACTCCTGGGTCCTGGGAGGCACAATCGAAGGCGGTGGCAGTCGCCTTAAATCAGAAAGTGGTGGATAAGTTTTTTAAAGGTTTGCGCAGAGGGGGAGGGAGCTCGCCAGGGCTCTCGGCCGCAGCGTCCTGTAAGCCCTCTCCTTCCTTGGGAGGTAGACCACTTTCTCCCTCCTTTTTTTTTTTCAATGGCAGAAAATATGATCTGTGCAGTAAATGGAGACTCACCACCATCCACCTCTATAGCCTCCCCCATAGTCTATTTAACAGCCTCGTGACGGAGGTCCAGGACATTTCTAATCATATTCCACAGTCAATAAATATTTGTCTATTCTTAGATGCAGAGAAATCCATTTTTAATTTTTTTTTAATTTTAGAGAATATTTTTATTTATTTTGTAACCTCTTTACCCTGGCTAAACTGCAGAGGGGACTAGAAAAGAAGCCTCAAGGTGAGGATCAAGTTCATCCTTGGGACTAGAGAAAATCCTTCTCCGGGAAACTCCTAGCGGTGGCCTTTTACCCCGACATGGAGGAGGAGGCATAGGGGGATGGGAGCCTCCCGAAGTTTTCCTCTTCTGTTCCGGAGATCCTTTAACTGTTTGGTAACTAAATCTTACGAACTGTCTGATCGGGGATGTTTCCCTCAACCTCCTAGGAGCGGATGGTCTGATTAGGGATGTTTTCTTAAACTTTTAGGAGCATCTTTAGCTTAAAAAAAAAAAAATCCTCATCAGAATGGCATCGAGCTGCTGTTTCCTCTAAACCTTTTTCAAATTGAGGGGAGAGCTGATCTTTCTTTTCATCCCTATCTTTTACATGCTCATTGGCAGTCATAGCGGCTAGCCATTCATTTAGCTGTCGATAGCTAGGTATAGCCTCTTCATTTTCACTTTTCTTTATAACAGGTACCTTTTCAAATTTGCTTTTTTGTTTAACAGGTACTTTTCCAACTTTACTTTCCTCTTTAACAGGTACCTTTTCAAATTCATGAGCTGGATCTAAAACATCTCTAGTCATATTCCACAGAGGAAAGGTGTAAGTAGGGATTTTTTCCAAACCTTGCTGAGCACAATAAGCTCTTAGCTGTTTTCCTAGTTTTTTCAAGATATCTAGGTTAACAGTGCCTTGTTGTAGAAACCAAGGGCAGTGGTCTTGTACAAATGTACAAAATGATTGAATGGAAGATTTTTTAACCTTGATTCTTCTTTTAGTTAATAACTGTAAAATTACTCCTATAAAGAGCTGTCTTTCATTTGATTCAGTGTTGCCCATGTCAGAAACTTAAGGATAGTAAAAGATTTTGCTTTTAGCTATCTAAAGATTAGGCCTTTTTTGTCAGCCTTTTTAGAAACCGTTTTTCTCTCTAACTCTTCAACACTTCCCACTCCTCTCGCCCTGTCTATTCTACAGGGGGATCTGCAGCCCCCTAAGTGGGATCCTATCTGTCCCGAAAACTGAACACTGGGGGAATGGGGTTGGGGATTTACCTTCGAAATGCCTGTCTCGGGCACCACCTGCAGAGGTCCAGCCCCAGCTGATCCAGGGTATTCGAAGGGAAGATGGAGTAGGCGACCTATTTATATATTTATTTATTCATCAAAGATATAAAGAGTAATAGAATGAGGATAGCTCAGTAGGAAAATTCAGTGGAGAAAAGCAGCTGAGTAGCTTGGTTTATGCGGAAAATCAATATAACCCGTGACACCAGGTTAGCTCTGACCACGGAGGCTGCAAGTGCCCTCTAGAATAGAGGAAGGTGCCCCACCTTAGACACCTTATCGAGTGGGTCTTCGAAGCCCAGGCAAATAAATGGTCGCAGAGGATATCCGCGCTCCAGATGGACACTCATATGAAAATTGAGGGGAATAATGACATGGGGAGACCAAGCGTTGGCGAGCAAGGCCCGTAGCTTTATTTTCAACACAGGTTTTAATACCCTAAGTTACACATAGAGGATAATAGGGGATGCAAAGTCAGCAGTCTTTAATCCTTATCAAAAACCAAGGTTTCTTTTCTGCAGATTTATCGTATAAAAATGGTTTAGATGATTTACATCATCTTCTGGCCAGAAGACCTATTAACATTTTATGACTCTTGACAAAGACTTATCAACCATAAGAGTTATTTTCTCTAAGAGTAATTGTTTAAGGTTTGGCGCCATCTTTCGAAGATAAAATTGCATTCCTATAGGGAGGATGTGTAATGGGTTTACAACAAAGAAAAGAATTTATTACCTTAAGGGTCTAAAGTTACCAACATCAAGGCCACTACTTATTTTTTCTACATACCAACTATATTAATTAGCACACATTCAAGGATACAATTCAGGGGATGTGGAAACTTGGCAAAAAGCATTGGTTCATCAATGAAATCTTTTACTAGTTTTATTCTGACAGTTTCTAACTCTCTGAGAGGCTCTAAGCTATTTGAATATCTTAAACTTCCCGTGCGTCTCGAGGCTGGGAGACTGTACACAATCGTATGCATAGCTGTAGGAGACCGGGTAAACTTGTCAGGCGAGTTAGAAAACCATCTGAGGGGTTTGGATTTAAACACTCCTAATTGCCCAGGAACATTATTAGTTGGAGCTGTAAGTTAGCTCTTTGACAGAGAGAGTGAGATGGTGGTGGGGGACATCCCCAGTAATGTCAGAGGTGAGAGAACAAAGCAATAAAGAAGGCAGACTTTGGTTTTTGGGGGTAGATGCTGAAGAATATACGGGGGAACTCCCGGAGGCTCGATCCCGCCTTTGCGTATGCCGAGACTCTTTCCTCATGACATTTGTAACGAGTGGAATGTCTCTCGCTGGCTCCCGGCAATCTTCCATTGCACCAAACGCAGTGGAGTCCCGAGAGGCCCCTACCAACACCACAGTATCAGTGTCTTCTCAGAGGCACCCTGAGCAACTCCCTGAGGTCACCGGCACAAGTCGAGGGAACACAGGGTATCCTGCCGCAACCCGAGAAAGACCTCAAGAGTCCGTCTTCAACGCGTCTTGAGGACGGATTCCCCTACCATGACTCGAGAGCAATGACACGCTCCCCCTCGCCATGCGCATGGACACCTGACTTCCCTGGCGCCACATGAGAGGCTCCCTGAGCTCCCCGTCATACCTCGTGAGAAACCCCACACTGGCGCCACAGCTCGGGAAAACCCACGAGACTCCACCGTCATCGCGAGATTGGGGACTTCTTTTCCTGCCTGACCTGGAGAGCAATCCCTGGTCCTTTCTCCAAACTTCACAGGAGGCTTTACTCCCTTTAGGCCACTCAATGGGCTCCAAGAGATACCTGTCGCGACTTGAGAGGAGAGCAGAGTACTTTGTTTCCCCTCGAGATGAGGCCTTACCTCGGGTGAGTCTGGAATGCAACCCCGAGATCCCTGTTGCCCCTGGAGAGGAACATTATGTCCTGGACAAAAGCCTAGATGAGGTCTATTTTGCCCTACAGTGACTCGAGAGCAACACCCATCTCTCCCTCGCAATTCGAATGGAAGATTGGTCTTCACTGGGCCAACACAAGAGGAAGTCTGAATTTCCCGTTGTAACTCGAGAATCCCGCCGCAACTCTTAAAAACCACGTGGTTCCCCATTCATCACAATATGAGGCCTTTGCCCGCTACAGAGTCTCAAGAGAAGTCCCATGTTTCGTCATAAAGTTCGAAATGCTACTTGGCACCCTTGATGCGACCCCAAAAGTTCCCCAATATACCGGTCTCACTCCAAGGGAACACCGAAGTTCCTGGCACCACTTCATATGAGCCCCTTCTCCCCTCCTGATCACGGCAGGAAGGTCGATTCCCCTGCTTTGCCTAGAAGGGGTTCCCGACCTTCATGGCGCACCTCAGGATGAGGCCAGTCTCACGAAGAAATTCGAGACGTAGCCTCGTGTTGGTGCCACGTGCCGAAAGACCCCGATTTCTCGGTCTTGCTCTTGATAAGAACCCGATGCCCGGACACCTCTTCTAAGGCAACCCTGTGGATGAAGGCACTACACGAGGGGGCACTGGCAACCCTGTTCATCGTCCGGAAAACCCCGCAGGATCCACATACAGCTCCACAACTGGCCTGTCACCCCTTAAACAACGAGAGAGGCAAGCGGAGTTCCCTTCCTCAGACAAGACGAGGCCTGAGTATCCAATCCCAACTCTGCAGGCACGCTTCGATCTGAGTCAGAAATGGAGAGGAAACCTGAGGTTCCTGCCTCAACCCGAGATGAGGCCCTCTTCCATTAAAACAAACCCAGTGGAGTCCCGAGAGGCCACTCCCATCTCCACAGTATCCCTGACTTCTCATAGGCATTCTGAGAAGCTCCTTGAGGCCACCGGCAAACGTCGAGGGAAATAAGGGTTTCCTGCCACAACCGAAGAAAGACCTCGAGAGTCCTTCTTCAACGCGTCTTGAGGAGAGATTCCCCTACCATGGCTCGAGAGCAATAACGCGCTCCCCCTCGCCACGCACATGGAGACCTGACTTCCCTGGCGCCACATGAGAGGCTCCCTGAGCTCCCTGTCGTACCTCGTGTGAAACCCCACACTGGCGCCGCAGCTCGAGAAAACACACAAGACCCCTCCGTCATCGCGAGATGAGGGCCATCTTTTCCTGCATGGCCTGGAGAGCAGTCCCAAGTCCTCTCTCCAAACTTCACAGGAGGCTTGACTCACTTTAGGCCACAAAGTGGGCTCCAAGAGGTGCCTGTCGCAACTCGAAAGGAGAGCGGAGTCCTTTGCTTCCCTTCGACATGAGGCCTGACTCCCTGGGTGAGTCTGGAATGCAAACCTGAGATCCCTGTGGCCCTTGGAGAGGAACATTAGGTCCTGGACACAAGCCTAGATGAGGTCTCCTTTGCCCTGCAGTGACTCGAGCGCAACCCCCAGCTCTCCCTCGCAACTCGAATGGATGATTGGACTTCCCTGGCCCAACACAAGAGGAAGCCTGAAATCCCCGTCGTAACTCGAGAATCCCGCTGCAACTCGAGAAAAACCACGTGGCTCCCCCGTCATCGCAAGATGAGGCCCTTGGCCGCTACAGCGTGTCAAGAGAAGTCCCACGTTCCATCCTGAAATACAGAACGGTACTTGGCACCCTTGATGCGACCCCCAAAGTTCCCTGACATACCGGTCTCACTCGAGGGAAACACCAAAGTTCATGGCACCACTTCCTGTGAGCCCCTTCACCCCTCCTGATCGCGACAGGAGGGTCGACTCCCATGCTTTGTCTGCAAGGGGTTCCCGACGTTCCCCGCGAATTTCCGGATGAGGCCGGTCTCATGAGGAAATTCAAAAAGTAGCCTCATGGTAGGTGCCACATGTTGAAAGATCCCGAATTCCCGGTCCACTCTAGATAAGAACCTGACGCCCGGACATCTCTTCGAAGGCAACCCTGTGGATGAAGGCACAACACGAAGGGACACTGACATCCCCATGTATCGTCTGGAAAAACCCGCCGATTCCACTCACAGCTCCAAATGTGGACTGTCACCCCGTGAACAACTCGAGAGGCAAGTGAAGTTGCATTCCTTCACACAAGACGAGGCCTTACCCTCCTGTCCCAACTCTTCAGGGACCCTGCGATCGGAGTCAGAAATGGAGAGGAACCCTGAGGTTCCTGCCTCAACTAGAGAAGAGGCCCTCTTCCATTGAACCAAACTCAGTGGTGTCCCGAGAGGCCCCTCCCAACACCACAGTATCCCTGAATTCTCAGAGGCTCCCTGAGAAGCTACCTGAGGTCACTGGCACAAGTCGAGGGAACCCAGAGTTTCCTGAAGTAACCCGAGGAAGACTTGGAGAGTGCTTTTTCAACGTCTCTTGATGCCCGATTCCCCTACCATGACTCCAGATCAAGGACGCGCTCCCCTCGCCACAAGCAGGAAAACTGACTTCCCTAGTACCACACAAGAGGCTCCCTGAGTACCCCATCGTACCTCGTGAGAAAACCCACAGTGGCACTGCAGTTCGAGAAAAACCACAAGATGCCCCCGTCAAGGAGAGATGGGGGCCTTCTTTTCCCGCCTGACCTGGAGAGCAATCCCTGGTCCTCTCTCCAAACTTCACAGGAGGATTGACTCCCTTTAGGCCACTCAGTTGGGTCCAAGAAATACCCGGTGCGACTCGAGAGGAGAGCGGAGTCCTTTGCTTCCCTCGAGACGAGGCCTGACTCCCCGGGTGAGTTTGGAATGCAACCCCGAGATCCCTGTCGCCCCTGGAGTGGAATATTATGTCCTAGACACAAGCCTAGATGAGGTCTATTTTGCCCTACAGTGATCGAGAGCAACCTCCATCTCTCCCTCACAATTTGAATGGAAGATTGGGCTTCCCACGGTCAACACATGAGGAAGTCTGAATTTCCCATCGTAATTCGAGAATTCAGCCTCAAGTCTTAAAAACCATGTGGTTCCCCCTTCATCACAATATGAGGCCCTTGCCAGCTAGAGTCTCAAGAGAAGTCCCATGTTCCATCTTAAAGTTCGAAATGCTACTTGGCACCCTTGATGCGACCCCAAAGTTCCCCAACATACCGGTCTCACTCCAAGGGAACAGCGAAATTCCCGGCGTCTCCAGGGAAGTCCCATGTTCTGTCCTTAAGTGCGAAACGGTACTTGACACCTTGATGCGACCGCAAAAGTTCCCCGACACGCTGGGTTCCCTCGAGGGGAACACCAAGGGTCCCGGCACCACTTCATCTGAGCCCCTTCTCCCCTCCTGATCGCGACAGGAGAGTCGATTCCCCTGCTTTCTCTGGAAGGGGTTCCCGGCCTTCCCGTTGCACCTCAGGATGAGGCCGGTCTCAGGAGGAAATTCGAGACTAGCCATGTGTGAGGTGCCACGTGCCGAACGACCCTGATTTTCCGGTCCGCTCTTGATAAGAACCCGATGCCCGGACACCTCTTCAAAGGCAACCCTGTGAGTGAAGGCACAACACGAAGGGGCACTGACACCCCCGTGCATCATCCGGAAAAACCCGCAGGGTCTACACACAGCTCGACAAGGGGCCTGAGACTCCCGGAACAACTCGAGAGGCAACCAGAATTCCATTCCTCAGACAAGACGAGGCATGACTCTCCTGTCCCAACACTGCAGGGACCATGCAGTCGGAGTCCGAAACCGAGAGGAAGCCTGAGGTTCCTGCCTCCCCTCGAGATGAGGCCCTCTTCCATTGCGCCGAACCCAGCAGAGTCCCGAGAGGCCCTGCCAACTACACAGCATCCCTCACCTCTCAGAGGCACCGTGGGAAGTTCCCTAAGGTCCCCTGCAGAAGTCGAGGGAAACGAGGGTTTCCCGCCGCAACCCGAGAAGGACCTCGAGAGTCCTTCTTCAACGCCTCTTGAGGACCTAGCCGTTTCCCATGACTCGAGAGTGATGACCAGCTCCCCCTCGCCATGCGCATGGAGACCTGACTTCCCTGGCGCCGCACGAGAGGCTCCCTGAGGTCCTCGTCGTGCGTCGTGAGAAAACCCCCATGGGCGCAGCAGCCTGAGGAAACCCATGAGACCCCCCATCATCGCGAGATGAGGGCCTTCTTTTCTTGCCTGGCCTGGAGAGCAATCCCGAGTCCTCTCTCCAAACTGAAGAGGAGGCTCGACACCCTTGAGTCCACTCAGTGGGCTCCAAGATATCCGTGTCGCGACTTGAGAGGAAAGCGGAGTCTTTGCTTCCCCTCCAGGCGAGTCCTGACCCCCCGGGGGAGTCTGGAATGGAAACCCGTGATCCCTGTCTTCCCTTGAGAGGAATATTAGGTCCTGGACACACGCCTCGATGAGGTCTCTTTGGCCCTGTAGTGACTCGAGCAGAACCCCCAGCTTTCCATCGCAACTCGAATTGAAGATTGGTCTTCCCAGGGCCAACCCAAGAGGAAGCCTGAAATTCCTGTCGTTTTCGAGAATCCCGATGCAACTCGAGAAAAACGACGTGGTTCCAACGTCTTCACAGGATGAGGCCCTTGCCCGCTACAGCGTCTTCAGGGAAGTCCCATGTTCCGTCCTGAAGTGGGAAACGGTACTTGGCTCCCTTGATGCAACCCCTAAAGTTCCCTGAAACGCCAGGTTCCCTCGAGTGGAACACCGAGGGTCCCGGCACCACTTCATCTGAACCCCATCTCCCCTCCTGATCGCGACAGGAGAATCGATTCCCCTACTTTGTGTGGAAGGTGTTCCCGGCCTTCCCTGCGCACCTCAGGATGATGCTGGTCTCACGAGGAAATTCGAGATGAGCCACGTGGGTGGTGCCACATGCAGAATGACCCCGATTTCCCGGTCCGCTCTTGAAATGAACCCGATGCCCGGACACCTCTTTGAAGGCAACGCTGTAGGGGAAGGCACAAAACGAAGGGGCACTGACACCCCCATGCATCTTCTGGAAACACCCGCAGGTTCCACACACAGCTTGTCAAGGGCCCTGAGACCCCCTGAACGACTCGAGAGGCAAGCAGAGTTCCGTTACTCAGACAAGACGAGGCCTGACTCTCCTGTCCCAACTCTGCAGGGACCCTGCGGTCGGAGTCAGAAATGGAGAGGAAGCCTGAGGTTCCTGCCTCCAATCGAGATGAGGCCCTCTTTCATTTCGTCAAACCTAGTGGAGTCCCGAGAGGCCCCTCTAACTCCTCAGTATCCCTCACCTCTCAGAGGCACCTGGGAAGTTCCCTAAGGTCCCCTGTAGAGGTCGATGGAAACGAGTGTTTCTCGCCCCAACCCAAGAAAGTCCTTGAGAGTCCTTCTTAAATGCCTCTTGAGGCCCTAGTCCCTCCCATGATTCGAGAGCAATGACGCGATCTGCCTGGCCACACGCATGGAGTCAGGCTTCTCTGGCGCCGCACGAGAGGCTCCCTTAACTCCCCATCATATCTCGTGAGAAACCCCACACTGGCGCCGCAGCTCGAGAAAACCCATGAGACGCCCCCGTCATCGCGAGATGAGGGCCTTTTTTCCTGCATGGCCAGGAAAACAATCCCGAGTCATCTCCAAACTCCATAGGAGGCTTCACTCCCTTTACGCCACGCAGTGGGCTCCAAGAGATACCCGTCGCGACTCGACAGGAGAGCGGAGTCCTTTTTTTCCCCTCAAGACGAGGCCTGACTCTCCGGCTGAGTCGAGAATGCAACCCTGAGATCCCTGTTGGTCCAGTAGTGGAAAACTAGGTCCTGGACACAAGCGTAGATGAGGTCTATTTTGCCCTGCAGTGACTGGAGAGCAATCCCCAGTTCTAACTTGCAACTCGAATGGAATACTGGATTTTCCTGGCGCCATACAAGAGGCTCCCTGAGATCCCCGTGGTACTTCATGAGACACCCCACACTGGCGCCGCAGCTCGAGAAAACCCACGAGACGCTACCGTCATCTCGAGATGAGGGCCTTCTTTTCCTGCATGGCCTGTTGTCCAATCCCGAGTCCTCTCTCCAAACTCCACAGGAGGCTTGACTCCCTTTAGTACACACAGTGGGCTCCAAGAGATACCCATCGCGACTCGAGACGAGAGCGGAATTCTTTGCTTACCCTCGAGGTGAGAACTGACTCCCCGGATGAGTCTGGAATGCAAACCCGAGATCCCTGTCGCCCCTGGAGAGCAATGTTAGATCCTGGACACAAGCCTAGATTAGGTCTCTTTTGCCCTGCAGTGACTCTAGTGCAATCCCCAGCTCCCCCTCGCAACCCGAATGGAAGATTGGATTTCAAGGCCAACAAGAGGAAGCCTAAATTCCCGGTCATAACTCGAGAATCCCGCCGCAACTCGAGCAAAACCACGTGGTTCTCCCGTCATCGCAAGATGAGGCCCTTGCCCGCTACAGCGTTTAAAAAGACGTCCCAGGTTCCGTCTTGAAATGTGAAACGGTACTTGGCACCCTTGATGCGACCCCAAAAGTCCCCCAACACGCCGGTCTCACTCAAGGGGAACACCGAGGTTCCCGGCACCACTTCATTTAAGCCCCTTCTCCCCTCCTGATCGTGACCGGTGGGTCGATTCCCCTGCTTTGTCTGCAAGGGGGCCCGACCTTCCCTGCACAACTCAGGATGAGGCCGGTCTCATGGGGAAATTCGATACGTAGCTTTGTGGGTGGTGCCACTTGCTGAAAGACTCCAATTTCCCGGTCCGCTCTTGATAAGAATCCGATGCTCGGACACCTCTTGGAAGGCAGCCTTGAGTATGAAGGTACAACACGAAGGGGCACTAACACACCTGTGCATCATCCGGAAAAACGGGCAGGTTACACACACAGCTCGACAAGTGGCCTGTCACCTCGAGAACAACTCGAGAGGCAAGAGGAGTCCCATCCTGCAGAAAAGACGAGGCCTGACTCTCCTGTACCAACATGCAGGGACCTTGCGATCTGAGTCAGAAATGGAGAGGAACACTGAGGTTCCTGCTTCAACTCGAGATGAGTCCCTCTTACATTCCACCAAATGCAGAGGAGTCTCGAGAGGCCCCTCCAAACTGCACAGTATCCCTGACTTCTCAGAGGCACTCTGAGAAGCTCCCTGAGGTCGCAGGCACAAGTCAAGGGAACCCTGGGTTTTATGCAGTGACCCGAGAAAGACCTCGAGAGTCCTTCTTCAACCCGTCTTGAGGCCCGATTACCCTACCATGACTCGAGAGCAATGACGAGCTCCCCCTAGCCATCTCATGGGGACCTGACTTCCCTGGCGCCACACGAGAGGCTCCCTGAGCACCCTCTCGTACCTCGTCAGAAACCCGGCACTAGCGCAGCAGTCTAGAAAACCCACGAGACGCTGCCATCATCGCGAGATGAGGGCCTTCTTTTCCTGCATGGCCTGGAGAGGAATCCCGAGTCCTCTATCCAAACACCGCAGGAGGCTTGACTCCCTTTAGGGCACAAATTGGCCCCAAGAGATACCCATCGCGACTCAAAAGGACAGCGGAGTTCTTTGCTTCCCCTCAAGACGAGGCCTGATTCCCCGGGTGAGTCTGGTATGCAACCCCAAGATCCCTGTCTCCCCTAGGGACGAGCATTAAGTCCTGGACACAAGCCTAGATGAGGTCTAGAATGCCCTTCAGTGAATGGAGCCCAATCCCCAGCTCTCCCTGGCAACTCGAATGGAAGATTAGACTTCCTGGGCCAACACAAGAGGAAGCCTGAATTCCCTGTCGTAACTCGAGAATCCCACCGCAACTCGAGAAAAACCACGTGCTTCCCTCGTCATCGCAAGATGAGGCCCTTTGTCCGCTACAGCATCTCAAGAGAAGTCCCACGTTCCATCCTGAAGTGCGAAACGGTACTTGGCACCCTTGATGCGACCCCAAAAGTTCCGCGACATACCAGACTCACTCAAGGGGAACACCGAGGTTCCCGGCACCACTTCATCTGAGCCCCTTCTCCTCTCCTGATTGCGACAGGAGGGTCGACTCCCCTTCTCTGTCTGCAAGGGGTTCCCGACCTTTCGGGCACACCTCAGGATGAGGCCGGTCTCATGAGGAAGTTCGAGACATAGCCTCGTGGGTGGTGCCACATGTCGAAAGACCCCAATTTCACGGTCCACTCTTGAAAAGAACCCGATGCCAGCACACCTCTTTGAAGGAAAACCTGTGGATGAAGGCACAACACGAAGGGGCACTGACACCCGCGTGCATCGTCCAGAAAAACCCGCAGGTCCCACAGATATTTCGACAAGTGGCCTGTCACCCTGTAAACAACTCGAAAGGCAAACGAAGGTCCATTCCTCAACAGAAGACTAGGTGTGACTCTCTTGTCCCTATTCTGCAGGGACCATGGGATCCGAGTCAGAAACGGAGAGGAAGCCTGAGGTACCTGCGTCCACTCGAGATGAAGCCCTCTTCCATTGCACCACAACCAGTGGAGTCCCGAGAGGCCCCTACCAACTCCACAGTATCCCTGAGTTCTCAGAGGCACAAAAAGAAGCTCCCTGAGGTCACAGGCACAAGTCGAGGGAACCTTGGGTTTTCTGCCGTGACTCGAGAAAGACCTCGAGAGTGCTTCAAAATGTGTTGAGTCGCGATTCCCCTACCATGACTCGAGAGTCATGACACGCTCCCCCTCGCCACGCGCATGGAGACCTGACTAACCTGGAACTGCACGAGAGGCTCCATGAGTTCCTCATCGTACCTCGTGAGGAAACCCACACTGGCGCGGCAGCTCGAGGAAACACATGAGACACTCCGGTCATCGCGAGATGAGGGCCTTATTTTCCTGCATGGCCTGGAGACCAATCACGAGTCCTCTCTCCAAACTGAAGAGGAGGCTGGAATCCCTTGAAGCCGCTCAGGGGGCTCCAAGAGATCCGCGTCGCGACTCGAGAGGAGAGCGGAGTCCTTGGCTTCCCCTCGAGACGAGGCCTGACTCCCCGGGGGAGCCTGGAATGCAACCCCGAGATCCCCGCCTTCCCTGGAGAGGAATATTAGGTCCCGGACACACGCCTAGGTGAGGTCTCTTGGCCCCTGCAATGACTCGAGCGCAACCCCCGGCTTTCCCTCGCAACTCGAGGGGAAGATTGGGCTTCCCAGGGCCAACCCAAGAGGAAGGCTGAGATCCCCGTCATAACTCAAGAATCCCGCCGCAACTCGAGAAAAACCACGTGGTTCCCACCTCTTGGCAAGATGAGGCACTTGCCCGGGACGGCGTCTCAAGGGAAGTCCCCTGTTCCGCCCTGAAGGGTGAAACGGTCCTTGACAGCCTACCTGCGACACCCAAAAGTTCCTCGACACGCCGTGTTCCCTCGAGGCGAACACCGAGTGTCCCGGCACTGTTTCATCTGAGAACCTTCTCCCCTCCGGAAAGCGACAGGAGAGTCGATTTCACTGCGTGGTCTGGAAGGGGTTCCCGGCCTTCCCGGCGCACCTCAGGATGAGGCGGGTCTCACGAGGAAATTCGAGACCAGCCACGTGGGTGGTGACACATGCCGAACGCCCCCGATTCCTCGGTCCGCTCTTGAGAAGGACCCGAGGACCAGACCCCTCTTCGAAGGCAACCCTGTGGGTGAAGGCACAACACGAAGGGGCACTGCCACCCCCGTGCATCGTCCGCAAAGACCCGCGGGTTCCACACACAGCTCGACGAGGGGCCTGAGACCCCCTGAGCAACTCGAGAGGCCAGCGGGGTTCCCTTCCTCAGACAAGACGAGGCCTGACTCTCCTGTCCCAACTCTGCAGGGACCCTGCGGTCGGAGTCCGAAACGGAGAGGAAGCCTGAGGTTCCTGCCTCCCCTCGAGGTGAGGCCCTCTTCCGTTGCGCCAGACCCAGCGGAGTCCCGAGGGGCCCCGCCACCTCCACAGGATCCCTCGCCTCTCAGAGGCACCCTGGGAAGTTCCCTAAGGTCCCTGACAGAAGGCGAGGGACACGAGGGTTTCCCGCCGCCCTCCCGAGAAAGACCTCGAGAGTCCTTCTACAACGCGTCTCGAGGCCCTAGTCCCCTCCCGTGACTCGAGAGCCAGGACGCGCTCCCCCTCGCCACGCGCATGGAGACCTGACTTCCCTGGCGCCGCACGAGAGGCTCCCTGAGATCCTCGTCGTGCCTCGGGAGAAAACCCCCACGGGCGCCGCAGCTAGAGGAAACCCCGGAGACGCCCCCGTCCTCGCGAGCTGAGGGCCTTCTTTTCCTGCATGGCCTGGAGAGCAATCCTGGGTCCTCTCTCCAAACGGAAGAGGAGGCTGGACTCCCTTGAGGCCGCTCAGGGGGCTCCAAGAGACCCGCGTCGCGACTCGAGAGGAGAGCGGAGTCCTTGGCTTGCCCTCGAGACGAGGCCTGACTCCCCGGGGGAGCCTGGAATGCAACCCCGAGATCCCTGCCTTCCCTGGAGAGGAATATTAGGTCCCGGACACACGCCTAGGTGAGGTCTCTTCGGCCCTGCAGTGACTCGAGCGCAACCCCCAGCTTTCCCTCCCAACCCGAGGGGAAGATTGGGCTTCCCAGGGCCAACCCAAGGGGAAGGCTGATATCCCCGTCGTAACTCGAGAATCTCGCCGCAACTCGAGAAAAACCACGTGGTTCCCACCTCTTGGCAAGATGAGGCCCTTGCCCGCCACGGCGTCTCAAGGGAAGTCCCCTGTTCCGCCCTGAAGGGCGAAACGGTCCCTGACAGCCTTCCTGCGACCCCCAAAAGTCCCCCGACACGCCGGGTTCCCTCGAGGGGAACACCGAGGGTCCCGGCACCGCTTCCTCTGAGCCCCTTCTCCCCTCCTGACCGCGACAGGAGAGGCGATTCCCCTGCGTGGTCTGGAAGGGGTTCCCGGTCTTCCCGGCGCACCTCAGGATGAGGCCGGTCTCACGAGGAAATTGGAGACGAGCCACGTGGGTGGGGCCACATGCCGAACGCCCCCGATTCCCCGGTCCGCCCTTGAGAAGGACCCGAGGCCCGGACCCCTCTTCGAAGGCAACCCTGTGGGTGAAGGCACAACACGAAGGGGCACTGCCACCCCCGTGCATCGTCCGCAAATACCCGCAGGTTCCAAACACAGCTCGACGAGGGGCCTGAGACCCCCTGAGCAACTCGAGAGGCCAGCGGGGTTCCCTTCCTCAGACAACACAAGGCCTGACTCTCCTGTCCCAACTCTGCAGGGACCCTGCGGTCGGAGTCTGAAACGGAGAGGAAGCCTGAGCTTCCTGCCTCCCTTCGAGGTGAGGCCCTCTTTCCTTGCGCAAGACCCAGCGGAGTCCCGAGGCGCCCCGCCACCTCCACAAGATCCCTCGCCTCTCAGAGGCACCCTGGGAAGTTCCCAAATGTCCCCGGCAGAAGGCGAGGGAATCGAGGGTTTCCCGACGCCTCCCGAGAAAGACCTCGAGAGTCCTTCTTCAACGCGTCTCGAGGCCCTAGTCCCCTCCCGTGACTCGAGAGTCATGACGCGCTCCCCCTCGCCACGCGCATGGAGACCTGACTTCCCTGGCGTCGCACGAGAGGCTCCCTGAGATCCTCGTCGTGCCTCAGGAGAAAACCCCCACGGGAGCCGCAGCTCGAGGAAACCCCTGAGACGCCCCCGTCCTCGCTAGCTGAGGGCCTTCTTTTCCTGCATGGCCTGCAGAGCAATCCCGGGTCCTCTCTCCAAACGGAAGAGGAGGCTGGACTCCCTTGAGGCCGCTCAGGGGGCTCCCAGAGACCCGCGTCACGACTCGAGAGGAGGGCGGAGTCCTTGGCTTCCCCTCGAGACGAGGCCTGACTCCCCGGGGGAGCCTGGAATGCAACCCCGAGATCCCTGCTTTCCCTGGAGAGGAATATTAGGTCCCGGACCCACGCCTAGATGAGGTCTCTTGTGCCCTGCAGTGACTCGAGCGCAACCCCCAGCTTTCCCTCTCACTCGAGGGGAAGATTGGGCTTCCCAGGGCCAACCCAAGAGGAAGCCTGAGATCCCCGTCGTAACTCGAGAATCCCGCCGCAACTCGAGGAAAACCACGTGATTCCAACGTCTTTGCAAGATGAGCCTCTTGCCCGCTATGGCGTCTCAAGGGAAGTCCCATTTTCCGTCCTGAAGTGCGAAATAGTACCTGAAACCTTTCATGCGACCCTCAGAAGTTCCCCGACACACCGGGTTCCCTCGAGGGAAACACCGAGGGTCCCGAAACCACTTCATCTGAGCCCCTTCTCCCCTCCTGATGGCGACAGCAGAGGCGATTCCCCTGCGTGGTCTGGAAGGGATTCCCGGCCTTCCCGGCGCATCTCAGGATGAGGCCGTCCGCACGAGGATATTCGAGGTGAGCCACGGGGGTGGTGCCACATGCCGATCGACCTCGATTTCCCGGTCCACTCTTGAGAAGAACCCGTTGCACGGACACCTCTTCGAAGGCAACCCTGTGGGTGAAGGCACAACGCGAAGGGGCACTGCCACCCCCGTGCATCGTCCGCAAAGACCCGCGGGTTCCACACACAGCTCGACGAGGGGCCTGAGACCCCCTGAGCAACTCGAGAGGCCAGCGGGGTTCCCTTCCTCAGAGAAGACGAGGCCTGACTCTCCTGTCCCAACTCTGCAGGGACCCTGCGGTCGGAGTCCGAAACGGAGAGGAAGCCTGAGGTTCCTGCCTCCCCTCGAGGTGAGGCCCTCTTCCGTTGCGCCAGACCCAGCGGAGTCCCGAGGGGCCCCGCCACCTCCACAGGATCCCTCGCCTCTCAGAGGCACCCTGGCAAGTTCCCTAAGGTCCCCGGCAGAAGGCGAGGGACACGAGGGTTTCCCGCCGCCCCCCCGAGAAAGACCTCGAGAGTCCTTCTTCAACGCGTCTCGAGGCCCTAGTCCCCTCCCGTGACTCGAGAGCCAGGACGCGCTCCCCCTCGCCACGCGCATGGAGACCTGACTTCCCTGGCGCCGCACGAGAGGCTCCCTGAGATCCTCGTCGTGCCTCGGGAGAAAACCCCCACGAGCGCCGCAGCTCGAGGAAACCCCGGAGACGCCCCCGTCCTCGCGAGCTGAGGGCCTTCTTTTCCTGCATGGCCTGGAGAGCAATCCCGGGTCCTCTCTCCACACGGAAGAGGAGGCTGGACTCCCTTGAGGCCGCTCAGGGGGCTCCAAGAGACCCGCGTCGCGACTCGAGAGGAGAGCGGAGTCCTTGGCTTCCCCTCGAGACGAGGCCTGACTCCCCGGGGGAGCCTGGAATGCAACCCCGAGATCCCTGCCTTCCCTGGAGAGGAATAGTAGGTCCCGGACACACGCCTAGGTGAGGTCTCTTCGGCCCTGCAGTGACTCGAGCGCAACCCCCAGCTTTCCCTCGCAACCTGAGGGGAAGATTGGTCAACCCAGGGCCAACCCAAGGGGAAGGCTGAGATCCCCGTCGTAACTCGAGAATCCCGCCGCAACTCGAGAAAAACCACGTGGTTCCCACCTCTTGGCAAGATGAGGCCCTTGCCCGCCACGGCGTCTCAAGGGAAGTCCCCTGTTCCGCCCTGAAGGGCGAAACAGTCCCTGACAGCCTTCCTGCGACCCCCAAAAGTCCCCCGACACGCCGGGTTCCCTCGAGGGGAACACCGAGGGTCCCGGCACCGCTTCCTCTGAGCCCCTTCTCCCCTCCTGACCGCGACAGGAGAGGCGATTCCCCTGCGTGGTCTGGAAGGGGTTCCCGGCCTTCCCGGCGCACCTCAGGATGAGGCCGGTCTCACGAGGAGATTCGAGACGAGCCACGTGGGTGGGGCCACATGCCAAACGCCCCCGATTCCCCGGTCCGCCCTTGAGAAGGACCCGAGGCCCGGACCCCTCTTCGAAGGCATCCCTGTGGGTGAAGGCACAACACGAAGGGGCACTGCCACCCCCGTGCATCGTCCGCAAAGACCCGCGGGTTCCACACACAGCTCGACGAGGGTCCTGAGACCCCCTGAGCAACTCGAGAGGCCAGCGGGGTTCCCTTCCTCAGACAAGACGAGGCCTGACTCTCCTGTCCCAACTCTGCAGGGACCCTGCGGTCGGAGTCCGAAACGGAGAGGAAGCCTGAGGTTCCTGCCTCCCCTCGAGGTGAGGCCCTCTTCCGTTGCGCCAGACCCAGCGAAGTCCCGAGGGGCCCCGCCACCTCCACAGGATCCCTCGCCTCTCAGAGGCACCCTGGGAAGTTCCCTAAGGTCCCCGGCAGAAGGCGAGGGACACGAGGGTTTCCCGCCGCCCCCCGAGAAAGACCTCGAGAGTCCTTCTTCAACGCGTCTCGAGGCCCTAGTCCCCTCCCGTGACTCGAGAGCCAGGACGCGCTCCCCCTCGCCACGCGCATGGAGACCTGACTTCCCTGGCGCGGCACGAGAGGCTCCCTGAGATCCTCGTCGTGCCTCGGGAGAAAACCCCCACGGGCGCCGCAGCTCGAGGAAACCACTGAGACGCCCCCGTCCTCGCGAGCTGAGGGCCTTCTTTTCCTGCATGGCCTGGAGAGCAATCCCGGGTCCTCTCTCCAAACGGAAGAGGAGGCTGGACTCCCTTGAGGCCGCTCAGGGGGCTCCAAGAGAACCGCATCGCAACTCGAGAGGAGAGCGGAGTCCTTGGCTTCCCCTCGAGACGACGCCTGACTCCCCGGGGGAGCCTGGAATGCAACCCCGAGATCCCTGCCTTCACTGGAGAGGAATATTAGGTCCCGGACACACGCCTAGGTGAGGTCTCTTCGGCCCTGCAGTGACTCGAGCGCAACCCCCAGCTTTCCCTCGCAACCCGAGGGGAAGATTGGGCTTCCCAGGGCCAACTCAAGGGGAAGGCTGAGATCCCCGTCGTAACTCGAGAATCCCGCCGCAACTCGAGAAAAACCACGTGGTTCCCACCTCTTGGCAAGATGAGGCCCTTGCCCGCGACGGCGTCTCAAGGGAAGTCCCCTGTTCCGCCCTGAAGGGCGAAACGGTCCCTGACAGCCTTCCTGCGACCCCCAAGAGACCCCGACACGCCGGGTTCCCCCGAGGGGAACACCAAGGGTCCCGGCACCGCTTTCTCTGAGCCCCTTCTCCCCTCCTGATCGCGACAGGAGAGGCGATTCCCCTGCGTGGTCTGGAAGGGGTTCCCGGCCTTCCCGGCGCACCTCAGGATGAGTCCGGTCTCACGAGGAAATTGAAGACTAGCCACGTGGGTGGGGCCACATGCCGAACGCCCCCGATTCCCCGGTCCGCCCTTGAGAAGGACCCGAGGCCCGGACCCCTCTTCGAAGGCAACCCTGTGGGTGAAGGCACAACATGAAGGGGCACTGCCACCCCCGTGCATCGTCCACAAAGACCCGCGGGTTCCAAACACAGCTCGACGAGGGTCCTGAGACCCCCTGAGCAACTCGATAGGCCAGCGGGGTTCCCTTCCTCAGACAAGACAAGGCCTGACTCTCCTGTCCCTACTCTGCAGGGACCCTGCGGTCGGAGTCCGAAACGGAGAGGAAGCCTGAGCTTCCTGCCTCCCTTCGAGGTGAGGCCCTCTTTCCTTGCGCAAGACCCAGCGGAGTCCCGAGGCGCCCCGCCACCTCCACAAGATCCCTCGCCTCTCAGAGGCACCCTGGGAAGTTCCCAAATGTCCCCGGCAGAAGGCGAGGGAATCGAGGGTTTCCCGCCGCCTCCCGAGAAAGACCTCGAGAGTCCTTCTTCAACGCGTCTCGAGGCCCTAGTCCCCTCCCGTGACTCGAGAGCCATGACGCGCTCCCCCTCGCCACGCGCATGGAGATCTGACTTCCCTGGCGTCGCACGAGAGGCTCCCTGAGATCCTCGTCGTGCCTCAGGAGAAAACCCCCACGGGAGCCGCAGCTCGAGGAAACCCCTGAGACGCCCCCGTCCTCGCTAGCTGAGGGCCTTCTTTTCCTGCATGGCCTGCAGAGCAATCCCGGGTCCTGTCTCCAAACTGAAGAGGAGGCTGGACTCCCTTGAGGCCGCTCAGGGGGCTCCCAGAGACCCGCGTCACGACTCGAGAGGAGGGCGGAGTCCTTGGCTTCCCCTCGAGACGAGGCTTGACTCCCTGGGGGAGCCTGGAATGCAACCCCGAGATCCCTGCCTTCCCTGGAGAGGAATATTAGGTCCCGGACCCACGCCTAGATGAGGTCTCTTGGGCCCTGCAGTGACTCGAGCGCAACCCCCAGCTTTCCCTCTCACTCGAGGGGAAGATTGGGCTTCCCAGGGCCAACCCAAGAGGAAGCCTGAGATCCCCGTCGTAACTCGAGAATCCCGCCGCAACTCGAGGAAAACCACGTGATTCCAACGTCTTTGCAAGATGAGCCTCTTGCCCGCTATGGCGTCTCAAGGGAAGTCCCATTTTCCGTCCTGAAGTGCGAAATAGTACCTGACACCTTTCATGCGACCCTCAGAAGTTCCCCGACACACCGGGTTCCCTCGAGGGAAACACCGAGGGTCCCGAAACCACTTCATCTGAGCCCCTTCTCCCCTCCTGATGGCGACAGCAGAGGCGATTCCCCTGCGTGGTCTGGAAGGGATTCCCGGCCTTCCCGGCGCATCTCAGGATGAGGCCGTCCGCACGAGGAAATTCGAGGTGAGCCACGGGGGTGGTGCCACATGCCGATCGACCTCGAATTCCCGGTCCACTCTTGAGAAGAACCCGTTGCACGGACACCTCTTCGAAGGCAACCCTGTGGGTGAAGGCACAACACGAAGGGGCACTGACACTCCCGTGCATCGTCCAGAAACACCCGTGGGTTCCACACACAGCTCCAAGAGGGGCCTGAGACCCCCTGAGCAACTCGAGAGGCAAGCGGAGTTCCCTTCCTCAGACAAGACGAGGCCTAACTCTCCGCTCCCAACTCTGCAGGGACCCTGAGGTCGGAGGGTCGGAGTCAGAAACAGAGAGGAAGCCTGAGGTTCCTGCCTCCCCTCGAGATAAGGCCCTCTTCCTTTGCGCCAACCCCAGCGGAATCCCGAGAGGCCCCGCTAACTCCACAGCATCCCTCACCTCTCAGAGGCACCCTGCGAAGTTCCCTCAGGTCCCCGGCAGAAGTCGAGGGAAATGAGGATTTCCCTCCGCCACTCGAGAAAGACCTCGATAGTCCTTCTTCAAAGTGTCTTGAGGCCCTTGTCCCCTCTCTGGACTAGAGAGCAATGATGTGCTCCCCCTCGCCTCGCGCATGGAGACCTGATTTCCCTGGCGCCGCACGAGAGGCTCCCTGAGATCTTCGTCGTGCCTCGGGAGAAAACCCCCACGGGCGCCGCAGCTCGAGGAAACCCCTGAGACGCCCCCGTCCTCGCGAGCTGAGGGCCTTCTTTTCCTGCCTGGCCTGGAGAGCAATCCCGAGTCCTCTCTCCAAACTGAAGAGTAGGATGGATTCCCTTGAGGCGATTCAGTGGGCTCCAAGAGATCCGCGTCGGGGCTCTAGAGGAGAGCGCAGTCCTTTGCTTCCCCTCGAGGCGAGGCCTGACTCCCCGGGGAAGTCTGGAGTGCAATCCCGGGATCCTTGTCTTCCCTTGAGAGGACTATTAGGTCCTGGACACACGCCTAGGTGAGGTCTCTTTGGCCTTGCAGTGATTCGAGCACAACATCCAGCTTTCCCTCGCAACTCGAAGGGAAGTTTGGGCTTCCCAGGGCTAACATAAGAGGAAGCCTGAAATCCCCGTCGTAACTCGAGAATCCCGCCGCAACTCGAAAAAAACCACGTGGTTCCATCGTCTTCGCAGCATGAGGCCCTTGCCCGCCACAGCGTCTCAAAAGAAGTCCCACGTTCCTAATGAAGTGCAAAACGGTACTTGGCACCCATGATGGCACCCCCAAAGTTCCCCAACATACAGGCCTCACTCGAGGGTAACACCCATGTTCCCCGCACCACATCATTTGAGCCCCTTCTCCCCTCCTGATTGCAACAGGAGTGTCTTTTCTCCTGCTTTGTGTGGAAGGGGTTACCGATCTTCCCAGCGCACATCAGGATGAGGCCTGTCTCACGAGGAAATTGGAGATGTAGCCTCGTGGGTGGTGCCACATGCGGAAAGACCCCATTTCCCGGTCAGCTATTAATAAGAACCCGATGCCCGTACACGTCTTGGAATGCATCCCGTAGGATGAAGGCACAACAAGGAGGGACCCTGAACACCCGTGCATCTTTTGGAAAATTCTGCAGGTTCCACATACAGCTCGACAAGTGACCTGTTACCTCGTGAACAACTCGAGAGGCAAGCTAAGTTTCATTTCTCCACAGAATACGAGGCCTGACTCTCCTGTCCCAACTCTGCAGGAATCCTGAGATCGGAGTCTGAAATGGAGAGGAACCCTGAGGTTCCTTCCTCAACACGAGATGAGGCCCTCTTGTATTATACCACACCCAGTGGAGTCCCGAGAGGCCCCTCCCAACTCCACAGTATCAGTGTCTTCTCAGAGGCACCCTGAGCAACTCCCTGAGGTCACCGGCACAAGTCGAGGGAACACAGGGTATCCTGCCGCAACCCGAGAAAGACCTCAAGAGTCCGTCTTCAACGCGTCTTGAGGACGGATTCCCCTACCATGACTCGAGAGCAATGACACGCTCCCCCTCGCCATGCGCATGGACACCTGACTTCCCTGGCGCCACATGAGAGGCTCCCTGAGCTCCCCGTCATACCTCGTGAGAAACCCCACACTGGCGCCGCAGCTCGGGAAAACCCACCGTCATCGCGAGATTGGGGACTTCTTTTCCTGCCTGACCTGGAGAGCAATCCCTGGTCTTTTCTCCAAACTTCACAGGAGGCTTTACTCCCTTTAGGCCACTCAATGGGCTCCAAGAGATACCTGTCGCGACTTGAGAGGAGAGCAGAGTACTTTGTTTCCCCTCGAGACGAGGCCTTACCTCGGGTGAGTCTGGAATGCAACCCCGAGATCCCTGTTGCCCCTGGAGAGGAACATTATGTCCTGGACAAAAGCCTAGATGAGGTCTATTTTGCCCTACAGTGACTCGAGAGCAACACCCATCTCTCCCTCGCAATTCGAATGGAAGATTGGTCTTCATTGGGCCAACACAAGAGGAAGTCTGAATTTCCCGTTGTAACTCGAGAATCCCACCACAACTCTTAAAAACCACGTGGTTCCCCATTCATCGCAATATGAGGCCTTTGCCCGCTACAGAGTCTCAAGAGAAGTCCCATGTTTCGTCATAAAGTTCGAAATGCTACTTGGCACCCTTGATGCGACCCCAAAAGTTCCCCAATATACCAGTCTCACTCCAAGGGAACACTGAAGTTCCTGGCACCACTTCATTTGAGCCCCTTCTCCGCTCCTGATCACGGCAGGAAGGTCGATCCCCCTGCTTTGTCTAGAAGGGGTTCCCGACCTTCATGGCGCACCTCAGGATGAGGCCAGTCTCACGAAGAAATTCGAGACGTAGCCTCGTGTTGGTGCCACGTGCCAAAAGACCCCGATTTCTCGGTCTTGCTCTTGATAAGAACCAGATGCCCGGACACCTCTTCTAAGGCAACCCTGTGGATGAAGGCACTACACGAGGGGGCAGTGGCAACCCTGTTCATCGTCCGGAAAACCCCGCAGGATCCACATACAGCTCCACAACTGGCCTGTCACCCCTTAAACAATGAGAGAGGAAAGCGGAGTTCCCTTCCTCAGACAAGACGAGGCCTGAGTATCCAATCCCAACTCTGCAGGCACGCTTCGATCTGAGTCAGAAATGGAGAGGAAACCTGAGGTTCCTGCCTCAACCCGAGATGAGGCCCTCTTCCATTAAAACAAACCCAGTGGAGTCCCGAGAGGCCCCTCCCATCTCCACAGTATCCCTGACTTCTCATAGGCATTCTGAGAAACTCCTTGAGGCCACCGGCAAAACTCGAGGGAAATAAGGGTTTCCTGCCACAACCGAAGAAAGACCTCGAGAGTCCTTCTTCAATGTGTCTTGAGGTCAGATTCCCCTACCATAGCTCGAGAGCAATAATGCGCTCCCCCTCGCCATGCACATGGAGACCTGACTTCCCTGGCGCCACACGAGAGGCTCCCTGAGCTCCCCGTCGTACCTCGTGTGAAACCCCACACTGGCGCCGCAGCTCGAGAAAACCCACAAGATCCCTCCGTCATCGCGAGATGAGGGCCATCTTTTCCTGCATGGCCTGGAGAGCAGTCCCAAGTCCTGTCTCCAAACTTCACAGGAGGCTTGACTCCCTTTAGGCCACAAAGTGGGCTCCAAGAGGTGCCCGTCGCGACTCGAAAGGAGAGCGGAGTCCTTTGCTTCCCTTTGACATGAGGCCTGACTCCCTGGGTGAGTCTGGAATGCAAACCTGAGATCCCTGTGGCCCTTGGAGAGGAACATTAGGTCCTGGACACAAGCCTAGATGAGGTCTCCTTTGCCCTGCAGTGACTCGAGCGCAACCCCCAGCTCTCCCTCGCAACTCGAATGGATGATTGGACTTCCCTGGCCCAACACAAGAGGAAGCCTGAAATCCCCGTCGTAACTCGAGAATCCCGCCGCAACTCGAGAAAAACCACGTGGCTCCCCCGTCATCGCAAGATGAGGCCCTTGGCCGCTACAGCGTATCAAGGGAAGACCCACGTTCCATCCTGAAGTACAAAACGGCACTTGGCACCCTTGATGCGACCCCCAAAGTTCCCTGACATACCGGTCTCACTCGAGGGAAACACCAAAGTTCACGGCACCACTTCCTGTGAGCCCCTTCACCCCTCCTGATCGCGACTCGAGAGGAGAGCGGAGTCCTTTGCTTCCCTGGAGACGAGGCCTGACTCCCCGGGTGAGTTTGGAATGCAACCCCGAGATGCCTGTCGCCCCTGGAGTGGAACATTATGTCCTAGACACAAGCCTAGATGAGGTCTATTTTGCCCTACAGTGATCGAGAGCAACCTCCATCTCTCCCTCACAATTTGAATGGAAGATTGGTCTTCCCACGGTCAACACAAGAGGAAGTCTAAATTTCCCATCGTAATTCGAGAATTCAGCCTCAAGTCTTAAAAACCATGTGGTTCCCCCTTCATCGCAATATGAGGCCCTTGCCACCTAGAGTCTCAAGAGAAGTCCCACGTTCCATCTTAAAGTTCGAAATGCTACTTGGCACCCTTGATGCGACCCCAAAGTTCCCCAACATACCGGTCTCACTCCAGGGGAACACCGAAGTTCCCGGTGTCTCCAGGGAAGTCCCATGTTCCGCCCTGAAGGGCGAAACGGTACTTGACACCCTTGATGCGACCGCAAAAGTTTCCCGACATGCTGGGTTCCCTCGAGGGGAACACCGAGGGTCCCGGCACCACTTCATCTGAGCACCTTCTCCCCTCCTGATCGCGACAGGAGAGTTGATTCCCCTGCTTTGTCTGGAAGGGGTTCCCGGCCTTCCTGGCGCACCTCAGGATGAGGCCGGTCTCAGGAGGAAATTCGAGACTAGCCACGTGTGAGGTGCCACGTGCCGAACGACTCCGATTTTCCGGTCCTCTCTTGATAAGAACCCGATGCCCGGACACCTCTTCGAAGGCAACCCTGTGGGTGAAGGCACAACACGAAGGGGCACTGACACCCCCGTGCATCATCCGGAAAAACCCGCAGGGTCTACACACAGCTCGACAAGGGGCCTGAGACTCCCGGAACAACTCGAGAGGCAACCAGAATTCCATTCCTCAGACAAGACGAGGCATGACTCTCCTGTCCCAACACTGCAGGGACCGTGCAGTCGGAGTCTGAAACCAAGAGGAAGCCTGAGGTTCCTGCCTCCCCTCGAGATGAGGCCCTCTTCCATTGCACCGAACCCAGCAGAGTCCCGAGAGGCCCTGCCAACTCCACAGCATTCCTCACCTCTCAGAGGCACCCTGGGAAGTTCCCTATAGTCCCCTGCAGAAGTCGAGGGAAACGAGGGTTTCCCGCCGCCACCCGAGAAAGACCTCGAGAGTCCTTCTTCAACGCCGCTTGAGGACCTAGCCGTTTCCCATGACTCGAAAGTGATGACCAGCTCCCCCTCGCCATGCGCATGGAGACCTGACTTCCCTGGCGCCGCACGAGAGGCTCCCTGAGGTCCTCGTCGTGCCTCGTGAGAAAACCCCCATGGGCGCAGCAGCCTGAGGAAACCCATGAGACGCCCCCTTCATCGCGAGATGAGGGCCTTCTTTTCCTGCCTGTCCTGGAGAGCAATCCCTAGTCCTCTCTCCAAACTGAAGAGGAGGCTCGACACCCTTGAGTCCACTCAGTGGGCTCCAAGAGATCCGTGTCGTGACTTGAGAGGAAAGCGGAGTCCTTTGCTTCCCCTCCAGGCGAGTCCTGACCCCCCGGGGGAGTCTGGAATGGAAACCCGTGATCCCTGTCTTCCCTTGAGAGGAATATTAGGTCCTGGACACACGCCTCGATGAGGTCTCTTTGGCCCTGTAGTGACTCGAGCAGAACCCCCAGCTTTCCATCGCAACTCGAATTGAAGATTGGTCTTCCCAGGGCCAACCCAAGAGGAAGCCTGAAATTCCTGTCGTTTTCGAGAATCCCGATGCAACTCGAGAAAAACGACGTGGTTCCAACGTCTTCACAGGATGAGGCCCTTGCCCGATACAGCGTCTCCAGGGAAGTCCCATGTTCCGTCCTGAAGTGGGAAACGGTACTTGGCTCCCTTGGTGCCACCCCTAAAGTTCCCTGAAACGCCGGGTTCCCTCGAGTGGAACACCGAGGGTCCTGGCACCACTTCATCTGAGCCCCATCTCCACTCCTGATCGCGACATGAGAATCGATTCCCCTACTTTGTGTGCAAGGTGTTCCCGGCCTTCCCGGCGCACCTCAGGATGATGCTGGTCTCATGAGGAAATTCGAGATGAGCCACGTGGGTGGTGCCACATGCAGAATGACCCCGATTTCCCGGTCCGCTCTTGAAATGAACCCGATGCCCGGACACCTCTTTGAAGGCAACGCTGTAGGGGAAGGCACAAAACGAAGGGGCACTGACACCCCCATGCATCTTCTGGAAACACCCGCAGGTTCCACACACAGCTTGTCAAGGGCCCTGAGACCCCCTGAACGACTCGAGAGGCAAGCAGAGTTCCGTTACTCAGACAAGACGAGGCATGACTCTCCTGTCCCAACTCTGCAGGGACCCTGCGGTCGGAGTCAGAAATGGAGAGGAAGCCTGAGGTTCCTGCCTCCAATCGAGATGAGGCCCTCTTTCATTTCGTCAAACCTAGTGGAGTCCCGAGAGGCCCCTCTAACTCCTCAGTATCCCTCACCTCTCAGAGGCACCTGGGAAGTTCCCTAAGGTCCCCTGTAGAGGTCGAGGGAAACGAGTGTTTCCCGCCCCAACCCAAGAAAGACCTTGAGAGTCCTTCTTAAATGCCTCTTGAGGCCCTAGTCCCTCCCATGACTCGAGAGCAATGACGCGATCTGCCTGGCCACACGCATGGAGTCAGGCTTCTCTGGCGCCGCACGAGAGGCTCCCTGAACTCCCCATCATATCTCGTGAGAAACCCCACACTGGCGCTGCAGCTCGTGAAAACCCATGAGACGCCCCCATCATCACGAGAGGAGGGCCATCTTTAACTGCATGGTATGCAGATCAAGCGTGAACCTTCTGTCCAAGCTACACAGGACGCTTGACTCCCTTTAGGCCACTCATTGGGCTCCAAGAGTTACGCGTCCCGACTCGAGAGGATAGTGGAGTCCTTTGCTTCCACTCGAGACGAGGCGTGACCCACCGGGTGAGACTGGAATGCGACCCCGATATCCCTGTCGCCCCTGGAGAGGAACATTACGTCCTGGACCCAAGCCTAGATGAGGACTCTTTGCCCTGAAGTGACTCGAGAGCAGCCCCCAGCTCTCTCTGACAAGTTGAATGGAAGATTGGACTTCCTGGGCCAACACAAGAGGAAGCCTGAATTCCCCATTGTAACTCGAGAATCCCGCCTCAACTCGAGAAAAACCACGTGTTTCCCTCGTCATCGCAATATGAGGCCCTTGCCCGCTACAGCATCTCCAGAGAATTCCCACGTTCCATCTTGAAGTGCGAAACTGTACTTGGCACCCTTGATGCGACCTCAAAAGTGCCGTGACATACCAGTCTCACTCGAGGGGACCACCGAGGTTCCCGGCACCACTTCATCTGAGCCCCTTCTCCCCTTCTGATCGCGAGCGGTGGGTCGATTCCCCTGCTTTGTCTGCAAGGGGTTCCCGAGCTTCCCAGCGCACCTCAGGATGAGGCCGGTCTCCCGAGGAAATTCGAGACGTAGCCTCGTGGGTGGTACCACATGCTGAAAGACCCCAATTTTCCGGTACGCTCTTGAAAAGAACCCGATGCCCGGAAACCTCTTTGAAGGCAACCCTGTGGATGAAGGCACAACACGAAGGGGCACTGACACCCCCGTGCATCATCCGGAAAAACCCGCAGGTTCCACACTCAGCTCAACAAGTGGCCTGTCACTCCGTGAACAACTCGAAAGGCAAGGGGAAATCCATTCCTCCACAGAAGACGAGGCGTGACTCTCTTGTCCATACTCTGCAGGTACCCTGCGACCCGAGTCAGATATAGAGAGGACCCCTGAGGTTCCTGCCTCCATTCGAGATGAGGCCCTCTTCGATTGCACCAAACCCAGTTGAGTAACGAAAGGCCCCTCCCAAATCCACAGTGTCCCTGACTTCTCAGAGGCACCCTTAGAAGTTGCCTGAGGTCACCGACACAAATCAAGGGAACCCAGGGTTCCCTGCCGCAACCCGAGAAAGACCTCAAGAGTCCTTCTTCAATGCGTCTTGAGGCCCGATTCGCCTACTATGACTCAAGAGCAATCACGCACTCCCCTTCACCACACGCACGGAGACCTGACGTCCCTAGCACCACACGAGAGGCTCTCTGAGCTCCCCGTTGTACCTCGCGAGAAATCTGATACTGGCGCCGCAGCTGGAGAAAACCCACGAGATGCCCCCGTCATCGCGAGATGAGGGCCTTTTTTCCTGCATGGCCAGGAAAACAATCCCGAGTCATCTCCAAACTCCATAGGAGGCTTCACTCCCTTTAAGCCACGCAGTGGGCTCCAAGAGATACCCGTCACGACTCGACAGGAGAGCGGAGTCCTTTTTTTCCCCTCAAGACGAGGCCTGACTCTCCGGGTGAGTCGAGAATGCAACCCTGAGATCCCTGTTGGCCCAGTAGTGGAACACTAGGTCCTGGACACAAGCGTAGATGAGGTCTATTTTGCCCTGCAGTGACTGGAGAGCAATCCCCAGTTCTAACTTGCAACTCGAAAGGAATACTGGATTTTCCTGGCGCCATACAAGAGGCTCCCTGAGATCCCCGTGGTACTTCATGAGACACCCCACACTGGCGCCGCAGCTCGAGAAAACCCACGAGATGCCACCGTCATCTCGAGATGAGGGCCTTCTTTTCCTGCATGGCCTGGAGTCCAATCCCGAGTCCTCTCTCCAAACTCCACAGGAGGCTTGACTCCCTTTAGTACACACATTGGGCTCCAAGAGATACCCATCGCGACTCGAGACGAGAGCAGAATTCTTTGCTTACTCTCGAGGTGAGAACTGACTCCCGGGATGAGTCTGGAATGCAAACCCGAGATCCCTGTCGCCCCTGGAGAGCAACGTTAGATCCTGGACACAAGCCTAGATTAGGTCTCTTTTGCCCTGCAGTGACTCTAGCGCAATCCCCAGCTCCCCCTCGCAACCCGAATGGAAGATTGGATTTCAAGGCCAACAAGAGGAAGCCTAAATTCCCGGTCATAACTCGAGAATCCCGCCGCAACTCGAGCAAAACCACGTGGTTCTCCCGTCATCGCAAGATGAGGCCCTTGCCCGCTACAGCGTTTCAAAAGATGTCCCAGGTTCCGTCTTGAAATGCGAAACGGTACTTGGCACCCTTGATGCGACCCCAAAAGTCCCCCAACACGCCGGTCTCACTCAAGGGGAACACCGAGGTTCCCGGCACCACTTCATTTAAGCCCCTTCTCCCCTCCTGATCGTGACCGGTGGGTCGATTCCCCTGCTTTGTCTGCAAGGGGGCCCGACCTTCCCTGCACAACTCAGGATGAGGCCGGTCTCATGGGGAAATTCGATACGTAGCTTTGTGGGTGGTGCCACTTGCTGAAAGACTCCAATTTCCCGGTCCGCTCTTGATAAGAATCCGAAGCTCGGACACCTCTTGGAAGGCAGCCTTGAGTATGAAGGTACAACACGAAGGGGCACTAACACACCTGTGCATCATCCGGAAAAACGGGCAGGTTACATACACAGCTCGACAAGTGGCCTGTCACCTCGAGAACAACTCGAGAGGCAAGAGGAGTCCCATCCTCCAGAAAAGACGAGGCCTGACTCTCCTGTACCAACATGCAGGGACCTTGCGATCTGAGTCAGAAATGGAGAGGAACACTGAGGTTCCTGCTTCAACTCGAGATGAGTCCCTCTTACATTCCACCAAATGCAGAGGAGTCTCGAGAGGCCCCTCCAAACTGCACAGTATCCCTGACTTCTCAGAGGCACTCTGAGAAGCTCCCTGAGGTCGCAGGCACAAGTCAAGGGAACCCTGGGTTTTATGCAGTGACCCGAGAAAGACCTCGAGAGTCCTTCTTCAACCCGTCTTGAGGCCCGATTACCCTACCATGACTCGAGAGCAATGACGAGCTCCCCCTAGCCATCTCATGGGGACCTGACTTCCCTGGCGCCACACGAGAGGCTCCCTGAGCTCCCTCTCGTACCTCGTCAGAAACCCGGCACTAGCGCGACAGTCTACAAAACCCACAAGACGCCGCCGTCATTGCGAGATGAGGGCCTTCTTTTCCTGCATGGCCTGGAGAGGAATCCCGAGTCCTCTATCCAAACAGCACAGGAGGCTTGACTCCCTTTAGGGCACACAGTGGGCTCCAAGAGATACCCATGGCGACTCAAAAGGACAGCGGAGTTCTTTGCTTCCCCTAGAGACGAGGCCTGATTCCCCGGGTGAGTCTGGTATGCAAGCCCGAGATCCCTGTCGCCCCTAGGGATGAACATTAAGTCCTGGACACAAGCCTAGATGAGGTCTATTTTGCCCTGCAGTGACTCGAGGGCAATCCCCAGCTCTCCCTTGAAACTCGAATGGAAGATAGGACTTCCCTGGGACAACACATGAGGAAGACTGTATTCCCCGTCGAAACTCGAGAATCCCGCCACAACTCGAGAAACGCCACGTGGTTCCCCCGTCATCGCAAGATGAGGCCCTTGCCCCCTACAGCGTCTCAAGAGAAGTCCCACGTTCCGTCTTGAAGTGCGAAACGGTATTGGCACCCTTGATGCGACCTCAAAAGTTCCTCGACACACTGGTCTGACTCGAGGAAAACACCGAGGTTCCCGGCACCACTACATCTAGGCCCCTTCTCCCCTCCTGATCGCGACAGGAGGGTCGATTCCCCTGTTTTGTCTTGAAGGGGTTCCCGCCTTTCCCGGTACATCTCAGGATAAGGCCGGTCTCACGAGGATATTCGAGACATAGCCTCGTGGATGGTGACACATGCCGAAAGACCCCGATTTCCCAGTTCGCTCTTGATAAGATCCCAATGCCCGGACACCTCTTTGAAGATAACCCTTTTGATGAAGGCACAACACGAAGGGGCACTGACACCCCCGGGTATCGTCCGGAGAAACCCGCAGGTACCACACACAGCTCGAGAAGTGACCTGTCACCCCGTGAACAACTGGAGAGGCAAGCAGAGTTCCATTCCTCCACACAAGACGAGGCCTGACTCTCCTGTTCGAACTCTGCAGCGAAACTGCGATCCGAGTCAGATCTGGCCCAGGGGAAGTCAGGAGAAGAAACATAAGTTTCCTGTCTCCACTCGAGATGAGGCCCTCTTCCATTGCACCGAACACAGTGGAGTCCCGAGCGGCCCCTCCCAACTGCACAGTATCCCTGACTTCTCAGAGGCACCCTTAGACCTTCCTGAGATCAACGGCACAAGTCGAGGGAACCAAGGGTTTCCTGCTCCAACCCGTAAAAGACCTCGAGAGTCCTTCTTCAACGCGTCTTGAGGTGCGATTCCCCTACCATGACTCGAGAGCAATGACGCGCTCCCCCTAGCCACGCGCATAGAAACCTGACTTCCCTGGCGCCACAGGAGAGGCTCCCTGAGCTCCCCATTATACCTCGTGAGCAACACCACACTGGAGCCGCAGCTCGAGAATACCCACGAGACGCCCCAGTCCTCACGAGATGAGGGCCTTCTTTTGCTGTATGGCCTGGAGAGCAATCCTGAGTCCTCTCTCCAAACTCCACAGGAGGCTTGACTCATTTTAGGCCACACAGTGAGCTCCAAGATATACCCGTCGCGACTTGACAGGAGAGCGGTGTCCTTGGCTTCCCCTCGAGACGAGGCCTGACTCCCCGGGTGAGTCGAGAATGCAATGCCGAGATCGCTTTCGCCCCAGCAGAGGAACATTAGGTCCTGGACACAAGCCTAGATGAGGTCTATTTGGCCCTGCAGTGTCTCGAGAGCAATCCCCAGTTCTAACTCGCAATTCGAATGAAAACTGGACTTCCCTGGGCCAGTTGAACAGGAAGCCTGAATTCCCCGTCGTAACTCGAGAATCCCGCTGCAACTCAAGAAAAACCACGTGGTTCTCCCGTCATCGAAAGATGAGGCCCTTGCCCGCTACAGCGTCTCAAGAGAAGTCCCACGTTCCGTATTGAAGAGCGAAAAGTTACTTGGAACCCATGATGCGACTCCAAAAGTTCCCCGACATACCATTCTCACTTGAGGAGAACACCGAGGTTCCCGGCACCACTTCATCTGAGACTCTTCTCCCCTCTTGATCACGACAGGAGGTTCGATTCCCCTGCTTTGTCTGGAAGGCATTCCCGACCTTCCTGGCGCACATCAAGATGAGGCCAGTCTCACGAGGAAATTTGAGACATAGCCTCGTGGGTGGTGCGGCATGCCAAAAGACCCCGATTCCCTGGTCCGCTCTTGATAAGAACCCGATGGCAGAACCCAACTCGAAGGCAATCCTGTGGATCAAGGCACAACACGAAGGGGCAGTGACACCCCGGTGCATCGTCCAGAAAAACCCGCAAGTTCCACATACAAATCGACAAGTGGCCTGTCACCCCATGAACAACGCGAGAGTCAAGCGGAGTTCCATTCCTCCACACAAGACGAGGCCTGACTCTCCTGTCCCAACTCTGCAGGGACTCTGCGATCCGAGTCAGATCCGGCGCATTCGAAGCCAGGAGAGGAACCCTGAGGTTCCTGCCTCAACTTGTCATGAGGCCCTCTTCCATTGCACCAAACCCAGTGGAGTTCCGAGAGGCCCCTCCCAACTCCACAGTGACCCTGACTTCTCAGAGGCACGCTGAGAAGCTTCCTGAGGTCACTGGCACAAGTCGATGGAACCCAGGGTTTCCTGCTGCAACCCAGGAAAGACCTCGAGAGTCCTTCTTTAACACGTCTTCAGGCCCAATTCCCCTACCATGACTCGAGAACAATGACAGGCTCCCTCTCACCACGTGCATAGAGACCTGACTGCCCTGGCACCACGTGAGAGGCTCACTGAGCTCCCAGTCTTACTTCGTGAGAAACCCCACACTAGCGCCACAGCTCGAGAAAACCTACGAGACGCCCCAGTCATTGGGAGATGAGGGCCTTCATTTCATGCATTCCCTGGAGAGCAATCCCGTGTCCTCCCTCCAAACACCAGAAGAGGTTTGACTCCCTTTAAGCCACTCAGTGGGCTCCAAGACATACCCGTCCGACTCGAGAGGAGAGCAGAGTCCTTTGCTTCCCCTCGAGACGAGGCCTGCCTCCAAGGTGAGTCTGGAATGCAACCCCGAGATTTCTGTCGAGCCTTGACATGAACATTAGGTCCTGCACACAAGCCTTGGTGGGGTCTCTTTTGCCTTCAGTGACTAGAGCGCACCTCCAGCTCTTCCTCGAATCTCGAATGGAAGATAAGACTTTTGTGGGCCAACACAA
The DNA here is from genome assembly GCF_029407905.1 of Bubalus kerabau. Lineage (NCBI taxonomy): Eukaryota > Metazoa > Chordata > Mammalia > Artiodactyla > Bovidae > Bubalus > Bubalus kerabau. Next base: position 1,407,999 of record NW_026577889.1, on the reverse strand, counting down.
GAGGAAGCATGAATTCCCTGTGGTAACTCAAATATCCCACCGCAACTCGAGAAAAACCAAGTGGTTCCGCAGTCATTCCAAGATGAGGCCCATGCCCGCTGGAGCACCCCAAGAGAAGTCCAACGTTCCATTTTGAAGAGCGAAACGGTACTTGGAACGCTTTATGCGACCCCAAAAGTTACCCGACATACCTGTCTCACTTGAGGGAAACACCGAGGTTCCCAGCAGCACTTCATCTGAGCCACTTCTCCCCTCCTGATCACCACAGGAGGGTCGATTCCTCTGCTTTGTCTGGAAGAGTTTCATGACCTTCGCGGCACACTTCAGGATGAGGCCGGTTTCATGAGGAAATTCGAGACAACCCACGTGGGTGGTGCCAAATGCTGAACGACCCCGATATCCCGGTCCGCTCTTCATAAGAACCTGATGCCCGGACACCTCTTCGAAGGCAACCCTGTGGATGAAGACACAAAACGAAGGGTCACTGACACCCCCGTGCATCGTCTGGAAAAACCTGCAGATTCCACACACAGTTTGACAAGGGGCCTGAAACCCATGAACAACTCGAGAGGCAAGCGGAGTTCCATTCCTCAGAAAAGACGTAGCCTGACTCTCCTGTCCCAACTCTGCAGGGACCCTGATGTCGGAGTCCGAAACAGAGAGGAAGTCTGAGGTTCCTGCCTCCCCTCGAGATGAGCCCCTCTTCCATTGCGACAAACCCAGCGGAGTCCCGAGAGGCACCGCCAACTCCACAGTATCCCTCAACTCTCAGAGACACCCTGGGAAGTTCCCTAAGGTCCCCGGCAGAAGTCGAGGGAAACGACTTTTTCCTGCCACAACCCGAGAAAGACCTCGAGAGTCCCTCTTCAACGCGTCTTGAGGCCCTAGTCCCCTCCCATTACTCGAGAGCCACAACGCGCTCCTCCTCGCTACGCGCAGGGAGACCTGACTTCCCTGGCGCCGCACGAGAGGCTCCATGATCCTCGCCGTGCCTCAAGAGAAAACCCCCACGGGCGCCGCAGCTCGAGGAAACCCCTGAGACGCCCCCGTCCTCGCGAGGTGAAGGGCCTTCTTTTCCTGCATGGCCTGGAGAACAATCCCGAGCCCTCTCTCCAAAATGAAGAGGAGGCTTGACTCCATTGACGCCACTAGGGGGCTCCAAGAGATCCGCTTCGCGACTCGGGAGGACAGCGGAGTCCTTTGCTTCCCCTCGAGACGAGGCCTGACACCCAGGGGGATCCTGGAATGCAACCCCGAGATCCCTGCCTTCCCTGGAGAGGAACATTAGGTCCTGGACACAAGCTTAGATGAGGTCTCTTTGGCCCTGCAGTGACTCGAGCGCAACCCCCAGCTTTCCCTCGCCAATCCAATGGAAGACTGGGCTTCCCAGGGCCAACAGAGGAGGAAGCCTGTAATCCCCATCGTCACTCGAGAATCCTGCCGCAACTCTAGAAAAACCACGTGGTTTCACGTCTTCGCAAGATGAGGCCCTTGCCCGGTACGGCGTCTCAAGAGAAGTCCCATGTTCCGTCGTGAAGTGAGACACGGTACCTGACACCCTTCATGCGACATCCAAAAGCTCCCCGAAACGCCGGGTACCCTCGAGGGAACACCGAGAGTCCCGGCACAGCTACATCTGAGCCTGTTCTCCCCTCCTGATCACGACAGGAGAGTCGATTCCCCTGCGTGGTTCAGAAGGGGTTCCCGGCCTTCCCGGTGCACCTCAGGATGAGGCCGGTCTCACAGGGAAATTCGAGACGAGCCACGTGGGTGGTGCCACATGCCAAATGCCCCCGATTCCCCGGTCCGCTTTTGAGAAGGACCCGAGGCCCGGACCCCTCTTTGAAGGCAACCCTGTGGGTGAAGGCACAACACGAAGGGACACTGACACCCCCGTGCATCATCCGGAAAGACCCGCGGGTTCCACACAGAGCTCGACCAGGGGCCTGAAAACCCCTGACAACTCGAGAGGCAAGCGGGGTTCCCTTCCTCAGACAAGACGAGGCATGACTCTCCTGTCCCAACTCTGCAGGGACCCTGTGGTCGGAGCGGAAACAGAGAGGAAGCCTGAGGTTCCTGCCTCCCCTCGAGGTGAGGCCCTCTTCCGTTGCGCGAGACCCAGCGGAGTCCCGAGAGGCCCCGCCTACTCCACAGGATCCCTCACCTCTCAGAGGCACCCTGGGAAGTTCCCTAAGATCCCCGGCAGAAGGTGAGGGAAACGAGGGTTTCCCGCCGCCACCCGAGAAAGACCTCGAGAGTCCTTCTTCAATGCGTCTCGAGGCCCTAGTCCCCTCCAGTGACTCGAGTGCCATGACGCGCTCCCCCTCGCCACGCGCATGGAGACCTGACTTCCCTGGCGCCGCACGAGAGGCTCCCTGAGATCCTCGTCGTGCCTCGGGAGAAAACCCCCACGGGCGCTGCAGCTCGAGGAAACCCCTGAGACGCCCCCGTCCTCGCGAGCTGAGGGCCTTCTATTCCTGCATGGCCTGGAGAGCAATCCCGGGTCCTCTCTCCAAACTGAAGAGGAGGCTGGACTCCCTTGAGGCCACTCAGTGGGCTCCAAGAGATCCGCGTCGCCACTCGAGAGGAGAGCGGAGTCCTTGGCTTCCCCTCGAGACGAGGCCTGACTCCCCGAGGGAGCCTGAAATGCAACCCCGAGATCCCTGACTTCCCTGGAGAGGAATATTAGTTCCCGGACACACGCCTTGATGAGGTCTCTTTTGCCCTGCAGTGACTCGAGCGCTACCCCCAGATTTCCCTCACTACTTGAATGGGAGATGGGGCTTCCCAAGGCCAACCCAAGAGGAAGCCTGAAATCCTCGTCGAAACTCGAGAATCCTGCCGCAACTCGAGAAAAACCACGTGGTTTCAAAGTCTTTGCAAGATGAGGCCCTTGCCCGGTACGGCGTCTCAAGGGAAGTCCCATGTTCCGTCGTGAAGTGAGACACGGTACCTGACACCCTTCATGCGACATCCAAAAGTTCCCCGACATGCCGGGTTCCCTTGAGGGGAACACCGAGAGTCCCCGCACCACTTCCTCTGAGCTCCTACTCCTCTCCTGTTCGCGACAGGAGAGTTGATTCCCCTGCGTCGTCTGGAAGGGGTTACCGTCCTGCACGGCGCCCCTCAGGATGAGGCCAGCCTCGCGAGGAAATTCGAGACAAGCCCCGTGGCTGGTGCCCCATGTTGAACGACCCTGATTTCCCGGTCCGCAGTTGAGGAGAACCCGATGCCCGGACACCTCTTCGAAGGCCACCCTGTGAGTGAAGGAACAACACGAAGGGGCACTGACACTCCCGTGCATCGTCTGGAAACACCCGCGGTTTCCACACACAGCTCCACGAGGGGACTGAGACTCCCTGAGCAACTCGAGAGGCAAGCGGAGTTCCCTTCCTCAGACAAGACGAGGCCTGACTCTCCTGCCCCAACGCTGCAGGGACACTGCTGTCGGAGTACGAAATGGAGAGGAAGACTGAGGTCCTGTCTCCCCTCGAGAAGAGGCCCTCTTCGATTGCGCCAAACCCAGAGGAGTCCCGAGATGGCCCACCAACTCCACAGCATCCCTCACCTCTAAGAGGAGCCCTGGGAAGTTCCCTCAGGTCACCGGGAGAAGTCGAGGGAAACGAGGGTTTCCCGCCGCCCCCCGAGAAAGACCTCGAGAGTCCTTCTTCTACACGCCTTGATGCCCTAGTCCCCTCCCAGGACTCGAGAACAATGACGCGCTCCCCCTCGCCACGCTCATGGAGACCTGACTTCCCTGGCGCCGCACGAGAGGCTCCCTGAGAACCTCGTCGTGCCTCGTGAGAAAAGCCCCACGGACGCGGCAGCTCGAGGAAACCCCTGAGAAGCCCCCGTCCTTGCGAGGTGAGGGCCTTCTTTTCCTGCCTTTCCTGGAGAGCAATCCCGAGTCCTCTCTCCAAACTGAAGATTAGGCTTGACTCCCTTGAGGCCACTCAGAGGGCTCCAAGAGATCCGCGTCCTGGCTCAAGAGAAGAGCGGAGTCCTTTGCTTCCCCTCGAGGCGAGGCCTGACTCCACAGGGGACTCTGGAGTGCAACCCCGGGATCCCTGTCTTCCCTTGAGAGTACTACTAGGTCCTGGACACACGCCTAGATGAGGTCTCTTGGGCCCTGCAGTGACTCGAGCGCAACCCCCAGCTTTCCCTCGCAACTCGAATGGAAGATGGGGCTTCCCAGGGCCAACCCAAGAGGAAGCCTGAAATCCCCGTCGTAACTCGAGAATCCCGCCGCAACTCGAGAAAAACCACGTGGTCCCTACGTCTTCACAAGATGGGGCCCTTGCCCGCTACGGCGTCTCAAGGGAAGTCTCACGTTCCGTCCTGAATTGCGAAACGGTACCTGACACCCTTCATGCGACCTCCAAAATTTCCCAGACACGCCGGGTTCCCTCGAGGGGAACACCGAGGGTCCTGGCACCCCTTCATCTGAGCCCCTTCTCCCCTCCTCATCACGACAGGAGAGTCGATTTCCCTGCATATTCTGGAAGGGGTTCCCGGCTTTCCCGGCACACCTCAGGATGAGGCCGGCCTCCCGAGGAAATTCGAGACGAGCCCCGTGGGTTGTGCCACATGCCGAACGACCCCGATTTCCCAGTCCGCTCTGGATAAGAACCCGATGCCCGGACACCTCTTCGAAGGCAACCCTGTGGGTGAAGTTACCATTCGAAGGGGCACTGACACCCCCGTGCGTCGTCCGGAAAAACCCGTGGTTTCCACACACAGCTCGACGAGGTGCGTGAGACACCGTGAGCAATTTGAGAGGCAAGCGGAGTTCCCTTCCTCAGACAAGACGAGGCCTGACTCTCCTGTCCCAACTCTGCAGGGACCCTGTGGTTGGAGTCCGAAAGGAGAGGAAGCCTAAGTTTCCTGTCTCCCCTCGAGATGAGGCCCTCTTCCATTGCGCCAAGCCCAGCAGAGTCCCAAGAGGCCCCGCCAACTCCACAGCATCCCTCACCTATCAGAGGCACCATGGAAAGTTCCCTCAGGTCCCCTGCAGAAATCGAGGGAAACGAGGCTTTCCCGCCGCAACCCCAGAAAGACCTCGCGTGTCCTTCTTCAACGCGTCTGGAGGCCCTAGTCCTCTCCCATGACTGGAGAGCCATGACGCGCTCCCCCTCGCCATGCGCACAGAGACATGACTTCCCTGGCACCGCAGGAGAGGCTCCCTGAGATCCTCGTCTTGCCTCGTGAGAAAACCCCCACGGGCGCCGCAGCTCGAGGAAACCCCTGAGAAGCCCCCATCCTCGCAAGGTGAAGGCCTGCTTTTCCTGCCTGACCCAGAGCGCAATCCCGAGTCCTCTCTCCAAACTGAAGAGAAGGCCTGACTCCCTTGAGGCCACTCAGTGGGCTCCAAGAGATCTGCGTCGCGACTTGAGAGGAGAGCGGCATCCTTGGCTTGCCCTAGAGGCAAGGCCTGACTCCCCGGGGGAGTCTGGAACGCCACCCTGAGATCCCTGTCTTCCCTTGAGAGGAACGTTAAGTCCCGGACACAGGCCTAGATGAGGTCTCTTTGGCCCTGCAGTGACTGGAGTGCAACCCTCAGCTTTCCCTCGCAACTCGAATGGAAGATTAGGCTTCCCGGGGCCAAGACAAGAGGAAGCCTGAAATCCCCGTAGTAACTCTAGAATCCCGCCGCAACTCAAGAAAATCCACATGGTCCCAACGTCTTCGCAAGATGAGGCCCTTGCCCGCTACGGCGTCTCAAGGGAAGTCCCAGGTTCTGTCCTGAAGTGCGAAACGGTACCTGACTCCTTTCATGCAACCCCCAAAAGTCCCCCACACGCCGGTTTCCCTCGAGGGTAACACCGAGGGTTCCGTCCCCACTTCATCTGAGCCCCTTCTACCCTCCTGATGGTGACAGGAGAGTCGATCCCCCTGCATTGTCTGGAAGGGTCCCCGGCCTTCCCAGCACACCTCAGGATGAAGCCGGCCTCACTAGGAAATTTGAGACTAGCCCCGTGGGTGGTCCCACATGCCGAAAGACCCCGATTTCCCTGTCCGCTCTTGAAAAGAACCCGAGGCCCGGACACCTCTTCGAAGGCAACCCAGTGGGTGAAGGCACAACACGAAGGGGCACTGTCACCGTCGTGCATTTCCGGAAACACCCGCAGGTTCCACACACAGCTCAACAAGGGGCTTGAGACCCCCTGAGCACCTCGAGAGGCAAGCGGAGTTCCCTTCCTCAGACAAGACGATTCCTGACTCTCCTGTCCCAACTCTGCAGGGACCCTGCGGTCACAGTCCGAAACGGAGAGGAGGCCTGAGGTTCCTGCCTTCCCTGGAGATGAGGCCCTCTTCCATTGCGCCAAACCCAGCGGAGTCCTGAGAGGCCCCGCCAACTCCACAGCATCCCTCATCTGTCAGAAGCACACTGGGAAGTTCCCTAAGGTCACCGGTAAACTTTTATTGCACAAGGTCCCCATGAAAAGGCCCACGCAGCAGGACAGCCACAGATTCTGTCTGCCATTAAAGGGCAGTAAGGTGCCCTCCCCCCTTCTTTGATGCCTCGGCGGCCACCAGGGTGCAATTCGCGTACCCTTCCCTTTCCCATCCTAGCAGGTGCTCCAGGGCCCGCTGGCCTACAAAGTGCCAGAAGCAGGGCTGGGCCAGCCGGCCAGAATTCAGGGTTATGTCCCTTGGACTTCCAGCGGACCCTAGGCTGCTTGGGAAAACCGCGCAGACTCTGAGGTTTTTCAGCAGAGGGGTGGAGCGGTAAAGGCCTTGACCCCAAAGACGAGGCCTTTCTGCGACCGCCAGGTTGGGGAGCTCTGAGACTGTGCCAACACAGGGCGGAATACATGGTTCCCTGCTCCAGGCAGTCCCCGTTCCCTTACCTGTGTTCCGCACCCCTCCGCTGTGGCCAATGGATGCCGATCCTTGGGGATCCAGGAGTTCACGAAATGGGCATTCCCAGCCGCAATGGCGACCCCCAACAGCACATCTGGAAAGCCCTCCCCCACCCCCGCCAGGAGCCGACCCCCACTGCGAACGGAACCCCACCCCGCCCCGCGCCGCCAGGTTTCGCCCCGGCCCTGCCGGGCTCCCGGCGGGTTCCCAGCCATATTGGCGACCCTCGGGAGCACAACAGGGACCGACCACCCACCCACAGCGAGCGGAATCACGACCTGTGCAGCCCAGGTTTACCCCACCCTGGCTGCGCTCCCGGCGCGTTTCCAGCTGCAGTGGCCATCTCCGAGAGCACAACTGGGAAGCCCTCCCCTACCCCCGCCAGGAGCTGACACCTGCTCTGCGCCTCCGGGTTCGCCCCGCCCCTGCCGCGCTCCAGGGGCGCTGCCCACCTTCACCAGTGGCTCTCGGTGAGCCCCGTCCCCACGCCCGGTTCCAGGAGAGGCTCTCGGACCTCGCTGCTGCCGCCAGGTCAAACATGAGGACAATACATACACCCCACAGAGACAATCCAAGCTGTCTATGATTTAGGGATAAAACGAGGACTACAGAAAGGCAAGATGACCTGACCTAGGAGGGCCATGATATTCTATAGAACCAGACAAAGTTGGTTACCAAGGAAACTTTTTTCCTTGGAACCCGGAAAGCTGGTTCTTTGCATATGCAATGACCAACAATTAGCTTGTTACCCAAGCGTGCCTCGCTGCCACCCCCATCCCCCCACTCCCCAGAAGACTGGCTCAAAGAAATATTTTAAATCTCAGGCGGAAACCTGGAAGATGTCTTGTCTGTCTGTTTGGATTAAGGTATGTGTCAGTGTGAGCCCTGTGTTTTTTGATAATATTGCTCAAGTTCTGAGTTCTGATTTCAATGGTCTCAAGACAAGGCAGCCCTTCCAAATCAAACTGCTGGAAATACAAGAAAACATTGACCTAAATGAATGTCAGAGTCCCGTGAACTGGGAACTGGTCAATATTAAATATCTAGTATTTTTGATTTTGCTCCTCCATTATAGACATGTCTAAGAGTCAACAACATTAAGCACAACATGTTCATAGTGCCTAGGTTTCTTTTGAGGTAAAAATTGCTCTATTGTTATATCTGTCACAAGCTTGTCAGCAAGAAACTACCTGGAAACGACAACAACAAAAGTAAAAAATGTAAATGTGATATGAGCTTTTAGACAAACTCTTTACAATAATTATACTCTAAAATATCTGCCTCTCATAGTCTTGATTGAAGGCAGAGGAGAAGGGGATGACAGAGGATAAGATGGTTGGATGGCATCACTGACTCGATGGACATGAGTTTGAGCAAGCCCCTGGAGCTGGTGACGGACACGGAAGCCTGGCGTCCTTCAGGCCACGGGGTCCCAAAGAGTCAGACACGACTGAGCAACTGAACTGAACTGAACTAACAAACGTTTCTCCAGGAGTTTTGGTTACCCGAGTTTCTATCCTTGTGACGACAGTGTATTGAATAGCTAGGTCATTTCCAAATAAATGAAAGTTCTGAAACATTCACGACTTGAAAGGACCTCCCTTTTACACAGAAACAAAAGAGATTTTTGACTCTCCATGAATAGTGTCTGGCACCATCCTGACATGTTAAATGTAAGAAAGCAATTGTTTTGTTTTGTTTTGTTCTGTTCTTGGGGGTGGGGGGAGGGGGGCGGGCTATAGCGAATGCCAATATAAAAGTCAGTTCTTGGTTGCTGAAGGGAAATGTATGACTTGTTATTACAAGAAAGTATGTGGAATGCAATGGCACTTGAGGAAGGAAAACAAAGTAGTTCTGTCTTACAGGTGGCCGTTTCAGGATGGGAGAAGCAAAGGAATGGGTACAGAATGGGATAAGGAGGTTGTAGGGAAAGTGGACCCCCAGAAAAGAGTTCTGTGCCTAGCACAAGTTTTCTTGAGATGTCGAACTGCCTTTGCTAATGGAGTTTAAGTTTCTTTACCTCTTAAGTGATCTTTTCTAGGTTGACCTAGAACAGAAATCTTTTGTTAGCTTTGGCTAAGTAGAGAAGTAGTGTTTCACGGTGACATATGTGATCCTTCCTGACTGTTTGCAGCCCTTTTGATATCGATGCACTGCTTCTGCTGCTGCTGCCGCCGCTGCTGCTGCTAAGTCGTTTCAGTCGTGTCCGACTCTGTGCGACCCCATAGACGGCAGCCCACGAGGCCCCGCAGTCCCTGGGGTTCTCTAGGCAAGAACACTGGAGTGGGTTGCCATTTCCTCCTCCCATGCATGAAAGTGAAAAGTGAACGTGAAGTCGCTCAGTGGTGTCCGACTCTTAGCGACCCCAAGGACTGCAGCCTACCAGGCTCCTCCATCCATGGGATTTTCCACGCAAGAGTACTGGAGTGGGGTGCCATTGCCTTCTCCCATATCTATGCACAAGCCTGCCTAAATAATTGACTTCTAGCTAGCTTTGGGATGCCAATGACCATCCACCCTTACAAGGCAACAGAGAAGAGAAAAACACTTACCACAGGAGGTCCTGGTAAGGAACGAGGAACTAACAAGCTCCCGCCAACCAGGATTCTGCAGAGGTCAACAAGAGGTCAGTAAGAGATGGAAGACTGCAGTCCAGAGGTCCTAGCAACTTCCATCTTGCAGCAGACACCCAGCATAGTCAAAACGAATTCAATGTTGCAAAAAATAAGTAAACAAATAAAGGACAGAAGTTCTTTGAACACATGACTGAGATTAGGGGTGAGGAAGTACATGTACGGTGCCCGGAAAATCTTAAAGTATGAGAAAGGAAAGAAATTAAAGACAACTATCAAGCTGTCCAAACTGATAAAAACGAAAGATTACACAGTTTTTTCTGTATATATTACCACATAATAATCTGAAAAGGAATTAAAAAAAATTCCCTTTCAATAATGTCAACATGAATACAACACTTTGCCATGGATGTAACGAGGATGACAAGACTGGCACACTGGAACTTATACACCCTGGCTGAAAACTATCCTGAATACATGGACAGGTATTCCATAACAATGGAAAGACTTAAGATGGCAATACCATTGAATGCATCTTCAATCTGAAATGAAGATTTGATATGATTTGATCGCTCAGAGCTTTTGTGTCATCAATTGTTATTAAAGTATAAATGAGATAGAGAAAGCTGCTGACTTAGACTTGAGGCGGGGTGTACGCCCTGCTGGTCTCTAGCCAGATATTCTACAGGCACTAGCAGTCAGCTAAGGAAAGAAAGGCACTGTCTCAGGGAATGGCACCAGGCCCCTCCCCCACGACATGCCTTGATGTCACATTGGCAGCAGGTGAGTCATCCTGGGCCAAAAACTGATTGACATGAATCTTGAAGAAAAGCAGTATTCCAGGCAAATATATCATTTCCTTAACATAGATTAGGAGAACAAGGTACGAGGAAAACATACTGTTTTGTTCAAGTCTCTTCTGAGCCTATTGGGGGAACCGACCTGAAGCCAGAGTCCAGCAGATATACATAGGATATTTACATCGCTTAAGACAAACATTTCCTCAGGAACAAATGCATTGCTTAGCTCAAGGTTTGTCTGCGAAATTCTTACACATCAGGAGATGGCTCCGAGCTGTGTTTCTACACACAAGAACATGAATGCAAAGGACAAGCCTGCACAGCCCATCTGCCCCCCTCCCCCACAGCCAGCAGCATTTCCAAGTGACCTCCTAAGGCCTTCCCCAAAATACAGGGGCACCTCTGGGTTTCCTGTTTCCCTCACTTCGAACACTTTTCTTAAAAAAAAAAAAATCCTGCACACTTCTTGATAGAATGCCACAGTGCAAGGAAAACAGGCCTTCAATACTTAAACCTCCCTGTGCCAAACACTTGGGGCTTGGTTCTGTTTTGTTTTGTTTTTTAATTACACCACCACATAATTTAAACTTTTTACAATTTCTAATTATTCAGTACCAAAACACCAAACTTTTATTGCACAAGGTCCCCATGAAAAGGCCCACGCATCAGGACAGCCACAGATTCTGCCATGAAAGGGCAGCAAGGTGCCCTCCCCCCTTCTTTGCTGCCTGGGCGGCCACCAGGGTTTGAAATCCATGCACCCTACTAAGTTTCTAGGGTGCAATCCGTGGACCCTTCCCTTTCCCATCCCAGCAGGTGCTCAAGGGCCCGCTGGCTTACAAAGTGCCAGAAGCAGGGCTGGGCCAGCCGGCCAGAGTTCAGTGTTCTGTCCCTTGGACTTCCAGGGGACACTAGGCTGCTTGGGAAAACCGTGCAGACTGAGATTTTTCAGCAAAGGGGTGGAGCGGTAAAGGCCTTGACACCAAGGGTGAGGCCTTTCTGCAACCGCCAGGTTGGGGAGCTCCGAGAATGTGCCAACAGAGGGCGGAATACTTGGTTCCCTGCTCCAAGCAGTCCCAGTTCCCTGACCTGTGGCCCGCAGCCCTCCGCTGCACCCACTAGATGTGGATCCTTGGGGACACAGGAGCATAGGAAATGGGCGTTCCTAGCCGCAGTGGCGACCCCCGAGAGCACAACTGGGACCGAACCCCCACCCACAGCCATCTAAATCTCGACCCGCGCAGCCCAGGTTTACCCCGCCCCGGGTGCGCTCCCGGCGCGTTTCCAGCCGCAGTGGCCACCACCGAGAGCACAACTGGGAAGCCCTCCCCCACCCCCACCAGGAGCCGAACCCCGCCCCGCGCCACCCGGGTTCACCCCGCCCCTGCCGCACGCCCAGCGCGTTTCCAGCTGCAGTGGGGACCCCCGAGAGCACAACTGTTACCGCCCCCCACCCCCTGCCGACCAGAACCCCGACCCGCGCCGCCCGGGATCGCACCGCCCCTGGCGCGCTCCCGGGGCGTTGCCCACTTCCACCAGGGGCTCCTGGTGAGCCCCGTCCCCACGCCCGGTTCCAGGAGAGGCTCTCGGACCTCGCTACTTCCGCCAGGTCAAACACGAGGACAATACATCCACCCCACAGAGACAATCCAAGCTGTCTATGATTTAGGGATAAAACGAGGACTACAGAAAGGAAAGATGTCCTGACCTAGGAGGGCCATGAGAGTCTATAGATCCAAACAAAATTGGGTACCAAGGAAACTTTTTTCCTTGGAACCCGGAAAGCTGGTTCTTTGCATATGCAATGACCAACAATTAGCTTGTTACCCAAGCCTGCCTCGCTGCCACCCCCACTCCCCCCCCCCCACTCCCCAGGAAAACGGCTCAAAGAAATATTTTAAATCTCAGGCGGAAAACTGGAAGATGTCTTGTCTGTCTGTCTGGATTAAGGTATGTGTCAGTGTGAGCCTTGTGTTTTTTGATAATATTGCTCAAGTTCTGAGTTCTGATTTCAATGGTCTCAAGACAAGGCAGCCCTTCCAAATCAAACTGCTGGAAATACAAGAAAACATTGACCTAAATGAATGTCAGAGTCCCGTGAACTGGGAGCTAGTCAATATTAAATATCTAGTATATTTGGTTTTGCTCCTCCACTATAGACATGTCTAAGAGTCAACAACATTAAGCACAACATGTTCATAGTGCCTAGGTTTCTTTTGAGGTAAAAATTGCTCTATTGTTATATGTGTCACAAGCTTGTCAGCAAGAAAGTACCTGGAAACAGCAACAACCAATGTAAAAAATGGAAATGTGATATGAGCTTTTAGATAAACTCTTAACAATAATTATACTCTAAAATATCCGCCTCTCATAGTCTTGATTGAAGGCAGAGGAGAAGGGGATGACAGAGGATAAGATGGTTGGATGGCATCACTGACTCGATGGACATGAGTTTGAGCAAGCCCCTGGAGTTGGTGATGGACACGGAAGCCTGGCGTCCTGCAGGCCACGGGGTCCCAAAGAGTCAGACTCGACTGAGCAACTGAACTGAACTGAACTTGCAATCGTTCCTCCAGGTGTTTTGGTTACCTGAGTTTCTATCCTGGTGCTAAACTAAGTGACGACAGTGTATTGAATAGCTAGGTCACTTCCAAATAAATGAAACTTCTTAAACATTCACGACTTGAAAGGACCTCCCTTTTACACAGAAACAAAAGAGATTTTTGACTCTGCATGAATAGTGACTGGCACCATCCGAACATATTAAATGTAAGAAAGCAATTTTTTTGTTTTGTTTTGTTTTGTTCTGTTCTTGCAGGAAGCGGGGTGGGCGCTATTATCACTGATAGGTATGCTCACCAATCTATCAAATGCCAATATAAGAGTCAGTTCTTGGTTGCTGAAGGGAAATGTATGACTTGTTATTACAAGAATGTATGGAATGCAATCACACTTTAAGAAGGAAAACGAAGTAGTTCTGTCTTAGAGGTGGCATTTTCAGGACGGGAGAAGCAAAGGAATGGGTACAGAATGGGATAAGGAGGTTGTAGGGAAAGTAGGCCCCCAGAAAAGAGTTTTGTGCCTAGCACAAGTTTTCTTGAGATGTTGAACTGCCTTTGCTAATGGAGTTTAAGTTTCTTTACCTCTTAAGTGATCTCTTCTAGGTTGACCTAGAACAGAAATCTTTTGTTAGCTTTGGCTAAGAGGAGAAGTATTGTTTCACGGTGACATATGTGATCCTACCTGACTGTTCTCATCCCCTTTGATATCTATGCACTGCTGCTGCTGCTGCTGCAGCTGCTAAGTGGTTCAGTTGAGGCCGACCCTGTGCCACGCCATAGATGGCAGCCCACCAGGCCCCGCAGTCCCTGGGGTTCTCTAGGCAAGAACACTGGAGTGGGTTGCCATTTCCTCCTCCTATGCATGAAAGTGAAAAGTGAAAATGAAATCGCTCAGTGGTGTCCGACTCTTAGCCACCCCATGGACTGCAGCCTACCAGGCTCCTCCGTCCTTGGGATTTTCCAGGAGTGGGGTGCCATTGTCTTCTCCCATATCTATGCACAAGCCTGCCTAAATAATTGACTTCTAGCCAACTTTGGGATGCCCATGACCACCCACCCTTACCAGGCAACAGAGAAGAGAAAAACACTTACCACAGGAGGTTCTGATAAGGAACAAGGAACTAACAAGCTCCCACCTACCAGGAATCTGCAGAGGTCAACAAGAGGTCAGCAAGAGATGAGAGACTGCAGTCCAGAGGTCCTAGCTACTTCCATTTAGCAACAAACACCCAGCATAGTCAAAACGATTTCAATGTTAAAGAATAAATAAATAAATAAATAAAAGGACAGAAGTTCTTTGAACACATGTCTGAATTTAGGGGTGAGGCATTACATATGTGTCCCAGGATAATCTTAAAGTGTCAGAAAGTAAAGAAATTAAAGACAACTATCAAGCTGTCCAAACTGATAAAAATGAATGATTACACAGTTTTATCTGTATACATTAGCAGATAATAATCTGAAAAGGAATTTTAAAAAATTCCCTTTCAATAATATCAACATGAATAAAACACTTTGCCATGGATGTAACGAGGATGACAAGACTGGCACACTGGAAATTATACACCCTGGCTGAAAACTATCCTGAATACATGGACAGATATTCCATAACGATGGAAAGACTTAAGATGGCAATACCATGGAATACATCTTCAATCTGAAATGAAGATTTGATATGATTTGATCGCTCAGAGCTTTTGTGTCATCAAGTGTTATTAAAGTATTAAAGAGATAGAGAAAGCTGCTGACTTAGACTTGAGGCGGGGTGGGGGGGGGTAGTAAGAGTACCCCCAGCTGGTCTTTAGCCAGATATTCTACAGGCACTAGCAGTCAGCTAAGGAAAGAAAGGAACTGTTTCAGGGAATGGCACCAGGCCCTTCCCCCACGACATGCATTGAGATAATATTGGCAGCAGGTGAGTCATCCCGGGCCAAAACTTGATTGACATGAATCTTGAAGAAAGGCAGTATTGCAGGCAAATATATCATTTCCTTAACATAGATAAGGAGAACAAGCTAGGAGGAAAACATGCTGTTTTGTTCAAATCGCTTCTGAGCCTTTTGGGGGAACCGACCTGAAGCCAGAGTCTAGCGGAAATACATAGGATATTTACATCGCTTAAGACAAACATTTTCTTAGGAAAAAATGCATTGCTTAGCTCAAGGTTTGTCTGCGAAATTCTTACACATCAGGAGATGGCTCCGAGCTGGGTTTCCACACACAGGAACATCCATGCAAAGGACAAGCCTGCACAGCCCATCTGCCGCCCTCCCGCACATCCAGCAGCATTTCCAAGTGACCTCCTAAGGCCTTCCCCAAAATACAGGGGCACCTCTGGGTTTCCTGTTTCCCTCACTTCGAACACTTTTCTTAAAAAAAAAAAAAAAATCCTGCACACTTCTTGATAGAATGCCACAGTGCAAGGAATACAGTCCTTCAATATTTAAACCTCCATTTGCAAAACACTTGGAGCTTGGTTTTGTTTTGTTTTGTTTTTTAATTACACCACCACATAATTTAAAGCTTTTACACGTTCTAATTATTCAGTTCCAAAACACCAAACTTTTATTGCACAGGGTCCTCATGAAAAGGCCCACGCAGCTGGACAACCACAGATTCTGCCATGAAAGGGCAGCAAGGTGCCCTCCCCCCTTCTTTGCTGCCTGGGCGGCCACCAGGGTTTGAAATCCATGCACCCTACTAAGTTTCTAGGGTGCAATCCGTGGACCCTTCCCTTTCCCATCCCAGCAGGTGCTCAAGGGCCCGCTGGCTTACAAAGTGCCAGAAGCAGGGCTGGGCCAGCCGGCCAGAGTTCAGTGTTCTGTCCCTTGGACTTCCAGCGGACACTAGGCTGCTTGGAAAAACCGCGCAGACTCTGAGATTTTTCAGCAGAGGGGTGGAGCGGTAAAGGCCTTGACCCCAAAGGCAAGGCCTTTCTGCGACCGCCAGGTTGGGGAGCTCCGAGAATGTGCCAACAGACGGCGGAATACTTGGTTCCCTGCTCCACGCAGTCCCAGTTCCCTTACCTGTGGTCCGCAGCCCTCCGCTGCACCCACGGGATGGCGATCCTTGGGGACCCAGGAGCGGACGAAATGGGCGTTCCCAGCCGCAGTTGCAACCCCCGAGAGCGCAACTGGGAACCCCTCCCCATCCCCCCCATGAGCCGACCCCCGCCCCGCGCCCCCAGGGTTAGCCCCGCCCCTGCCGCGCTCCCGGCGCGTTCCCAGCCTCAGTGGCGACCCCCGGGAGCACAACTGGGACCGACCCCCACCCAAAGCCATCGGAATCTCGACCCGCGCAGCCCGGGTTTACCCAGTCCCGGGTGCACTCCCGGCGCGTTTGCAGCCTCAGTGTCCACCTCCGAGAGCACAACTGGGAAGCCCGCCCCCACCCCCACCAGAAGCCGACCCCCGCCCCACGCCGCCCGCGTTCGCCCCGCCCCTGCACGGTCCAGGTACCTTCCCAGCTTCTAGCGTTCACGCCCGGGTAGGAGCAGGATGTAGGAGTATGGGAGATGTGTCTGGAGCCTGACATCCTCAGCTCCGCTCTGGCCTGCCCTTTGGACCTAGGAGCCAGGCCAACTTGCAGAGGGCTTAGGGCCCCATTGTATGCAAACTACCAAGGCCTACCGCAAGGAGAGCTCTGTCCGAGGGAAGGGAAGCGCCCCAGGCTGCATTCCCAAGCTGTTGTTTAGCCGCCCAGACTCAGCGCTGCACAGGGGTAATCAGGCTCTCTGTGCCCGCAGCTTCACACACAGGTGTGTCTCCGTAGGAATCAAGAAAGATCCTGACAGAGTGAGGTTCATTAGAGCTATACTAAAGAGCAAAGGCTTGTCCATGTGGTCTTGCCTTCCCCTGTGCCTTTGGGTCTCCAGGCTCGGCCCCAGCTCCGTGGAAACAACACCTGAGAAAATATCTTCAAGATCCACTTTTCCCAGTGTCTGGGAACCGGAGTTCGTAGGAGGAGAGAAAAGCACGCCTCCATAGGGAACGAAAAGGCAGCCCACCTGCCTGTGTTTTGAAGCCTCTATTTGGAAGGAATGGGTTAGCTTCTCCTAAAGGAGACCTCCAGATCTGCTCAGAAGTCGGTAATTCCAGAGGCAGGGTACTGGTTCCTGACTGCCCTTTGCTAGCCTTGCAAAGATATTCCTAGATTCTAGAGTTATTTTCCATGAAGGAGCAGGCTTCGGGAATGTGTCAGACGGGACTGGTTCCTTATTGACCTCAGCTCAGCTATTGCCTTTCCATTCAAACTAGAACAAGGCCCTACTTTATGAAGGGTAAGGGTCTTCTTCTTTGCAAACTGCCAAGGGCTACAGCAATGAGACCTCTGTCAAGGTGAGGGAAGCCTAAGAGGATGGATTCTCAAGCAGGTGCTTTGCCACAAAGCATCAGCACCCCACGGAGAGAATCAAGCTCCCTGTGCACCAATGTTGGGAGTGTAGCTTCACACACAGAGTTGTCTCTATAGGAGCCAAGAATGTTCCTGAGAGATTAGGTTCACTAAACCTCTCCTACAGAGCATAGACCTGTCCATGTGGTTTTGCCTTCCCCTGTGAGTTGGGTCCTCGAGGTCTGCCACACCTCCGGGGAAACTGTCCCTGAGAAAAGATCTCCAGGAACCGCTTCGCCGAGGCTGGGAAATGCTGTTCACATGAAGTAAGGCAAGCGAATCTCCTGCATAGTAAAAGAGGCCTTACAGTCCCTGGAGCAGCAGGCTGCCAGAATGTGTGAAACCTGACTGTTGCCTTACTGGCCTCAGCTCCACCATTGCCTGTTCATCCGTGCTAGCACCCAGGCCTACTTGGAAAAGCGTTTGGGTGCAGATTTCTACAAAGTGCCAAGGGCTACAGCAGTGAGAATTCTCTCAGTGGTAAGGGAGAGCATTTTATGGATTCTCAAGCTGTTTTCTGAATGACAGCGTCAAAATGAACAGAGAGAATCAGGCTCTCTCTGCCCCTATGTTAGGTACGCAGCTTCACACACAGAGGTGTCTCTGTAGGAGCCAAGAATGCTCCTGAGAGATGAGGTTCACTAGAGGTCTGCTACAGAGCATAGACCTGTCCATGTGGTCTTGCCTTCCCCTGTGCCTTTGGGCCCCGGGCTCGGCCCCAGCTCCGTGGAAACAACCCCTGAGAAAATATCTTCAAGATACGCTTTTCCCAGAGGCTGGGAACTGGGGTTCATAGGAGGAGAGAAAAGCAAGCCTCCTTCGGGCACGAAAGGCAGCCAACCTGCCTGTGTTTTGAAGCCTCTATTTGGAAGGAATGGGTTAGCTTCTCCTAAAGGAGACCTCCAGATCTGCTCAGAAGTCGGTAATTCCAGAGGCAGGGTGCTGGTTCCTGACTGCCCTTTGCCAGCCTTGCAAAGACATTCCAAGATTCTAGAGTTATATTCCATGAAGGAGCAGGGTTCGGGAATGTGTCAGAGGGGACTGGCTCCTTATTGGCCTCAGCTCAGCTATTGCCTTTCCATTCAAACTAGGACAGGGCCTACTTTATGAAGGGTAAGGGTCTTCTTTGAAACTGCCAAGGGCTACAGCAATGAGACCACTGTCAAAGCGAGGGAAGCCTAAGAGGATGGATTCTCAAGCAGGTGCTTTACTACAAAGCATCAGCACCCCACGGAGAGAACCAAGATCCCTGTTCCCCAATGTTGGGAGTGTAGCTTCACACACAGAGTTGTCTCTATAGGAGCCAAGAATGTTCCTGAGAGATTAGGTTCACTAAACCTCTCCTACAGAGCATAGACCTGTCCATGTGGTTTTTCCTTCCCCTGTGAGTTGGGTCCCCGAGGTCCGCCACACCTCCGGGGAAACTGTCCCTGAGAAAAGATCTCCAGGAACCGCTTCGCTGAGGCTGGGAAACGCTGTTCACAGGAAGTAAGGCAAGCGAATCTCCTGCAGAGAAAAAGAGGCCTTACTGTCCCTGGAGGAGCAGGCTGCCAGAGTGTGTGAAACCTGACTGTTGCCTTACTGGCCTCAGTTCCACCATTGCCTGTTCCTCCGAACTAGGACCCAGGCCTATTTGGAGAAGCGTTTGGCTGCGGATTTCTACAAAGTTCCAAGGGCTACAGCAGTGAGAATTCTCTCAGCGGTAAGGGAGAGCATTTTATGGATTCTCAAGCTGTTTTCTGAACGACAGGGTCAAAATGAACTGAGAGAATCAGGCTCTCTGTGCCCCTATGTTAGGTACGCAGCTTCACACACAGAAGTGTCTCTATAGGAGCCAAGAATGTTCCTGAGAGATGAGGTTCACTAGAAGTCTGCTACAGAGCATAGACCTGTCCATATGGTTTTGCCTTGCCCTGTGAGTTGGGTCCCCGAGGTCCGCCCCAGCTCAGGGGAAGGAGCCCCTGAGAAAAGATCTCCAGGGACCGCTATTCCCCCAGGCTGGCAAACGCAGTTCACAGGAGGTAACACAAGCGAGCCTCCTGCAAGGCACAACAGGCCTTAGTCTCCCTGGACGATCAGGCTGCCAGAGTGTGTGAGACCTGACTGGTGCCTTACTGGCCTCAGCTCCGCCATTGCGTGTTTCTCCGAACTAGGACCCAGGCCTACTAGGAGAAGGGTTTGGGTATGGATTTCTAAATACTGCCAAGGGGTATAGCAATGAGAACTGTGTCACGGGTAAGGAAGAGCATTGTATGGATTTTCAAGCTGTTGTTTGAACGACAGCTTCAAAGCTGCACAGAGAGAATCAGACTCTGTGTCTCCATGTTCGGTACACAGCTTCACAGACAGGGGTGTCTCCATAGGAAACAAGAACGTTCCTGACAGAGTGAAGTTCACTAGAGCTCTCCTAGAGAGCAAAGACTTGTCCATGTGGTTTTTCTTCCCCTGTGCGTTTGGGGCTCCAGGCTCGGCCCCAGCTCCGTGGAAACAACCCCTGAGAAAAGATCTTCAAGATCCGCTTTTCCCAGAGGCTGGGATGTGGGGTTCATAGGAGGCGGGAAAAGCAGGCCTCCTTCAGAGAGCAAGAGGCAGCCAAGCGGCCTGCGTTTGGAAGCCTCTATTTGGAAGAATGGGTTAGCTTCCCCTAAGGGAGACCTCCAGATCTGTTCAGAAGTCGGTAATTCCAGAGGCAGGGTGCAGGCTCCTGACTGCCCTTTGCCAGCCTTGCAGAGACATTCCTAGATTACAGCGTTATTTTCCATGAAGGAGCAGGCTTCGGGAATATGTCAGACTTGACTGGCGCCTTATTGGCCTCAGCTCAGCTCTTGCCTTTCCTTTCAAACTAGGACAAGGGCCCACTTTATGAAAGGTAAGGGTCCTCTTCTTTCCAAACTGCCAAGGGCTACAGCAATGAGACCTCTGTCAAGGCGAGGGAAGCGTAAGCTGATGGATTCTCAAGCAGGTGCTTTGCCACAAAGCATCAGCACCCCACGGAAAGAATCTGGCTCCCTTTGCCCCTACGTTGCGTGTGTAGCTACACGCACAGAGGTGTCTCGATAGGAGCCAAGAATGTTCCTGAGAGAGGAGGTTCACTGTTGGGGGCCAGAGTGAGGCACTCCGCCCATGGCAAAGGTCATGAGGAAGGAGGCTCGACATACGCAAAGGCGGGATCGAGCCTCAGGAGTCCCCTTGGAAATCCTCGAGCATCTACCCCCATCACCAGAGCCTGCCTACCTTACTACTTTGTGCTCTCACCTACACCTCTGACTTTACGGGGGGCTGTCCCCCACCACCTCTTTCGGAGAAGGAGTTAACCTAGAGCTCCAGTTGATAAAAACCCCTGGGTGTGACAAGAGTGTTTTAACCTACAAACTCCTCTGAAGGTTCTCTAGCCTGCCTGACAGGCTTGTCCGGCCACATGTGATTGCTCACAGCCTCCCAACCATGAGAGGCACGAGATGCTTTAAACCTTCTAAAAACAGGTTCCTTAGAAAAGTTAGAAAATTATTAGTATAAGTATAATGGGCTGATTAGAAATCATATTGGTGAAGGGTTTTTCATTTGTTGAGCTGATGTTTACTGCTAAGTCTCCACATCCCCTGCCCTTATACACATTAATGAATATATAGAAGAAATAAGTAGTAACCTTTGATATAAATCACGTTAGACCTTAGGCTAAGTAAATTCTTTCCTTAACTAAAACCCACTACACCCTCACCCTATAGGAATGTAACTTTATTTGGGTGGCGTCTGTTTTAAGAATAATCACCCCTGGAGAAATAAGTGTCCTGGTTGACTGACCGCTGTCACAAGGAGAGGGTCGTAAATTGTCAGCAGGCCCCCCGGCCAGAAGATGATGTAACACCCCTAAGACCTCTGTATACTTTTGTATGAAGCACCTGACTTTGATAAAAGTCAGGACTGCTGACCCCACGTGACTTTTGCATAACATCTCAGTGTATAAAAGTAGACCATGGAAAATAAAGAATTGGGATCAGTTTCTCGAAATACTGGTCTCCCCATGTCTCTCTCTCTCTCTCTCACTCTGGTTGAGTCTCCATCTGGAGCGCGGAACCCACCAAGCTTACTAATTTTGCCTGGGCTTCTAAGATCCGACCGGGGAGGCCTCAGTGTCTCCTCTCCTTCGGGAGAACGGAAGGACGCCTGCGGCCTACGTAAGTGGTGCAAGCTTCTTGTCTTGAAGTTTTATTGGTCCCCCGCGTAAACCAAGCTACTCAGCCTCTTTTCTCCACTGAATTTTCCTACTGAGCTATCCTCATTTTATTACTCTTTATATCCTTAATTAACGTTTAATTAAGCAGTTGTTCCCTGACCCTCGCCTACGCCGTCTCTGCTTCGAATACCCTGGATCAGCTGGGGCTGGACCCCGGCAGTTCACTAGAGATCTCCTACAGAGCATAGACCTGTCCATTTGGTTTTGCCTTCCCCTGTGAGTTGGGTCCCCGAGGTCCGCCCCAACTCCGGGGAAACAGCCCCTGAGAAAAGATCTCCAGGAACTGCTTTCCGCCCAGGCTGGGAAACGCTGTTCACAGGAAGTAAGGCAAGCGAGCCTCCTGAAGGGAAATAGAGGCCTTACTGTCCCTGGAGGAGCAGGCTGCCAGAGTGTGTGACACCTGACTGGTGCCTTACTGGCCTCAGCTCCGCTATTGCATGTTCATCTGAACTTGAACCCAGGCCTACTTGGAGAAGTGTTTGTGTGCCGATTTCCAGAAACTGCGAAGGGCTACAGCAATGATAACTCTCTCAGTGGTAAGGGAGAGCATTGTGTGGATTCTCAATTTGTTGTTTGAACGACAGCGTCAAAGCTGCACAGAGAGAATCAGGTCTCTGTGTCTCTATGTTGGCAATGCAGCTTCCCACACAGAGATGTCCCCGTTGGAGCCAAGAACATTCCCCACAGACTGAGGTTCACTAGAGCACTCCTAGAGAGCAAAGACTTATCCATGTGGTTTTCCCTTCCCCTGTGCGTGTGGGTCTCTGGGATCAGCCCCTGCTCCTTGGAAACAGCCTCTGAGAAAAGATCTCCAAGAACCTCTTATCCCCCAGGCTGGGAAGCGGAGTTCACAGGAGGTGGGATAAGCAAGCTTCCTTCGGCAAGAAGAGACAGCCAACCGGCCTGTGTTTGGAAGCCTATATTTGCAAGGAATGGGTTAGTTTCTCCTGACCGAGACCGCCAGATGTGCTGAGAAGATAGAAATTCCAGAGGCAGGGTCGAGGTTCCTGACTGCCCTTTGCCAGCCTTGCAAAGACATTCCCAGATTCTAACGTTATTTTCCATGAAGGAGCAGGCATCGGGAATATGTCAGACTTGACTGGCGCCTTACTGGCCTCAGCTCAGCTACTGCCTTTCCATTCAAACAAGGACAAGGGCCTACTTGGTGAAGGGTAAGGGTCTGCTTCTTTCCAAACTGCCAAGGACTACAGCAATGAGACCTCTGTCAAGGTGAGGGAAGCCTATGCGGATGGATTCTTAGCAGGTGCTTTGCCACAAAGCATCAGCACCCACGGAGAGAATCAGACTCCCTTTGCCACTATGTTGGGTGTGTAGCTTCATGCACAGAGGTGTCTCTGTAGAAGCCAAGAATGTTCCTGAGAGATGAGGTTCACTAGAGCTCTCCTACAGAGCATAGACCTGTCCATGTGGTTTTGTCTTCCCCTGTGAGTTGGGCCCCCGAGGTCCGACCCAGCTCCAGGGAAACAGCCCCTGAGAAAAAATCTCCAGGAACAGCTTTGCGCCCAGGCTGGGAAATGCAGTTCACAGGAGGCAAGGCAAGCGAGCCTCCTACAGGGAAAAAGAGGCCTTACTGCTCCTGGACGATCAGGCTGCAAGACTGTGTGAGACCTCACTTGTGCCTTACTGGCCTCAGCTCCGCCGTTGCCTGTTATTCCGAGCTAGGACCCAGGCCTACTTGGAGAAGGGTTAGGGTGCGGATTTCTACAAACTGTCAAGGACGACAGCAATGAGAATTCTCTTAGCAGTAAGGGAGAGCATTGTATGGATTCTCAAGCTGTTGTTTGAATGACAGCTTCAAAGCTACACAGAGAGAATCAGGCTCTCTGTTCCCCTATTTTGGCTGTGCAGCTTCACACACAGAATTTGACTCTGTTGGAGCCAGAAATATTCCTGAAAGACTTAGGCTCACCAAAGCTGTCCTCCAGAGCAAAGACATTGGATGTGGTTTTGCCTTCCCTTGTCAGTATGGGTCCCCTAGCTTGGCCCCAGCTCCGGGGATACAGCCTCTGAAAAAAATCTTCCAAGAAGCGATTTTCCTCCAGGCTGTTAAGCGGAATTCGCAGTTTGCAAGTTAAGGAAGCCTGCTTCGTGGAAGAGCAAGCAGCCAACTGGCCCTGTGTTAGGAAGCCTGTATTTGAAAGGAATGGGTTAGCTTCTACAGCGGGAGAACCTCAGATCTGCTCAGGGGACTGAAATACTAGAGTCAGGGTCGAGGTTCTCCCTTGTCCTTTGCGCACCTTGCAAAGACATTCCTAGCTTCTAGCGTTAGTGTCCCTGTAGTAGCAGGCTGCAGGAGCGTGTGATAAATGACTGCCGCGTTCCTGTCCTCAGCTCCGCTATTGACTTTCTATTCGAACTAGAACCCAGGCCTACTTTGAGAGGGGTTAGGGTCCAGTGTTTCCAAACTGCCAAGGGCTACGGCAATGCGAGCTCTGTCAGAGGTAAGAAAAGAGCAATTGGTTGGATTCTTCAGCTGCTGCGTGGCTGCACAGCTTCCGCGCCGCATGGAGAGCATGAGGCTCCTTGTGGCCCTATTTTGGGTATGCAGCAACATGCACACAGAATGTCTGTGTTCACTTATGTACAGGCTTATGAACACTAGAGCTCTCCTACAGAGCAAAGACCACTCAGTGGGCTCCAAGAGATACCTGTCGCGACTCGAGAAGAGAGTGGAGTCCTTTGCTTCCCCTCGAGATGAGGCCTGACTCCCCGGGTGAGTATGGAATGCAACCCCAAATCCCTGTCGCCTATGGAGAGGAACATTAAGTCCTGGATACAAGCCTAGATGAGGTCTAGTTTGCCCTTCAGTGAATGGAGCCCAATCCCCAGCTCTCCCTGGCAACTCGAATGGAAGATTAGACTTCCTGGGCCAACACAAGAGGAAGCCTGAATTCCCCGTCGTAACTCGAGAATCCCACCGCAACTCGAGAAAAACCACGTGCTTCCCTCGTCATCGCAAGATGAGGCCCTTTGTCCGCTACAGCATCTCAAGAGAAGTCCCACGTTCCATCCTGAAGTGCGAAACGGTACTTGGCACCCTTGATGCGACCCCAAAAGTTCCGCGACATACCAGACTCACTCAAGGGGAACACCGAGGTTCCCTGCACCACTTCATCTGAGCCCCTTCTCCTCTCCTGATTGCGACAGGAGGGTCGACTCCCCTTCTCTGTCTGCAAGGGGTTCCCGACCTTCCGGGCGCACCTCAGGATGAGGCCGGTCTCATGAGGAAGTTCGAGACATAGCCTCGTGGGTGGTGCCACATGTCAAAAGACCCCAATTTCACGGTCCACTCTTGAAAAGAACCCGATGCCAGCACACCTCTTTGAAGGAAAACCTGTAGATGAAGGCACAACACGAAGGGGCACTGACACCCACGTGCATCGTCCAGAAAAACCCGCAGGTCCCACAGACATTTCGACAAGTGGCCTGTCACCCTGTAAACAACTCGAAAGGCAAACGAAGGTCCATTCCTCAACAGAAGACTAGGTGTGACTCTCTTGTCCCTACTCTGCAGGGACCATGGGATCCGAGTCAGAAACGGAGAGGAAGCCTGAGGTTCCTGCGTCCACTCGAGACGAAGCCCTCTTCCATTGCACCACAACCAGTGGAGTCCCGAGAGGCCCCTACCAACTCAAAAGTATCCCTGAGTTCTCAGAGGCAGAAAAAGAAGATCCCTGAGGTCACAGGCACAAGTCGAGGGACCCCTGGGTTTTCTGCCGTGACTCGAGAAAGACCTCGAGAGTGCTTCAAAATGTGTTGAGTCGCGATTCCCCTACCATGACTCGAGAGGCATGACACGCTCCCCCTCGCCAAGCGCATGGAGACCTGACTAACCTGGCACTGCACGAGAGGCTCCATGAGTTCCTCATCGTACCTCGTGAGGAAACCCACACTGGCGCGGCAGATCGAGGAAACACATGAGACACCCCGGTCATCGCGAGATGAGGGCCTTCTTTTCCTGCATGGCCTGGAGAGCAATCCCGGGTCCTCTCTCCAAACGGAAGAGGAGGCTGGACTCGCTTGAGGCCGCTCAGGGGGCTCCAAGAGACCCGCGTCGCGACTCGAGAGGAGAGCGGAGTCCTTGGCTTCCCCTCGAGACGAGGCCTGACTCCCCGGGGGAGCTTGGAATGCAACCCCGAGATCCCTGCCTTCCATGGAGAGGAATATTAGGTCCCGGACACACGCCTAGGTGAGGTCTCTTCGGCCCTGCAGTGACTCGAGCGCAACCCCCAGCTTTCCCTCGCAACCCGAGGGGAAGATTGGGCTTCCCAGGGCCAACCCAAAGGGAAGGCTGAGATCCCCGTCGTACCTCGAGAATGCCGCCGCAACTCGAGACAAACCACGTGGTTCCCACCTCTTGGCAAGATGAGGCCCTTGCCCGTGACGGCGTCTCAAGGGATGTCCCCTGTTCCGCCCTGAAGGGCGAAACGGCCCCTGACAGCCTTCCTGCGACCCCCAAAAGTTCCCCGACACCCCGGGTTCCCTCGAGGGCAACACCGAGGGTCCCGGCACCGCTTCCTCTGAGCTCCTTCTCCCCTCCTGATCCCGACAGGAGAGGCGATTCCCCCGTGTGGTCTGGAAGGGGTTCCCGGCCTTCCCGGCGCACCTCAGCATGAGGCCGGTCTCACGAGGAAATTCGAGATGAGCCACGTGGGTGGTGCCACATGCTGAACGCCCCCGATTCCCCGGTCCGCTCTTGAGAAGGACCCGAGGCCCGGACCCCTCTTCGAAGGCAACCCTGTGGGTGAAGGCACAACACGAAGGGGCACTGCCACCCCCGTGCATCGTCCGCAACGACCCGCGGGTTCCACACACAGCTCGACGAGGGGCCTGAGACCCCCTGAGCAACTCGAGAGGCCAGCGGGCTTCCCTTCCTCAGACAAGACGAGGCCTGACTCTCCTGTCCCAACTCTGCAGGGACCCTGCGGTCGGAGTCCGAAACGGAGAGGAATCCTGAGGTTCCTGTCTCCCCTCGAGGTGAGGCCCTCTTCCATTGCACCAAACCCAGATGAGTCGCGAGAGGCCCCTCCCAACTCCACAGTATCCCTGAATTCTCAGAGGCACCTTGAGAATCTACCTGAGGTCACCGGCTCAAGTCCAGGGAACCCAGGGTTTCCTGCTGCGACCCGAGAAAGACCTTGAGAGTCCTTCGGCGCGTCTTGAGGCCCGATTCCCCTACCATGACTCTAGAGCAAAGACCCGCTCCCCATCGCCATGCGCATGGAGACCTGACTTCCCTGACTCCTGAAGAGAGTCTCCCTGAGCTCCCCGTCGTACCTCTTCGGAAACCCCTTTCAGGCACCGCAGCTCGAGAAAACCCACGATACGCCCCCGTCATCACGAGATGAGGGACTTGTTTCCTGCCTGGCATGGAGAGCAAAACCGAGTCCTCTCTCCAGACTCCACAGGAGGCTTGACTCTCTTTAGGCCTCTCAGTTGGCTCCAAGAGATACCTGTCAGGACCTGAAGGGAGAGCAGAGTCCTTTGCTTCCCCTCGAGACGAGGCCTGACTCCCCGTGTGAGTCTGGAATGCAACCCCGAGTTCCTGTCACACCTGGAGAGGAAAACTCGGTCCTGGACACAAGCCTAGATGAGGTCTATTTTGCACTGCAGTTACTAGAGCGCAATCGCCAGCTCTCCCTCGCAAATCGAATTGAAGATTGGACTTCCCTGGGCCAATACAATTGGAAGCCTGAATTCGACATCGTAACTCGAAAATCCCGCCGAAACTCGAGAAAATCCACGTGGTTCCCCCATCAGCGCTAGATGAGGCCCTTGCCCGCTACAGCAACTCAAGAGAAGTCCCTCTTTCTGTCTTGAAGTGCGAAACGGTACTTGGCACCCTTGATGCAATCTCAAAATTCCCCGACATACCGGTCTCACTCGAAAGGAACACCGAGGTTCCCGGAACCACTTCATTTGAGCTCCTTCTCCCCTCGTGATCGCGACAGGAGTGTCGATTCCCCTGCTATGTCTGGAAGGGGTTCCCGACCTTTCCAGCGCGCCTAAGGATGAGGCAGGTCTCACGAGGAAATTCGAGACATAGCCTCGTGGGTGGTGCCACAAGCCGAAAGACCCCGATTTCCCGGTCTGCTCTTGATAAGAACGTGATGCCCTGACACCTTTACGAAGGAAAACCTGTGGATGAAAGTACAACACGAAGGGGCACTGACACCCTCGTGCATCGTCCAGAAAAACCCGCAGGTTACAAACACAGTTCAACAAGTGGTCTGTCACCCCGTGAACAACTCGACAGGCAAGTGGAGTTCCATTCCTCCACACAAGACGAGACCTGATTTTCTGTACCAACTCTGCAGGGAAACTGCGATCCGAGTCAGTACCAGCGACAGGAAACCCAGGAGAGGAAACATGAGGTTCCTGCCTCCACTCGAGATGAGGCTCTCATCCATTGCACCAAACCCAGTGGAGTCCAGAGAGGCCCCTCCCAACTCCACAGTACCCCTGACTTCTCAGAGGCACCCGGAGAAGCTCCATGAGGTCACCGGCACATGTCGAGGGAACCCAGGGTTTCCTGCCACAATGGGAAAAAGACCTCGAGAGTCCTACTTCAACGTGTCTTGAAGCCCGACTCTGCTTCCATGGCTCTATAGAAATGACACGCACCCCCTCGCCACGCACATGGAGACCTGACTTCCCTGGCGCCATAAGAGAGGCTCCCTGAGCTCCCTGTCGTACCTCGTGAGAAACCCCACACTTACGCCGCAGCTTGAGAAAACTCACCATACGCCCCTGTCATCGCGAGATGAGGGCCTTCTTTTCCTGCATGGCCTGGAGAGGAATCCCGAATCCTCTTTCCAAACTCCACAGGAGGCTTGAATCCCTTTAGGCCACTTAGTGGGCTCCAAGAGATACCCGTCGCGACTCGAGAGGAGAATTGAGTCCTTTGCTTCCCCTCGAGACAAGGCCTGACTCACCAGGTGGGTCTGGAATGCAACCCCGAGATCCCTGTCTCCCCTGGAGAGGAACATTAGGTCCTGGAAACAAGCCTAGATGAGGTCTCTTTTGCCCTTCTGTAACTCGAGAGCAATCCCCCGCTCTCCCTGACAACTCGAATGGAAGATTGGACTTCCCTGGGCCAACACAAGAGGAAGCCTGAATTCCCCTTCGTAACTCGAGAATCCCGCCGCAACTCGAGAAAAAGCACTTGGTTCCCTCGTCATCACAAGATGAGGCCCTTGCCCGCTACAGCTTCTCAAGAAAAGTCCCACGTTCCGTCTTGAAGTGCAAAACGATACTTGACACCCTTGATGTGACCCCAAAAGTTCCCCGAAATATCGGTCTCACTCGAGGTGAACACCGAGGTTCCCGGCACCAGTTTATCTGAGCCCCTTCTCCCCTCCTGTTCGTGATAGGAGGGTCACTTCCCCTGCTTTGTTTGTAAGGGGTTCCCGACCTTCACGGGGCACTTCAGGATGAGGCCAGTCTCACGAGGAAATTCGAGATGTAGCTCGCGGTTGGTACCACATGCCAAAAGACTATGATTTCCCGGTACGCTCTTGATAAGAACCCGATGCCTGGACACCTCTTCGAAGGCAACCCTGTGGATGAAGGCACAACACAAAGGGGCACTGACACCCTCGTGCATCGTCCGGAAAAACCCGCAGGTTCCACATACAGCTCAACAAGTGGCTTGTCACCCCTGAAGAACTCGAGAGGCAAGTGGGGTTTCATTCCTCTACACAAGACGATGCCTGACTCTCCTGTCCCAACTCTGCAGGGACTTTGCGATCCGAATCAGACCAGCGCCAGTGAAGTCACGAGAGGAACGCTGAGGTTCCTGCCTCCACTCGAGATTAGGACCTCTTCCATTGCACGAAACCCAGTGGAGTCCCGAGAGACGCGTCCCAGCTCCACAGTATCCCTGACTTCTCAGAGGCACCCTGAGAAGCTCCCTGAGGTCACCAGCACAATTCGAGTGAACCCAGGGTTTACTGCCGCCACCATAGAAAGAACTCAAGAGTCCTTCTTCAACGCATTTTGAGGCCTGATTCCCCTACCATGACTCGAGGGCAATGACACGCTCCCTCTGCTACACTCATGAAGCCCTGACTTCCCTGGCGCCACACGAGAGGCTCCCTGAGCTCTCCGTCATACCTCGTGAGAAACCAAACACTGGCGCCACAGATAGAGAAAACCCACGAGACGCCCCCATTTTCGCGACATGACGGCCTTCTTTTCTAGCATGGCCTGGAGAGCAATCCTGAGTCCTCTCTCCAAACTCCACAGTAGGCTTGACTCCCTTTTGTTCACTCAGTGGACTCCAAGACATACCCGTCGCGACTCGAGAGGAGAGTGGAGTCTTTTCCTTCCCCTTGAGGCGAGGACTGACTCCTCGGGTGTGTCTGATATGTGAACCGGAGATCCCTGTCGCCCCTGGAGAGAAACATTAGGTCCTGGACACAAGCCTAGATGAGGTCTCTTTTTTCCTGCAGTGACTCGAGAGCAATCCCCAACTCTCCCTCGCAACTCGAATGGAAGACTGGACTTCCCTGGGCCAACAGAAGAGGAAGCCTGAATTTCCCGTTGTAACTCAAGAATCCCGCCACAACTCGAGAAAAACCACGTCGTTCCCTCTTCATCGCAAGATGCGGCCATTGCCGCTACAGCGTCTCAAAAGAAGTCTTACGTTCCATCTTGAAGTGCGATACGGTACTTGGCACCTTTGATGCGACCCCAAAAGTTCCCCAACACACTGGTCTCACTGGAGGGGAACACCGAGGTTCCCGGCATCACCTCATCTGTGCCCCTTCTCCCCTCCTGATCGAGACAGGAGGGTCGATTCCCCTGCTTTGTCTGCAAGGGGTTCCGACCTTCCCGGCGCACCTCAGGATGAGGCCGGTCTCACTAGGAAATTCGAGACGTAGCCTGGTGGGTGGTGCCACATGCGGAAAGACCCCGATTTCCCGGTCCGCTCTTAATAAGAACCCGATGCCAGGACACCTCTTCGAAAGCAAACCTGTGGATGAATGCACAACACGAAGGGGTACTGACATCCCCATGCATAGTACGGAAAAACACGCAGATTCCAAACACAGATCGACAAGTGTCCTGTCATCCCTTGAAGAACTAGAGAGGCATGCGGAGTTCCGTTCCTCCACACAAGAGAAGGCCTGACTCTCCTTTCCCAACTCTGCAGGGACCGTGCGATCGGAGTCAGAAATGTAGATGAAACCTGACGTTCCTGCATCAACTCGAAATGAGGCCCTCTTCCATTGCTCCATACCCAGTGGAGTCCCGAGAGGCCCCTAAAACTCCACAGTATCCCTGATCCTCAGAGGCACCCTCAGAAGCTCTCTGCGGTCACTGGCACAAGTCGAGTGAACCCAGGGTTTCCTGCTGCATTCTGAGAAAGACCTTGAGAGTCCTTCTTTACCGCGTCTTGAGGCCCGATACCCTACCATGACTGGAGAGCAATGACGCATTCCCCTCGCCACGCCCATTGAAACCTAACTTCCCTGGCGCCACACGAGAGGCTCCCTGCGCTCCCCGTCCTACCTCATGAAAACCCCACACTGGCACCGCCGCTCGAGAAAACTCACGAGACGCCCCCATCATCGTAAGATGAGGGCCTTCTTTTCCTACATGACCTAGAGAGCAATCCCGAGTCCACTCTCCAAACTCCACTGGAGGCCTGACTCCCTTTAGGCCACTCAGTAGCCTCCAAGAGATACACGTCGCTACTCTAGAGGAGAGCAGAGTCCGTTGCTTCCCCTCGAGCCGAGGCCTGACTACTTGGGTGAGTCTGGAATGGGATCCCGAGATCCGTGTTGCCCCTGTAGAGGAAAACTCGGTCCTGGACACAAGCCTAAATGAGGTCTTTTTTGTCCTGCATTGACTCAAGTGCAATCCCCAGCTCTCCCTCGCAACTCGAATGGATGATTGGACTTCCCTGGGCCAACACAAGAGTAAGCCTGTATTCCCCATTGTAATTCGAGAATCCCGCGGCAACTGGAGAAAAACAACGTGGCTCCTCCGTCATCGAAATATGAGGCCCCTGTCAGCTATAGCGTCTCCAGGGAAGTCCCATGTTCCGTCTTGAAGTGTGAAACGGTACTTGGCACCCTTGATGCGACCCCCAAATTTCCCTGACACCCCGGTCTCACTCGAGGAGAACATGGAGGTTCCCAGCACCGCTTCAGCTGAGCCTCTTCTCCCCTCCTGATGGCGACAGGAGGGTCGATTCCCCTGCTTTGTCTGGAAGGGGTTCCCAGACTTCCCGGCGAACCTCAGGATGAGGCCAGTCTCACGAGGGAAGTCGAGACGTAGCCTTGTGGGTTGTGCCACATGCCGAAAGACCCCGATTTCCTGGTCCGCTATTGATAAGATCCCGATGCCCGGTCACCTCTTCGAAGGTAACCCTGTGGATGATGGCACAACACGAAGGGGCACTGACACCCCTGTGCGTCGTCCCCCAAAACCGCAGGTTCCACATACAACTCGACAGGTGGCCTGTCATCCCGTGAACAACTCGAGAGGCAAGCGGAGTTCCATTACTCCACACAAGACGAGGTCTGACTCTCCTGTCCCAACTCTGCAGGGACCCTGCTATCCGAGTCAGAAATGGAGAGGAACCCTGACGTTACTGCCTCAATCCGAGATTAGGTCCTCTTCAATTGCACCAGTCCCTGTGATGTCCCGAGAATCCCCTCTCAACTCCACAGTATCCCTGACTTCTCAGAGGAACCCCGCTAAGCTCCCTGAGGTCATGGGCACAAGTCGAGGGAACGCAGGGTTTCCTGCCACACCCCGAGAAAGACCTCGAGAGTTCTTCTTCGAAGCGTCTTGAGGCTTGATTCCCCTACCATGACTCGAGAGCAATGAGGCGCTCCCCCACGCCACGTCCATGGAGACCTGACTTCCGTGGCACCACAGGAGTCTCCCTGAGCTCCCCGTCCTATCTCGTGAGAAACCCCAACAAGGCACTGCACCTTGAGAAAACCCACGAGACGCCCCCGTCATCGCGAGATGAGGGCCTTCTTTTCCTGCATGGCCTAGAGAGCAATCCCGAGTCCTCTCTCCAAACTCCACAGGAGGCTTAACTCCATTTAGGCCACTCTTGGGCTCCAAGGGATACCCGTCGCGACTCGAGAGGAGAGTGGAGTCCATTCATTCCCTTCGAGACGAGGCCTGACTCCCCGGGTGAGTCTGGAATGCAACCCCGAGATCCCTGTCGCCCCTGGAGAGAAAAACTCGGTCCTGGACACAAACCTAGATGAGCTCTATTTTGCCCTGCAGTGACTCGAGAGCAATCTCCAGCTCTCACTTGCAACTTGAATGGAAGATTGGACTTCCCTGGGCCAACACAAGAGGAAACCTGTATTCCCCATCGTAACTCAAGAATCCTGCCGCAACTCGAGAAAAAACACGTGGGTCCCCCGTCAGCGCTAGATGAGGCCCTTGCCCACTACAGCATCTCAAGAGAAGTCCCAGGTTCCGTCTTGAAGTGCGAAACGGTACTTGGCACCCTTGATGCAACCAGAAAAGTTACCCGACTTTCACTCAAGGAGAGCACCGAGGTTCCCGGCACTACTTCATCTGAGCCCTTTCTCTCCTCCTGATCCCGAAAGTAGGGTCGATTCCCCTGCTTTGTTTGGAAAGGGTTCCCGGACTTTCCTGCGCGCCTCAGGATGAGGCCGGTCTCACGAGAAAATTCGAGACGTAGCCTAGTGGGTGGTGCAACATGCTGAAAGACCCCAATTTCCCGGTCCACACTTGAGGAGAACACGATACCCGGACACCTCTTCGAAGGCAACCTTGTGGATGAAGGCACAACAGGAAGGAGCACTGACGCCCCCGTGCATCTCCGAAAAACCCGCAGGTTCCACACACATCACGAAAAGTGGTGTTATCCTTGAACAACTTGAGATGTAAGCGGAGTTCCATTCCTCCGCAGAACACGAGACCTGACACTCCTGAGCAAACTCAACAGGGACCCTGTGATCTGAGTCACATCCGGCCTCCAGGAAGTCAGGAGCAGAACCCTGAGGTTCCTGCCTCAACTCGAGATGAGGCCCACTTCCATTGCACCAAACCCAAAGGAGTCCCGAGAGGCCTCTCCCAAATCCACAGTATCCCTGACTTCTCAGAGGCACCCTGAGACGCTCCCTGAGGTCACCGGCACAAGTCAAGGGAACCCAGGGTTTCCTGCTGCAACCCTAGAAAGACATCGAGAGTTCTTTTTCAACCCGTCATGAGGCCCGATTCCCCTACCCTGACTTGAGAGCAATGACGCGCTCCCCCTTGCCCCGCCCATGGAGACCTGACTTCCCTGTTGTCACACGAGAGGCAACCTGAACTCCCCGTCGTACCTCGTGAGAAACCCCACACTGGCGCCGCAGCTCGAGAAAACCCACGAGACACCCCCGTCATCTCGAGATGTGGGCCTTCTTTTCCTGCATGGCCTGGAGAGCAATCCCGAGTCCTCTCTCCAAACTGAAGAGGAGGGTTGACTCCCTTTAGACCACTCAGTGGGCTCCAAGAGATACGTGTCGCAACTCGAGAGGATAGCCAAGTCCTTTGCTTCCCCTCGAGACGAGGCCTAACTCCCCGGGTGAGTCTGTAATGCAAACCCGAGATCCCTGTCGCGCTTGGAGAGGATCACTGGGTCCTGAACACAAGGCTAGATGAGGTCGCTTTTGCCCTGCAGTAACTCGAGAGCACTCCCCAGCTTTCCCTCGCAACCCGAATGGAAGATTGGACCTCCCTGGGCCAACACAAGAGGAAGCCTGAATTCCCAGTAGTAATTCGAGAATTCCGCCTCAACTTGAGAAAAACCACGTGGTTCCCCCGTCATTGCAAGATGAGGCCCTTGCCCGCTCCAGCGTCTCAAGAGTAGTCCCACGTTCTGTCTTCAAGTGCGAAATGATATTTGGCACCCTTAATGCTACCCCAAAAGTTCCCCGACATACGGGTCGCACTAGAGGGGAACACCGAGGTTCCTGGCACCACTTCCTCTGAGCCCCTTCTCCCCTCCTGATCGCGAAAGGAGGGTCAATTCCCCTGCTTTGTCTGCAAGGGGTTCCCGACCTTCTCCACGCACCTCAGATGAGGCTGTCTTACGAGGAAATTCGAGACGTAGCCTCGATGGTGGTGCCACATGCCGAAAGACCGCGATTTCCCGATCCGCTCTTGATAAGAACGCGATGCCCAGACACCTATTCGAAGATAGTGTGGATGAAGGCACAACACGAAGGGGCACTGACACCCCCGTGCATCGTCCGGAAAAGACCGCAGGTTACTCATACAGCTCAACAAGTGCCTGTCACCCAGTGAACAACTCGAGAGGCAAGCGGAGGTCCATTCCTGCACACAAGACAAGGCCTGACTCACCTCTCCCAACTATGCAGGGGGCTGCGATCGGAATCAGAAATGGAGAGGAACCCTGAGGTTCCTGCCTCCCCTCGAGATGAGGCCCCCTTCCATTTCACCAAGCCCAGTGGAGTCCCGAGAGGTCTTTCCCAACTCCACAGTATCCCTGACTTCTCAGAGGCACCCGGAGAATCTCCCTGAGGTCACCGGCACAAGTCGAGGGAACCCAGGTATTCTTACCAAGACCCGAGAGAGATCTTGAGAGTCCTTCAACGCGTCTAGAGGCCTGATTCCCCTACCATGACTCGAGAGCAATGACGCGCTCCCCCTCGCCACACGCATCGAGACCTAACTTCCCTGGCGCCACACAAGAGGCTCCCTGAGCTCCCCGTCGTACCTCCTGAGAAACCAACACAGGCGCTGCAGCTCGGTAAAACCACCGAGACCCCCCCCCCCCGTCATCGTGAGATGAGGGCCTTCTTTTCCTGCATGTCCTGGAGTGCAATCCCGAGTCCTCTCTCCAAACTCCAGAGGAGGCTTGACTCCCTTTAGTCCACTCAGTGGGCTCCAAGAAATACCCGTCGCGACTCGAGAAGAGAGAGAAGTCCTTTGTTTCCCCTCTAGAGGACGCCTGACTCCTGGGTGAGTGTAGAATGCAACCCCAAGATCCCAGTCATCCCTTGAGAGGAACATTAGGTCCTAGACACAAGCCTGGATGAGGTTTCTTTTGCCCTGCAGTGACTCGAGCGCAACCCCCAGCTCTCCCTCGCAACTCGAATGGAAGATTGGGCTTCCCTGGGCCAACACAAGAGGAAGCCAGAAATCCCCTTCGTAACTCGAGAATCCCGCCGCAACTCGAGAAAAACCACGTGTTTCCAACGTCATCCCAAGATGAGGCCCTTGCTGCTATGGCGTCTCAAGAAAAGAACCACGTTCCGTCTTGAAGTGCGAAACGGTACTTTGCACCCTTGATGCGACACCAAATGTTCCCGGACACGCCGGTCTCACTCGACAGGAACACCGAGGTTCCCGCACCACTTCATCTGAGCACCTTCTCCCCTCCTGTTCGAGACAGGAGGGTCTATTCCCCTGCTTTGTTTGGAAGGGGTTTCCCACATTCCCGTCGCATCTAAGGATGAGGCCGGTCTCACGAGTAAATTCGAGACATAGCGTCGTGGGTGGTGTCACATGCCAAAATACCCCGATTTCCCGGCCCACTCTTGAGAAGAACCCGATGCCCGGACACCTCTTCGAAGGCAACCCTGTGGACGAAGGCACAAAACGAAGGGTCACTGACACTCCCGTGAATCATTGGGTAAAAGCCGCAGGTTCCACACACAGCTCGACAAGAGGCCTGTCATCCCATGAACAACTCGAGAGGCAAGCAGAGTTCCATTCCTCCACTCAAGACGAGGCCTGACTCTCCGGTCCCAACTCTGAAGGGACCCTGCGATCGGAGTCCGAAATGGAGAGGAACCCTGAGGTTCCTGACTCCACTCGAGATGAGGCCCTCTTCCATTACACCAAAAACACTGGAGGCCCGAGAGGCCCCTCCCAAATCCACAGTATCGCGACTTCTCAGAGGCACCCTTAGAAGCTCCCTGAGGTCACCGGCACAAGTCGAGGGAACACAGGGTTTCCTGATGCAACCCGAGAAAGACCTCGAAAATCCTCCTTCAACGCATCTTGAATCCCGATTCCCCTACCATGACTCGAGAGCAATGACGCATTCCCCCTCGCCACTCGCATGGAGACTTGACTTCCCTGGCGCCACACGAGAGGCTCCCTGAGCTCCCCATCATACCTCGTGAGAAATCCCACACTGGCTCCCCAGCTCCAGAAAACCCACGAGACGCCTCCGTCATCGCGAGATGAAGGCCTTCTTTTCCTGCATGGCCTGGAGAGCAATCTCGAGGCCTCTCTTCAAACTCTACAGGAGGCCTGACTCCCTTTAAGCCACTCTGTGGGCTCCAAGAGATACCCGTTGGGACTCGAGAGGAGAGCGGAATTCTTTGCTTCCCCTATATACCAGGCCTGACTCCTCAGGTGAGTCTGGAATGCAACCCCGAGATCCCTGTCGCCCCTGGAGAGGAACATTAGGTCCTAGACACAAGCATAGATGAGGTCTCATTTGCCCTGAAGTGACTCGAGAGCAATCCCCTGCTCTCCCTCGCACCTGGAATGGAAGAATGGACTTCCCTGGGACAACACAAGAGGAAACCTGAATTCCCCATCGTAATTCGAAAATCCCGCTGCAACTCGAGGAAAACCACGTGGTTCCCCCGTCATCGCAAGATGAGGCCCTTGCCAGCTACAGCGTCTCAGGAGAAGCCCCACGTTCCATCTTGAAGTTTAAAACGATAATTGGCAACCTTGATGTTAACACAAAAGTTCCCCGACACCCTGGTCTCACTCGAGGGGAACACCAAGGTTCGGTGCACCGCTTGTTCTGAGCCCCTTATCCCCTCCTGATCGCGACGGGAGGGTCGATTACCCTGCTTTGTCTGGAAGGGGTTCCGGACCTTCCCGGCGCACCTCAGGATGAGGCCGGTCTCACGAGGAAATTCGAGACGTAGCCTTGTGGTTGGTGCCACACGCCGAAAGACCCCGATTTCCCTGTCTGCTCTTGATAAGAACCCAATGCTAGGACACCTCTTCGAAGGCAATCCTGTGGACGAAGGCACAAAACGAAGGGGTCTGACACCCTCCTGCATCGTTGGAAAAGCCCGCAAGTTCCACATACAGATCGACAAGTGGCCTGTCACCCAGTGAACAACTCGAGAGGCAAGAGGAGTTAAATTCCTCCACACAAGACGAGGCCTGACTCTCCTGTCCCAACTCTGCATGGACACTGAGATCCGATTCAGAAATGGAGAGGAACCATGAGGTTCCTGCCTCAACTCGAGATAAGGCCCTCTTCTACTGCACCAAACCCAGTGGAGTTCGGAGCGGCCCCTCCCAACTGCACAGTATCCCTGACTTCTCAGAGGCACCCTGAAAAGCTCCCTGAGGTCACGGGCATAAGTCGACGGAACCCAGGGTTTCCTGCCGTAACCTGAGAAAAACCTCGCGAGTCCTTCTTCACGCGTCTTGAGGCCCGATTCCCCTACCATGACTGGAGAAAAATGACGCGCTCCCCCTCGCCACGCGCATGAAGATCTGACTTCCCCGGCACCACATGAGAGGCTCCCTGAGCTCCCCTTCGTACCTCGTGAGAAACCCCACACTGGCGCCGCAGCTCGAGAAAACCCACGAGACGCCCCTGTCATGGTGAAATGAGGGCCTTTCCTGCATGACCTGAAGAGCAATCCCGAATCCTCTCTCCAAACTCCAAAGGAGGCTTGACTCCCTTTAGGTCACTCAGTGGGCTCCAAGAGCTACCCGTCGATACTCAGGAGGAGAGTGGTGTCCTTTGCTTCCCCTCGAGATGAGGCCTGACTACGAGGGTGAGTCTGGAATGCAACCCTGGATCCCTGTCGCCCCTGGAGAGGAACCTTAGGTCCTGGACAAAAGCCTAGATGAGGTCTCTTTGGCCCTGCAGTGACTCAAGCGCAACCCCTAGCTTTCCCTTGCAACTCGAATGGAAGATTGGCCTTTCTGAGCCAACACAAGAGGAAGCCTGAATTTCCAGTTGTAATTTGAGAAACCCGCCGCAACTCGAGAAAAATCACGTGGTTCCCCGTATTGCAAGATGAGGCCCTTGCCCCCTACAGCGTCTCAAGAGAAGTCTCACATTCCGTCTTGAAGTGCAAAACAGTACTTGGCACCCTTGATGCGACCCCAAAAGTTCCCCTATATACCGATCTCACTAGAGGGGACACTGAAGTTTCCGGCACCACTTCATCTGAGGCCTTTCTCCTCTCCTGATCGTGATAGGAGGGTAGATTCCACTGCTTTGTCTCGAAGGGATTCCCGACCTTCCTGGCACACCTCAGGATGAGGCCGGTCTCACGAGGAAATTCGAGAGGTAGCCTCGAGGGCCATACTACATGCCGAAAGACCCCGATTCCATGGTCCACTTTTGATCAAAACCAGACTCCTGGACACCTCTTCGAAGGCAAGCCTGTGGATGAAGGCACAACACGTAGGGGCACTGACACCCCGTGCATCTTCCGGAAAAACCCGCAGGTTCCTCACACAGCTCCACAAGTGGTCTGTCACCTCGTGAACAACTCGAGAAGCAAGCGGAGTTCCATTCCTCCACACAAGACGATGCCTGACTCTCCTGTTACAACTCTAGGGACCTTGCGCACCGAGTCAGAAATGGAGAGGAAGCCTGAGGTTCCTGCCTCCACTCAAGATGAGGCCCTTTTCCATTGCCACAAAACCAGTGGAGTCCCGAGAGGCCCGTCCCAAATCCACAGTATGCCTGACTTCTCAGAGGCACCCTGAGAAGCTCCCTAAGGTCACCGGCAGAAGTCGACGGAACCCAGGGTTTCCTGCCGCAACCCGAGAAAGACCTTGAGAGTCCTGCTTTAACGTGTCTTGAGGCCTGATTCCCGTATCATATCTCGAGAGCAATGACGCGCTCCCCCTTGCCATGCGCATGGAGACCTGAATTCCCTGGTGCCACACGAAAGGCTCCCTGAGCTTCCCGTCGCACCTCGTCAGAAACCGCACACTGGCACCGCAGCTCGAGAAAACCAACAAGACGCCCCTGTCATCGCGAGATGAGGGTCTTCTTTTCCTGCATGGCCTGGAGAGCAATCCTGAGTCCTCTCTCCAAACTCCACAGGGGGCTTGACTCCCTTTAGGCCACTCAGTGGGCTCCAAGAGACACCTGTGGTGACTCAAGAGGAGAGCGGGGTCCTTTGCTTCCCCTCGAGTCGAGCTCTGACTCCCAGGATGCGTCTGGAATGCAACCCCGAGATCGCTGTCGGCCCTGGAGAGGAATATTAGGTCCTGGACACAAGCCTAGATGAGGTCTCTTTTGCCCTGCAGTGACTCAAGAGCAAACCCCAGCTCTCCCTCGAAACTCGAATGGAAGATTGGACTTCCCTGGGCCAACACAAGAGGAAGCCTGAATTCCCCGTCGTAACTCGAGAATCCCGCCGCACCTTGAGAAAAACCACGTGATTCCCCCGTCATCCCAAGATGAGGCCCTTGCCCTCTACAGCGTGTCAAGAGAAGCCCCAAGTCTGTATTGAAGTGCAAAACGGTACTTGGCACCCTTGAAGTGACCCCAAAAGTTTCCCGACACACCGGTCCCACTCGAGGGGAACACCGAGGTGCCCGGCACGACTTCAACTGAGCCCTTTCACTCCTCCTGATCGTGACAAGATGGTCGATTCCCCTGCTTTGTCTGGAAGGGGTTCCCGATCTTCATGGCGCACCTCAGGATGACACCAGTCTAATGAAGAAATTCGAGACGTAGCCTCATGGATGGTGCCACGTTCTGAAAGACCCCGATTTCCTGCTCTGCTATTGATAAGAACCCGATGTCCGGACACCTCTTTGAAGGCAACCCTGTGGATGAAGGCACAACACGAAGGGGCACTGACCCCCTCATGCATCTTACGGAAAAAACCGAAGGTTCCACTCACAGCTCGACAAATGGTCTGTTATCCTGTGAACAACTCGAGAGGCAAGTGGAGTTCCATTCCTCCACACAAGACGAGGCCTGACTCTCCTGTCCCAACTCTTCAGGGACCCTGTGGTCGGAGTTTTAAATGGAGAGGAACCCTTAGGTTCCTGCCTCAACTCGAGATGAGAACCTTTGCCATTGCACCAAACCCAGTGGAGTTCCGAGAGCGCCTCCCAAGTCCACAGTATGCCTGACTTCTCAGAGGCACCCTGAGAAGCTCCCTGAGGTCACCGGTACAAGTCGAGGGAACCCAGGGTTTCCTGCCGCAACCTGAGAAAGACCTCGAGACTCCTTCTTCAACGCGTCTTGAGTCCCGATTTCCCTACCATGACTCGAGAGCATTTATGGGCTCCTCCTCATCACACGCATAGACACCTGACTTTCCTGGCGCCACACGAGAGGCTCCCTGAGCTCCCCGTCGTACCTCGTGAGAAAACTCATACTTGCGCTCCAACTCGAGAAAACCCACAAGACGCCCCCGTCATTGCGAGCTGAGGGCCTTCTTTCCTGTATGGCCTGGAGAGCAATCCCGAGTCCTCTCTCCAACTCCACAGGAGGCTTGACTCCCTGGAGGCCACTCAGTGGGCTCCAAGAGATACCTATCGCGACCCAGGAGGATATCAGAATCCTTTGCTTCCCCTCGAGCCGAGGCCTGACTCACTGGGTGAGTCTGGAATGCGTCCCCGTCATCCCTATCGCCCCTGGAGAGGAACATTAGGTCCTGGACACAAGCATAGATGAGGTCTATTTTGACCTGCCGTGACTTGAGAGCAATTCCCACCCAGCTCTCCCTGGCAACTCGAATGGAAGAATGGACTTCCCTGGGCCAACAGAAGAGGAAACCTGAATTCCCCGTCGTAAGTCAACAATCCCATCGCAACTCGAAAAAAACCACGTGGTTTCCCCTTCATCACAAGATGAGGCCCTTGCCCGCCACAGCGTCTCAAGAGAAGTCCCACGTTTCATCTTGAAGTTTGAAACAGTATTTGGCAAGCTTCATGAGACCCCAAAAGTTCCCTGACATACCGGTCTCACTCAAGGGGAACACCGAGGTTCCCGGCACCACTTCATCTGAGCCCCTTCTCCCCTCCTGATCGCGACAGTAGGGTCGATTAACCTGCTTTGTCTGGAAGGCTTTCCCGACCTTCCAGGGGCACCTCAGCATGAGGCCCGTCTCACGAGGAAATTCGAGACGTAGCCTCGTGTGTGGTGCCGCATTCCAAAAGACCCCGATTTCCTGGTCCGCTCTTAATAAGAACCCGATGACCGCACACCACTTCGAAGGCAACCCTGTGGATGAAAGCACATCACGAAGGGGCACTGACACCCCCGTGCATTGTCTGGAAAAAACCGCAGGTTCCACACACAGCTCGACAAGTGGCCTGTCACTCCTTGAACAACTCGAGAGGCAAGCGGAGTTCCATTCCTCCACACAAGACGAGGCCTGACTCTCCTGTCCCAACTCTGCAGGGACCCTGCAATCTGAGTCAGAAATGGAGAGGAACCCTGAGGTTCCTTCCTGATCTCGAGATTAGGCCCTCTTCCATTGCAGCAAACCCAGTGGAGTCCTGAGAGGCCTCTCCCAGCTCCATAGTATCCCTGACTTCTCAGAGGCACCCTGAGAAGCTACCTGAGGTCACAGGCACAAGTCGAGGGAACCCAGGGTTTCCTGCCGCAACCCGAGAAAGACCTCGAGCGTCCTTTTTCATTGCGTTGAGCCCTGATTCCACTACCATGACTCGAGAGCAATGACGTGTGCCCCCTCGCCACTCGTATGGAGACTTGACTTCCCTGACACCACACGAGAGGCTCCCTGAGCTCCCGGTCGTACCTTGTGAGAAACCCCACACTGGCACCGCAGCTCCAGAAAAACCACGAGACTCCCCCGACATCGCGAGATGAGGGCCTTCTTTTCCTGCATGGCCTGGAGAGCAATCCCGCGTGCTCTCTCCAAACTCCACAAGAGAGGAGCCAAGATTGCTGAGGAGTAGGACGGGGAGAACTCTTTCCCCCCCAAACAATTTCATCAAAAGAGCATTTAAACGTCGAGTAAATTCCACAATACAACTTATGAATGCTGCCAGAGGACATCAGGCACCCAGAAAAGAACCCAACTCTTGGAAAGTAGGTAGGAAAAAGTATAAAAGACAAAAAAAGAGACAAAAGAGGGAGGGAGGGATTTCCGTCCCAGGAAGATAGTCTTAAAAAGAGAAAAGTTTCCAAACACCAGGAAAGCTTTTCACTGCCAAATCT
The DNA here is from genome assembly GCF_029407905.1 of Bubalus kerabau. Lineage (NCBI taxonomy): Eukaryota > Metazoa > Chordata > Mammalia > Artiodactyla > Bovidae > Bubalus > Bubalus kerabau. The sequence continues at coordinate 1,365,388 of NW_026577889.1, read as the reverse complement.
TTGCCAAGCTTTGGAAGCACAAAGGGCAACATAAGGGGGATAAAAATAAATAAACAATTAAAACTCGCAGATTGCAAGCCCTACGGTAACTCCCCCAGCCGCAAAGCAGTGCAGACGCCTGCTCACACCATTAGCAAGCAGGGGCTGGGCAGGGAGGCGCGGCGCGGGCTGCATCGCTTAGAGTAAGAATCTGGCCTGAATACCCTGAGCGCTATCTGAACGAAATAACTTGGGCTAGCAAACCAGACTCTGGGATATCTACCACGCAAAAAGCCAACCCTAACCTAAGACACCGCCAGGCCCGCGCACGGAACAAAGGACTGAACAGAGATAGCCGGCTGCAGACCTTCACCCTCCGGTGACAGGCAGCCAGAGCCAGAAGGGGGCAATCGCAGCCCCAGAGAGACATTATCTATAAAACTGTAAGCAGCCTTCTTTGCTAACTAAAACTTCTTGGGGATCTGGACGGTCAACATCTGCCTGAGAAGGTGCGCCTGTTTTACACCCAGATAACCGAGTGGCGGGGAGGCGATAAGTCACAACCTTGGCGCTCGCCAAACACCTCATCACCTGAGCTGCTCGGACCTGGGAAGAGCACAAAACGCAGGCCCAACCGAGTCTGTGCCTCTGAGGACTACCCGAGTGCCTGAACCTGAGCGGCTTGGACCTGGGAGGTGCATGAAGCCCAGGGCCAGCCTCGGATTGTTCCCGGTGGAACAACCTAGAGCCCGAGCAGTGTGGGCAGGGAGGCTACACGTGCCGTGAGCGGGGGCAGACCCAGTGTGGCTGAGGCACTGCGAGCGCACGCCAGTGTTATTTGTTTGCAGCATCACTCCCTCCCTCCCTCCCCACAGCACAACTGAACAAGAGAGCCTAAAAAAAAAAAGTGTCCTCCACTGTCCCCTTTGTGTCAGGGCGTAAACCAGACACTGAAGAGACCAGCAAACAAAAGAAGCTATAACAGAGGGAAACGCCTTGGAAGCTACAGGCAATAGATTAAAACCCTGTGGTTACTAGGACTACATAGGAAGGCGCCTATAGATCTTGAGAAATATAAGTTGGACCAAGGAACTAGCCAAAAATGAACCGAACCCACGATACTCACAACAAAACCAGAGAAAGTCCTAGATATATATTTTATGATCATTCTTACTTTTTTTTTAATTTTTTTAATTTTAAGTTCTCTATTGTTCATTTAATTTTCACTTTTATAACCTATTACTTTGCAAAAAAAAAAGACCCTATTTTTTTCTTCTTCAGCAAACTTCATATATATATATATATATATATATAATAATTTTTTGACCTTGTTTTTTTGTTTTGTTTTTTTTCTTCTTTTCTTTAACATTGTATTTTTGAAATTCCAAACTGTACTCTAGATTTTTAATTTATGCTTTTTGATATTTGATATCAATTTTGTACCTGTAGTTTCTTTATAATTTTTGCGACATTGCTTGTTTTTGTTTGTTTGTTTTCTCTTTAGTTTTCTTCTTCCTTTTTTTTAACATTGTATTTTTGAAATTCCAAACTCTACTCTAGATTTTTAATTTTTGCTTTTTCGTATTAGTTATCAATTTTGTACCTGTATTTTCTTGATAATTTTTGCGACCTTGTTTGTTTTTCTTTGTTCGTTTTTTCTCTCTTTCTTTTCCTTCTTCTTTTCTTTAACATCGTATTTTTGAAATTCCAAACTCTACTCTAGATTTTTAATTTTTGCTTTTATGTATTTGTTACCAATTTTGTACCTTTAAGAACCCAATCTTCAGTACCCATTTTTCACTAGGGAGCGAGATTACTGGCTTGACTGCTCTCTCTCCCTTTGGACTCTCCTTTTTCTCCACCAGGTCGCCTGTGTCTCCTCCCTAACCCCTCTCTACTCTACCCAACTCTGTGAATTTCTGTGTATTCCAGACGGTGGAGAACACTTAGGGAACTGATTACTGGCTGGATCTGTCTCCCTCCTTTTCATTCCCCCCTTTTATCCTTCTGGCCACCTCTGTCTCCTTCCTCCTTCTTCTCATCTCTGTATAACTCTGTGAACATCTCTGAGAGGTCCAGTTGTGGAGTGCACATAAGGAAGTGACTACTGGCCAGCCCACTCTCTCCACTATTGATTCCACCTGATCTCATTTGGGTCACCTCTAACTCCCTCCTCCCTCTTCTCTTCTCCATGTAATGCTGTGAACCTTTCTGAGTGGCCCTCACAGTAGAGAAACTTTTCTTCTTTAACGTAGATGTTTTATCAATGGTGCTGTATAGAAGGAGAAGTTTTGAAACTACTGTAAAAGTAAGACAGATAACTGGAAGCAGGAGGCTTAAGTCCAAACCCTGACTCCAGGGAACTCCTGACTCCAAGGAACATTAATTGACAGGAGCTCATCAAATGCCTCCATACCGACACTGAAATCAAGCACCACACAAGGGCCAACAAGTTCCAGGGCAAGACATACCAAGCCAATTCTCCAGCAACAAAGGAACGCAGCCCTGAGCTTCAAGATACAGGCTGCCCAAAGTCACCCCAAAACCACAAACATCTCATAACTCATTACTGGACACTTCATTGCACTCCAGAGAGAAGAAATACAGCTCCACCCACCAGAACACGGACACAAGCTTCCCTAACCAGGAAACCTTGACAAGACACCTGTACAAACCCACACACAGCGAGGAAATGCCACAGTAAAGAACTCCACAAACTGCCAGAATACAGAAAGGACACCCCAAACTCAGCAATTTAAACAAGATGAGACAGAGGAATACCCAGCAGATAAAGGAACAGGATAAATGCCCACCAAACCAAACAAAAGAGGAAGAGATAGGGAATCTACCTGATAAAGAATTCCGAGTAAGGATAGTGAAATGGATCTAAAATCTTGAAATTAAAATGGAATCACAGATAAATAGCCTGGAGACAAGGATTGAGAAGATGCAAGAAAGGTTTAACAAGGACCTAGAAGAAATAAAAAAAGAGTCAATATATAATGAATAATGCAATAAATGAAATTAAAAACACTCTGGAGGCAACAAATAGTAGAATAACAGAGGCAGAAGATAGGATTAGTGAATTCGAAGATAGAATGGTAGAAATAAATGAATCAGAGAGGATACATGAAAAACGAATTAAAAGAAATGAGCACAATCTCAGAGACCTCCAGGACAATATTAAACGCTACAACATTCGAATCATAGGGGTCCCAGAAGAAGAAGACAAAAAGAAAGACCGTGAGAAAATACTTGAGGAGATAATAGTTGAAAACTTCCCTAAAATGGGGAAGGAAATACTCACTCAAGTCCAAGAAACCCAGAGAGTCCCAAACAGGATAAAGCCAAGGCGAAACCCCCCAAGACACATATTAATCACATTAACAAAAATCAAACACAAAGAACAAATATGAAAAGCAGCAAGGGAAAAACAACAAATAACACACAAGGGAATTGCCATAAGGATAAGAGCTGATCTTTCAATAGAAACTCTTCAAGCAAGGAGGGAATGGCAAGACATACTTAAAATGATGAAAGAAAATAACCTACAGCCCAGATTATTGTACCCAGCAAGGATCTCATTCAAGTATGAATGAGAAATCAAAAGCTTTTCAGACAAGCAAAAGCTGAGAGAATTCTGCACCACCAAACCAGCTCTCCAACAAATACTAAACAGGAAACACAAAAACGGTGTATAAATTCAAACCCCAAACAATAAAGTAAATGGCAATGGGATCATACTTATCAGTAATTACCTTAAACGTAAATGGGTTGAATGCTCCAACCAAAAGACAAAGACTGGCTGAATGGATACAAAAACAAGACCCCTACATATGTTGTCTACAAGAGACCCACCTCAAAACAGGGGATACATACAGACTGAAAGTGAAGGGCTGGAAAAAGATTTTCCATGCAAATAGGGACCAAAAGAAAGCAGGAGTAGCGATACTCATATCAGATAAAATAGACTTTAAAACAAAGGCTGTGAAAAGAGACAAAGAAGGTCACTACATAATGATCAAAGGATCAATCCAAGAAGAAGATATAACAATTATAAATATATATGCACCCAACGTGGGAGCACCACAGTATGTAAGACAAATGCTAACAAGTATGAAAGGAGAAATTAACACTAACACAATAATAGTTGGAGATTTTAATACCCCACTCACACCTATGGATAGATCAACTAAACAGAAATTTAACAAGGAAACACAAACTTTAAATGATACAATAGACCAGTTAGACCTAATTGATATCTATAGGACATTTCATCCCAAAACAATGAATTTCAACTTTTTCTAAAGTGCACATGGAACCTTCTCCAGGATAGATCACATCCTGGGCCATAAAGCTAGCATTGGTAAATTCAAAAACATAGAAATCATTCCAAACATCTTTTCTGACCACAATGCAGTAAGATTAGATCTCAATTACAGGAGAAAAACTATTAAAAATTCCAACATATGGAGGCTGAACAACACGCTGCTGAATAACCAACAAATCACAGAAGAAATCAAAAAAGAAATCACAATTTGCATAGAAACGGATGAAAATGAAAACACAACAACCCAAAACTTGTGGGACACGGTAAAAGCAGTCCTAAGGGGAAAGTTCATAGCAATACAGGCACACCTCAAGAAACAAGAAAAAAGTCAAATAAATAAACTAACTCTACACCTAAAGCAACTAGAAAAGGAAGAAATGAAGAACCCCAGGGTTAGTAGAAGGAAAGAAATCTTAAAAATTAGAGCAGAAATAAATGCAAAAGAAACAAAAGAGACCATAGCAAAAATCAACAAAACCAAAAGCTGGTTCTTTGAAACGATAAATAAAATTGACAAACCATTAGCCAGACTCATCAAGAAACAAAGGGAGAAAAATCAAATCAATAAAATTAGAAATGAAAATGGAGAGATCACAACAGAAAACACAGAAATACAAAGGATCATAAGAGACTACTATCAACAATTATATGCCAATAAAATGGACAACGTGGAAGAAATGGACAAATTCTTAGAAAAGTACAACTTTCCAAAACTGGACCAGGGAAGAACTAGAAAATCTTAACAGACCCATCACAAGCACGGAAATGGAAACTGTAACCAAAAATCTTCCAGCCAACAAAAGCCCAGGTCCAGACGGCTTCACAGCTGAATTCTACCAAAAATTTAGAGAAGAGCTAACACCTATCCTGCTCAAACTCTTCCAGAAAATTGCAGAGGAAGGTAAACTTCCAAACTCATTCTATGAGGCCACCATCAGCCTAATACCAAAACCTGACAAAGATCCCACAAAAAAAGAAAACTACAGGCCAATATCACTGATGACATAGATGCAAAAATCCTTAACAAAATTCTAGCAATCAGAATCCAACAACACATTAAAAAGATCATACACCATGACCAAGTGGGCTTTATCCCAGGGATGCAAGGATTCTTCAATATCCGCAAATCAATCAATGTAATACACCACCTTAACAAATTGAAAAATAAAAACCATATGATTTTCTCAATAGATGCAGAGAAAGCCTTTGACAAAATTCAACATCCATTTATGATAAAAACTCTCCAGAAAGCAGGAATAGAAGGAACATACTTCAACATAATAAAAGCTATATATGACAAACCCACAGCAAACATTATCCTCAATGGTGAAAAATTGAAAGCATTTCCTCTAAAGTCAGGAACTAGACAAGGGTGCCCACTTTCACCATTACTATTCAACATAGCTTTGGAAGTTTTGGCCACAGCAATCAGAGCAGAAAAAGAAACAAAAGGAATCCAAATTGGAAAAGAAGAAGTAAAACTCTCACTGTTTGCAGATGACATGATCCTCTACATAGAAAACCCTAAAGACTCCACCAGAAAATCACTAGAACTAGTCAATGACTATAGTAAAGTTGCAGGATATAAAATCAACACACAGAAATCCCTTGAATTCCTATACACTAATAATGAGAAAACAGAAAGAGAAATTAAGGAAACAATTTCATTCACCATTGCAACGGAAAGAATAAAATACTTAGGAATATACCTACCTAAAGAAACTAAAGACCTATATATAGAAAACTATAAAACACTGGTGAAAGAAATCAAAGAGGACACTAATAGGTGGAGAAATATACCATGTTCATGGATTGGAAGAATCAATATAGTGAAAATGAGTATACTACCCAAGGCAATTTATAGATTCAATGCAATCCCTATCAAGCTACCAACAGTATTCTTCACAGAGCTAGAACAAATAATTTCACAATTTGTATGGAAATACAAAAAAACCTCGAATAGCCAAAGCGATCTTGAGAAAGAAGAATGGAACTGGAGGAATCAACCTACCTGATTTCAGGCTCCGCTACAAAGCCACAGTTATCAAGACAGTATGGTACTGGCACAAAGACAGAAATATAGATTAGTGGAACAAAATAGAAAGCCCAGAGATAAATCCACACACATATGGACACCTTATCTTTGACAAAGGAGGCAAAAATATACAATGGATTAAAGACAATCTCTTTAACAAGTGGTGCTGGGAAATCTGGTCAACCACTTGTAAAAGAATGAAACTAGAACACTTTCTAACACAATACACAGAAATAAACTCAAAATGGATTAAAGATCTAAACGTAAGACCAGAAACTATAAAACTCCTAGAGGAGAACATAGGCAAAACACTCTCTGAAATACATCACAGCAGGATCCTCTATGACCCACCTCCCAGAATATTGGAAATAAAAACAAAAATAAACAAATGGGACCTAATTAACCTTAAAAGCTTCTGCACATCAAAGCAAACTATTAGCAAGGTGAAAAGACAGCCTTTGGAATGGGAGAAAATAATAGGAAATGAAGCAACTGACAAACAACTAATCTCAAAAATATACAAGCAACACCTACAGCTCAACTCCAGAAAAATAGATGACCCAATCAAAAAATGGGCCAAAGAACTAAATAGACATTTCTCCAAAGAAGACATACAGATGGCTAACAAACACATGAAAAGATGCTCAAAATCACTCATTATCATAGAAATGCAAATCAAAACCACTATGAGGTACCATTTCACGCCAGTCAGAATGGCTGCAATCCAAAAGTCTACAAATAATAAATGCTGGAGAGGGTGTGGAGAAAAGGGAACCCTCTTACACTGTTGGTGGGAATGCAAACTAGTACAGCCACTATAGAGAACAGTGTGGAGATTCCTTAAAAAACTGGAAATAGAACTGCCTTATGATCCAGCAATCCCACTGCTGGGCATACACACTGAGGAAACCAGAAGGGAAAGAGACACGTGTACCCCAATGTTCATCGCAGCACTGTTTCTAATAGCCAGGACATGGAAGCAACCTAGATGTCCATCAGCAGATGAATGGATAAGAAAGCTGTGGTACATATACACAATGGAGTATTACTCCGCCATTAAAAAGAATAGAATGAATCAGTTCTAATGAGGTGGATGAAACTGGAGCCTATTATACAGAGTGAAGTAAGCCAGAAAGAAAAACACCAATACAGTATACTAACGCATATATATGGAACTTTGAAAGACGGTAACAATAACCCTGAGTACGAGACAGCAAAAGAGACACTGATGTATAGAAGAGTCTTATGGACTCTGTGGGAGAGGGAGAAGGTGGGAAGATTTGGGAGAATGGCATTGAAACATGTAAAATATCATGTATGAAAAGAGTTGCCAGTCCAGGTTTGATGCATGACACTGGATGCTTGGGGCTAGTGCACTGGGACGACCCAGAGGGATGCTATGGGGGGGGGGGAGGAGGGAGGAGGGTTCAGGATGGGGAGCACATGTATACCTGAGGCAGATTCATTTTGATATTTGGAAAAACTAATACAATTATGTAAAGTTTAAAAATAAAATAAAATTAAAAAAAAAATCCACAGGAGGCTTGACTCCCTTTAGGCCACTCAGTGGTCTCCAAGAAATACCCGTCGGGACTCGAGAGCAGAGCAGAGTCCTTTCCTTCCTCTCGAGATGAGGTCTGACTCCTCGGGTGCGTCTAAAATGCAACCCCGAGATCTCTGTCGCCCCTGGAGAGGAACATTAGGTCCTGGACACAAGCTTAGATGAGGTCTCTTTTGCCCTGAAGTGACTCGAGAGCAATCCCAAGCTCTCTCTCGCAACTCCAATGGAAGATTGGACTTCCCTGGGCCAACACAAGAGGAAGCCTGAATTCCCCATCGTAACTCAAGAATCCCGCCGAAACTCGAGAAAAACCACATGGTTACCCTGTCATCGCAAGATGAGGCCCTTGCCCGCTACAGCGTCTAAAGAGAAGTCCCAGGTTTCTTCTTGAAGTGTTTTCACACTTCAAGTGTGAAAACTTGGCACCCTTGATGCGATTCCAAAAGTTCCCCGACACCCTGGTCTCTCTCGAGGGGAACACCGAGGTTCCCGGTACGACTTCATCTGAGCCACTTCTCCCCTCCTGATTGCGACTGGAGGGTCGACTCCCGTGCTTTGTCTGGAAGGTGTTCCCAACCTTCCCAGCGCACCTCAGGATGAGGCCGGTCTAACGAGAATATTTGAGACGTAGCTTCATGGGTGGTAACACATGCTGAAAGACCCCGATTCCCCGGTCCACTCTTGATAAGAACCCGATGCCCGGACACCTCTTGAAAGGCAACCCTGTGGAAGAAGCCACAACACGAAGGGGCACTGACACCCTCGTGCATCGTCCGGAAAAACCCGCAGATTCCAAACACAGTTCAACAAGTTGCCTGTCACCCCGTGAATAACTCGAGAGGCAAGCGGAGTTCCATTCCTCCTTACAAGACGAGGCCTGACTCTCCTGTCCCAACTCTGCAGGGACCCTGCGATCAGAGTCAGAAATGGAGACGAACCCTGAGGTTCCTGCCTCCACTCGAGATGAGGCCCTCTTCTATTGCACCAAACCCAGTGGGGTCCCGAGAGGGCCCTCCCAACTCCAGGGTATCCTTGACTTCTCAGAGGCACACTGAGAAGCTCCCTGAGGCCACCGGCACTAGTCGAGGGAACCCAGGGTTTACTGCCGTGACCCAAGAAACACCTTGAAAGGCCTTCTTTAACGGTTCTTGAGGCCCGATACACCTTCCATGACTCTAGAGCAATGACGCGCTCCCCCTCGCAATGCGCATGGAGACCTGACTTCCCAAGAGCCACATGAGAGGCTCCCTGAGCTCCCCGTAGTACCTCATGAAAAACCCCACACTGGCGCTGCAACTCGAGAAAACCCACGAGACGCCCCCTTCATCGCGAGATGATGGCCTTCTTTTCCTGCATGGCCTGGAGAGCAATCACGAGTCCTCTCTCCAAACTCCACAGGAGGCTTGACTCCCTTTAGGCCACTCAGTGGGCTCCAAGAGATACCCGTCGCAACTCGAGAGGAGAGCGGAGTCCTTCGCTTCCCCTCGAGACAAGGACTGACTCCCCGGGTGCATCAGGAAAGCAACCCCGAGATCCCTGTCCCCCCTGGAGACGAACATTATGTCCTGGACACAAGCCTAGATAAGGTCTCTTTTGCCCTGCAGTAACTCAAGCGCAATCCCTAGCTCTCCCTCGCAACTCGAATGGAAGACTGGACTTCCCTGGGCCAACACAAGAGGAAGCCTGAATTTCCTGACCTAACTCGAGAATCCTGCCACAACTCGAGAAAAACGACGTGGTTAACCCGTCACCACAAGATGAGGCCCTTGCCAGCTACAGCGTCTCAAGAGAAGTCTCACGTTCCGTCTTGAAGTTTGAAACGGTACTTAGCACCTTTGATGTGACTCCAAAAGTTCCCCGACATCCCAGTTTTACTCGAGGGGAACATCGAGGTTCCCGGCACCACTTCATCTGAGCCCCTTCTCCCCTCCTGATCGGGACAAGAGGGTCGATTCACTTGCTTTGTCTGAAAGGGTTACCGACCTTCCTGGTGCACCTCAGGTTGAGGTCCGTCTCAAGAAGAAATTCGAGACGTAGGCTTGTGGGTGGTGCCACATGCCGAAAGACACTGATTTCCTGGTCTGCTCTTGATAAGAATCTGAAGGCTGGATACCTCTTCGAAGGCAACCCTGTGTATGAAGGCAAAAAACGAAGGGGAACTGACACCCCCATGCATCGTCCGGATAAAACCGCAGGTTCCACACACAGCTCGACAAGTGGCCTGTTATCCGGTGAACAACTCGAGAGTCCAGTGGAGTTCCATTCCTCCACACAAGACGAGGCCTGACTCTCCTGTCCTAACTCTGTAGGGACTCTGTGTTCAGAGTCAGAAATGGAGAGCAACCCTGAGGTTCCTGCTTCAAATCGAGATGAGGCCCTCTTCTGACAAGGTCCAGCCTCGGCTGGTCCAGGGTTTTCGAAGGGGAGACAGAGTAGGCGACCTATTGATTTATTTATCGAAGATATAAAGAGTAATAGAATGAGGATAGCTCAGTAGGAAAATTTAGTGGAGAAAAGAAGCTGAGTAGCTTGGTTTATGCGGAAAATCAGTATAACCCGTGACACCAGGTTAGCTCTGACCACGGAGGCCGCAGGCTCCCTCTCGAATAGCGAAAATTGCCCCACCTTAGACACCTTCTCAAGTGGTCTTCGAAGCCCAGGCAAATAAATGGTCGCAGAGGATATCCGCGCTCCAGATGGACACTCATCTGAAAATTGAGGGGAAGAATGACTTAGGAGACTAAGCGTTGGCAATCAAGGCCCGTAGCTTTATTTTCAACAGGGGTTTTTATACCCTAAGTTACACATAGAGGATAATGGGGATGCAAAGACAGCAGCCTTTGATCCGTATCAAAAACCAGAGTTTCTGTCCTGCAAATGTATCGTATACAAATGGTTTAGGTGATTTACATCATCTTCTAGCCAGAAGACCTATTAACATTTTATGACTCTTGACAAAGACTTATCAACCATAAGACTTATTTTCTCTAAGAGTAATTATTTTAAGGTTTGGCCCCATCTTTCGAAGATAAAATTGCATTCCTATAGGGCAGATGTGTAATGGGATTACAACAAAGGAAATAATTTATTACCTTAAGGGTCTAGTGTTAGTAACACCAAGGCCACTACTTATTTCTTCTACATACCAACTATATTAATTAATACACATTCAAGGATACAATTCAGGGGATGTGGAAACTTGGCAACAAGCATTGGTTCATCAATGAAATCTTTTACTAGTTTTATTCTGACAGTTTCTAACTCTCTGAGAGGCTCTAAGCTATTTGAATATCTTAAGCTTCCCGTGCCTCTCGAGGCTCGGAGACTGTAAACAATTGTATGCATTGCTGTAGGAGACCGGGTAAACTTGTCAGGCGAGTTAGAGAGCCATCTGACGTGTTTGGATTTAAACACTCCTAATTGCCCAGGAACTTTATTAATTGGAGCTGTAAGTTAGCTCTTTGACAGAGAGAGTGAGATGGTGGTGGGGGACAGCCCCCAGTAAAGTCAGAGGGGAGAGCACAAAGCAATAAAGTAGGCAGACTCTGGTTTTGGGGGGTAGATGCTCAAGAATATCCGGGAGGACTCCCGAGGCTCGATCCCGCCTTTGTGTATGCCCAGCCTCCTTCCTCATGACCTTTGTCACGAGTGAAATGTCTCTCGCCGGCTCCCGGCATCTCCCCGTTTTTTATTTCTTAAAACAGCCAGATGTAGCTCAGTCGCGAGCCTCTGGATACTCTGCCGAAGAATCCTGACAATACAAGGAAGAATGATTATGAGAAGCAGAATTAAAGCAGCCACCGCAGCATAGCTAAAGACATTAGACAGAATATTCTTTCCTGAGATGTAGTTAGGGAAAGTATGGAAGAAATCATTTGCTGTTCCAGCAGCAGTAAAATCTAATCGGGAGTGCTCCATGGTTGCTATTTGATAGTGAAGTTTCCCTACGTCTCAACCAATGTCAGAGCTGTTCCAGATACCTGAAATATGGTTTTTAATCTTTTCCCATTCAAAATCTGTCTCATTTACTTTCAGGGGTGTTCCACATATCCACCGATAGTCAGCATGACAAGACAATGCCATTTTCACCTTTAAAGCCTGCAATTCAGTCCCAATATGTATTACTGCTTCCTCTAGGGCGTCTACCCTCATTTCTAATTTTCTCTCTATAGCTTCCTGTGTTGCCAATGTTAAAGAAACATTTTTGGACATAGAATCAACATATTGAGCAGTATGTACTTGTTGAGTCAATGATATTGCTGCCACAGTAACAGAAGTGATTGCACTTATCAAAGCTGCTGTTCCCAAGATAAGTAAGCCCACAAACCGTCGTGTTTGCATTAAATCCTGTAGTTGTTGTAATACAGCAAGACCATAATTCAATAAGTGGTTACATCATAAGATAAGGTGGATGTTGTAGCATTACCAAGGAGCAAACATTATATTGAGGGTTTAAACAAGATGAACCAGGGAGCAGCTGTAGGCGTCAGCCCGGGGGAGCAGTGTCCCCAGCATCAGGAGGCAGAACGCGAGCGGCAGGCTGTGGGCCAAGGCGCCTATGGTGGGCGGAGGGGCAGGGTTCGTGGTTTAGGGCTAGCCGCCACCGCTTGGGCTCAGGGCGGTCCCCTCTCGCCGGTGGGGCCACGCTGGTCTGGACGGCACTCCGCGGGCGCGCTTTCCTCTCTGGCCCTCACTCGCTGCACAGACTTCTTTGCTCTAGGTCACGGGGTGCAGAGAGGTGGGTGCGAGGCGCTGCTGGTGGCGCGGAGGCGAGAGCTGGCTGGGGGAGGGGGAGCGAGCGAGTGCGCGCGCCGCGAACCTGGTCTTTGGGGAATGTGACATGACGAATTTGTCTGAGATCCAAACCGGAGAATCTGCATTCTGTAGAAATATACAAGCATACCCTCTCCCACAAGTTAGCAACACATCTGGCCTTTTTCACTCTCCCGTAAGGGGGCCTTTTTACTTGACCAGGGGCCGAGTCGTAGCCTGTAATTCAGGCATCTAGTGTCTCATCATTGTAGTCTGCCCCTGTGTGTTTACGTTTAAGTGATTAATTACAATTGGAACATAACTTCACTATTTGTCTAGCTGTTTCCCTATGGATATGTTAATTTAGGTCTAATGTTTAGTTTAGGTCTCTGTATAAATTTAAGTAATAAATGTATAACCTCCTTATCTCATTTTGGTATACAGGTATACAGATATACCTAAATGCAAAATGCATTTATATATGTATTTATATATGGCAACAAGTATAAAGTTATTGACATATAATATATATAAATCAATATACTTGAATTAATCTTTATAATTAATATATTAATTAATATATATTACAACAATACAACACATACACAGCTAATACCAACCAACACAAACCAATATACTGTAATAATACATGTCACACATTTATAATTATACAGTATATAGAACATATATCATCACAGCACATCAATCCATACCAATTAATATCAGCCACACACACATTATATTACTGCCATATATATTTAATTATACAGTATATATATGTGTGTGTGTATATAGTATACATATTAATTTATATACAAATTAATTAAGTATAGATCTATAAATAGAATTAGGTATACCTTTATTATATTTTATTTATACCCATACCTAATCAGGCAAACTGTAATTAGGCAAATACATTTATATTATGTATTTATAACAATATATAAAGTATTGTTAAATGTACCACCTGTACAGCATCTCCACCCCACATACCACTTTCTCTAATCCCACCAACTCATTTTCAGTATTATGTGTTGGCCAGGAGCTGGGCCAGTCTTTCCCAGCAATGTTAAGAGACGTCTGTTCCTGTGTCTAATAGCCCTGGCGTTTTATTCTCTTGAATTAAAAGATCTTTTAAAGGCCTTGGAACTGTAATTTCCTGCACCCAAAAGGCTAGATCACTAGATCCAAATGTTTTGTGGCTCTTAGCTTGAGAAGTCAAGTTTTTCCTTGTCTGATAGTAAGGTAAAAGTAAAAGCTGTGTTACTCTTTGACCTTTATTAATTTGTTCAGTTTTGATAGGCAGTGAGATCAAGACTTTAATTTCTCAATATCATCAGAATCTACTACACCATGCACCAGCGAAATTTCTTTTCTTTCTTTTTTTTTTTTAACTTTTTTTTTAAAAGAAAGCGAGCTACGCCCCAGGACAAATCTTACAATGTCCTCAGATAGGGGGCCAGCCACTCCGGTTGGAATTGGAGTAAGCGGCACATCAGGGGTTAATATTGTTATTAAATCTCCTTGCCTTTTCGCTTTTCTCCTAGCCTGGGTGAGACCCCCCTGAGGGAGTTTTCTCCAAGGAGCACACTCTGCATATTGTGTACTAAAAGCTCCTTTGTTTAAAAAACTTTTTATCTTCCTCAGTCTTAGGCAACACTTTGGGAGGCTTTGGGGGCAAAGTGGGGAACTCCTGGGTCCTGGGAGGCACAATCGAAGGCGGTGGCAGTCGCCTTAAATCAGAAAGTGGTGGATAAGTTTTTTAAAGGTTTGCGCAGAGGGGGAGGGAGCTCGCCAGGGCTCTCGGCCGCAGCGTCCTGTAAGCCCTCTCCTTCCTCGGGAGGTAGACCACTTTCTCCCTCCTTTTTTTTTTTTCTTCAATGGCAGAAAATATGATCTGTGCAGTAAATGGAGACTCACCACCATCCACCTCTATAGCCTCCCCCATAGTCTATTTAACAGCCTCGTGACGGAGGTCCAGGACATTTCTAATCATATTCCACAGTCAATAAATATTTGTCTATTCTTAGATGCAGAGAAATCCATTTTTAATTTTTTTTTTAATTTTAGAGAATATATTTATTTATTTTGTAACCTCTTTACCCTGGCTAAACTGCAGAGGGGACTAGAAAAGAAGCCTCAAGGTGAGGATCAAGTTCATCCTTGGGACTAGAGAAAATCCTTCTCCGGGAAACTCCTAGCAGTGGCCCTTTACCCCGACATGGAGGAGGAGGCATAGGGGGATGGGAGCGTCCCGAAGTTTTCCTCTTCTGTTCCGGAGATCCTTTAACTGTTTGGTAACTAAATCTTACGAACTGTCTGATCGGGGATGTTTCCCTCAACCTCCTAGGAGCGGATGGTCTGATTAGGGATGTTTTCTTAAACTTTTAGGAGCATCTTTAGCTTAAAAAAAAAAAAATCCTCATCAGAATGGCATCGAGCTGCTGTTTCCTCTAAACCTTTTTCAAATTGAGGGGAGAGCTGATCTTTCTTTTCATCCCTATCTTTTACATGCTCATTGGCAGTCATAGCGGCCAGCCATTCATTTAGCTGTCGATAGCTAGGTATAGCCTCTTCATTTTCACTTTTCTTTATAACAGGTACCTTTTCAGATTTGCTTTTTTGTTTAACAGGTACTTTTCCAACTTTACTTTCCTCTTTAACAGGTACCTTTTCAAATTCATGAGCTGGATCTAAAACATCTCTAGTCATATTCCACAGAGGAAAGGTGTAAGTAGGGATTTTTTCCAAACCTTGCTGAGCACAATAAGCTCTTAGCTGTTTTCCTAGTTTTTTCAAGATATCGAGGTTAACAGTGCCTTGTTGTAGAAACCAAGGGCAGTGGTCTTGTACAAATGTAAAAAATGATTGAATGGAAGATTTTTTAACCTTGATTCTTCTTTTACTTAATAACTGTAAAATTACTCCTATAAAGAGCTGTCTTTCATTTGATTCAGTGTTGCCCATGTCAGAAACTTAAGGATAGTAAAAGATTTTGCTTTTAGCTATCTAAAGATTAGGCCTTTTTTGTCAGCCTTTTTAGAAACCGTTTTTTCTCTCTAACTCTTCAACACTTCCCACTCCTCTCGCCCTGTCTATTCTACAGGGGGATCTGCAGCCCCCTAAGTGGGATCCTATCTGTCCCCAAAACTGAACACTGGGGGAATGGGGTTGGGGATTTACCTTCGAAATGCCTGTCTCGGGCGCCACCTGCAGAGGTCCAGCCCCAGCTGATCCAGGGTATTCGAAGGGAAGATGGAGTAGGCGACCTATTTATATATTTATTTATTCATCAAAGATATAAAGAGTAATAGAATGAGGATAGCTCAGTAGGAAAATTCAGTGGAGAAAAGCAGCTGAGTAGCTTGGTTTACGCGGAAAATCAATATAACCCGTGACACCAGGTTAGCTCTGACCACGGAGGCTGCAAGTGCCCTCTAGAATAGAGGAAGGTGCCCCACCTTAGACACCTTATCGAGTGGGTCTTCGAAGCCCAGGCAAATAAATGGTCGCAGAGGATATCCGCGCTCCAGATGGACACTCATCTGAAAATTGAGGGGAAGAATGACATGGGGAGACCAAGCGTTGGCGAGCAAGGCCCGTAGCTTTATTTTCAACACAGGTTTTAATACCCTAAGTTACACATAGAGGATAATAGGGGATGCAAAGTCAGCAGTCTTTAATCCTTATCAAAAACCAGGGTTTCTTTTCTGCAGATTTATCGTATAAAAATGGTTTAGATGATTTACATCATCTTCTGGCCAGAAGACCTATTAACATTTTATGACTCTTGACAAAGACTTATCAACCATAAGAGTTATTTTCTCTAAGAGTAATTGTTTAAGGTTTGGCGCCATCTTTCGAAGATAAAATTGCATTCCTATAGGGAGGATGTGTAATGGGTTTACAACAAAGAAAAGAATTTATTACCTTAAGGGTCTAAAGTTACCAACATCAAGGCCACTACTTATTTTTTCTACATACCAACTATATTAATTAGCACACATTCAAGGATACAATTCAGGGGATGTGGAAACTTGGCAAAAAGCATTGGTTCATCAATGAAATCTTTTACTAGTTTTATTCTGACAGTTTCTAACTCTCTGAGAGGCTCTAAGCTATTTGAATATCTTAAACTTCCCGTGCGTCTCGAGGCTGGGAGACTGTACACAATCGTATGCATAGCTGTAGGAGACCGGGTAAACTTGTCAGGCGAGTTAGAAAACCATCTGAGGGGTTTGGATTTAAACACTCCTAATTGCCCAGGAACATTATTAGTTGGAGCTGTAAGTTAGCTCTTTGACAGAGAGAGTGAGATGGTGGTGGGGGACATCCCCAGTAATGTCAGAGGTGAGAGAACAAAGCAATAAAGAAGGCAGACTTTGGTTTTTGGGGGTAGATGCTGAAGAATATACGGGGGAACTCCCGGAGGCTCGATCCCGCCTTTGCGTATGCTGAGACTCTTTCCTTATGACATTTGTCACGAGTGGAATATCTCTCGCTGGCTCCCGGCAATCTTCCATTGCACCAAACGCAGTGAAGTCCCGAGAGGCCCCTCCCAACACCACAGTATCAGTGTCTTCTCAGAGGCACCCTGAGCAACTCCCTGAGGTCACCGGCACAAGTCGAGGGAACACAGGGTATCCTGCCGCAACCCGAGAAAGACCTCAAGAGTCCGTCTTCAACACGTCTTGAGGCCGGATTCCCCTACCATGACTCGAGAGCAATGACACGCTCCCCCTCGCCATGCGCATGGACACCTGACTTTCCCTGGCGCCACATGAGAGGCTCCCTGAGCTCCCCGTCATACCTCGTGAGAAACCCCACACTGGCGCCGCAGCTCGGGAAAACCCACGAGACGCCACCGTCATCGCGAGATTGGGGACATCTTTTCCTGCCTGACATGGAGAGCAATCCCTGGTCCTTTCTCCAAACTTCACAGGAGGCTTTACTCCCTTTAGGCCACTCAATGGGATCCAAGAGATACCTGTCGCGACTTGAGAGGAGAGCAGAGTACTTTGTTTCCCCTCGAGATGAGGCCTTACCTTGGGTGAGTCTGGAATGCAACCCCGAGATCCCTGTTGCCCCTGGAGAGGAACATTATGTCCTGGACAAAAGCCTAGATGAGGTCTATTTTGCCCTACAGTGAATAGAGAGCAACACCCATCTCTCCCTCGCAATTCGAATGGAAGATTGGTCTTCACTGGGCCAACACAAGAGGAAGTCTGAATTTCCCGTTGTAACTCGAGAATCCCGCTGCAACTCTTAAAAACCACGTGGTTCCCCATTCATCGCAATATGAGGCCTTTGCCCGCTACAGAGTCTCAAGAGAAGTCCCATGTTTCGTCATAAAGTTCGAAATGCTACTTGGCATCCTTGATGCGACCCCAAAAGTTCCCCAATATACCGGTCTCACTCCAAGGGAACACCGAAGTTCCTGGCACCACTTCATTTGAGCCCCTTCTCCCCTCCTGATCAAGGCAGGAAGGTCGATTCCCCTGCTTTGTCTAGAAGGGGTTCCCGACCTTCATGGCGCACCTCAGGATGAGGCCAGTCTCACGAAGAAATTCGAGACGTAGCCTCGTGTTGGTGCCACGTGCCGAAAGACCCCGATTTCTCGGTCTTGCTCTTGATAAGAACCCGATGCCCGGACACCTCTTCTAAGGCAACCCTGTGGATGAAGGCACTACACGAGGGGGCACTGGCAACCCTGTTCATCGTCCGGAAAATCCCACAGGATCCACATACAGCTCCACAACTGGCCTGTCACCCCTTAAACAATGAGAGAGGCAAGCGGAGCTCCCTTCCTCAGACAAGACGAGGCCTGAGTATCCAATCCCAACTCTGCAGGCACGCTTCGATCTGAGTCAGAAATGGAGAGGAAACCTGAGGTTCCTGCCTCAACCCGAGATGAGGCCCTCTTCCATTAAAACAAACCCAGTGGAGTCCGGAGAGGCCCCTCCCATCTCCACAGTATCCCTGACTTCTCATAGGCATTCTGAGAAGCTCCTTGAGGCCACCGGCAAACGTCGAGGGAAATAAGGGTTTCCTGCCACAACCGAAGAAAGACCTCGAGAGTCCTTCTTCAACGCGTCTTGAGGTCAGATTCCCCTACCATGGCTCGAGAGCAATAACGCGCTCCCCCTCGCCACGCACATGGAGACCTGACTTCCCTGGCGCCACATGAGAGGCTCCCTGAGCTCCCTGTCGTACCTCGTGTGAAACCCCACACTGGCGCCGCAGCTCGAGAAAACACACAAGACCCCTCCGTCATCGCGAGATGAGGGCCATCTTTTCCTGCATGGCCTGGAGAGCATTCCCAAGTCCTCTCTCCAAACTTCACAGGAGGCTTGACTCCCTTTAGGCCACAAAGTGGGCTCCAAGAGGTGCCCGTCGCAACTCGAAAGGAGAGCAGAGTCCTTTGCTTCCCTTCGACACGAGGCCTGACTCCCTGGGTGAGTCTGGAATGCAAACCTGAGATCCCTGTGGCCCTTGGAGAGGAACATTAGGTCCTGGACACAAGCCTAGATGAGGTCTCCTTTGCCCTGCAGTGACTCGAGCGCAACCCCCAGCTCTCCCTCGCAACTCAAATGGATGATTGGACTTCCTTGGCCCAACACAAGAGGAAGCCTGAAATCCCCGTCGTAACTCGAGAATCCCGCCGCAACTCGAGAAAAACCACGTGGCACCCCCGTCATCGCAAGATGAGGCCCTTGGCCGCTA
The DNA here is from genome assembly GCF_029407905.1 of Bubalus kerabau. Lineage (NCBI taxonomy): Eukaryota > Metazoa > Chordata > Mammalia > Artiodactyla > Bovidae > Bubalus > Bubalus kerabau. The sequence continues at coordinate 1,346,008 of NW_026577889.1, read as the reverse complement.
CAGCGTATCAAGAGAAGTCCCACGTTCCATCCTGAAGTACAAAACGGTACTTGGCACCCTTGATGCGACCCCCAAAGTTCCCTGACATACCGGTCTCAGTCGAGGGAAACACCAAAGTTCATGGCACCACTTCCTGTGAGCCCCTTCACCCCTCCTGATCGCGACAGGAGGGTCGACTCCCATGCTTTGTCTGCAAGGGGTTCCCGACGTTCCCCGTGAACCTCCGGATGAGGCCGGTCTCATGAGGAAATTCGAAAAGTAGCCTCATGGTTGGTGCCACATGTTGAAAGATCCCGAATTCCCGGTCCACTCTAGATAAGAACCTGACGCCCGGACATCTCTTCGAAGGCAACCCTGTGGATGAAGGCACAACACGAAGGGACACTGACATCCCCATGCATCGTCTGGAAAAACCCGCCGATTCCACTCACAGCTCCAAATGTGGACTGTCACCCCGTGAACAACTCGAGAGGCAAATGAAGTTGCATTCCTTCACACAAGACGAGGCCTTACCCTCCTGGCCCAACTCTTCAGGGACCCTGCGATCGGAGTCAGAAATGGAGAGGAACCCTGAGGTTCCTACCTCAACTAGAGAAGAGGCCCTCTTCCATTGAACCAAACTCAGTGGTGTCCCGAGAGGCCCCTCCCAACACCACAGTATCCCTGAATTCTCAGAGGCTCCCTGAGAAGCTACCTGAGGTCACTGGCACAAGTCGAGGGAACCCAGAGTTTCCTGAAGTAACCCGAGAAAGACTTGGAGAGTCCTTTTTCAACGTCTCTTGATGCCCGATTCCCCTACCATGACTCCAGAGCAAGGACGTGCTCCCCTCGCCACAAGCAGGAAAACTGACTTCCCTAGTACCACACAAGAGGCTCCCTGAGTACCCCATCATACCTCGTGAGAAAACCCACAGTGGCGCCGCAGTTCGAGAAAAACCACAAGATGCCCCCGTCAAGGAGAGATGGGGGCCTTCTTTTCCTGCCTGACCTGGAGAGCAATCCCTGGTCCTCTCTCCAAACTTCACAGGAGGATTGACTCCCTTTAGGCCACTCAGTTGGGTCCAAGAAATACCCGGTGCGACTCGAGAGGAGAGCGGAGTCCTTTGCTTCCCTGGAGACGAGGCCTGACTCCCCGGGTGAGTTTGGAATGCAACCCCGAGATCCCTGTCGCCCCTGGAGTGGAACATTATGTCCTAGACACAAGCCTAGATGAGGTCTATTTTGCCCTACAGTGATCGAGAGCAACCTCCATCTCTCCCTCACAATTTGAATGGAAGATTGGGCTTCCCACGGTCAACACATGAGGAAGTCTGAATATCCCATCGTAATTCGAGAATTCAGCCTCAAGTCTTAAAAACCATGTGGTTCCCCCTTCATCGCAATATGAGGCCCTTGCCAGCTAGAGTCTCAAGAGAAGTCCCACGTTCCATCTTAAAGTTCGAAATGCTACTTGGCACCCTTGATGCGACCCCAAAGTTCCCCAACATACTGGTCTCACTCCAGGGGAACACTGAAATTCCCGGCGTCTCCAGGGAAGTCCCATGTTCTGTCCTTAAGTGCAAAAAGGTACTTGACACCCTTGATGCGACCGCAAAAGTTCCCGACACGCTGGGTTCCCTCGAGGGGAACACCAAGGGTCCCGACACCACTTCATCTGAGCACCTTCTCCCCTCCTGATCGTGACAGGAGAGTCGATTCCCCTGCTTTCTCTGGATGGGGTTCCCGGCCTTCCTGGTGCACCTCAGGATGAGGCCGGTCTCAGGAGGAAATTCGAGACCAGCCATGTGTGAGGTGCCACGTGCCGAACGACACCGATTTTCCGGTCCGCTCTTGATAAGAACCTGATGCCCGGACACCTCTTCGAAGGCAACCCTGTGAGTGAAGGCACAACACGAAGGGGCACTGACACCCCCGTGCATCATCCGGAAAAACCCGCAGGGTCTACACACAGCTCGACAAGGGGCCTGAGACTCCCGGAACAACTCGAGAGGCAACCAGAATTCCATTCCTCAGACAAGACGAGGCATGACTCTCCTGTCCCAACACTGCAGGGACCGTGCAGTCGGAGTCCGAATCCGAGAGGAAGCCTGAGGTTCCTGCCTCCCCTCGAGATGAGGCCCTCTTCCATTGCGCCGAACCCAGCAGAGTCCCGAGAGGCCCTGCCAACTCCACAGCATTCCTCACCTCTCAGAGTCACCCTGGTAAGTTCCCTATAGTCCCCTGCAGAAGTCGAGGGAAACGAGGGTTTCCCGCCGCCACCCGAGAAAGACCTCGAGAGTCATTCTTCAACGCGTCTTGAGGCCCTAGTCACTTCCCATGACTCGAGAGTGATGACCAGCTCCCCCTCGCCATGCGCATGGAGACATGAGTTCCCTGGTGCCGCACGAGAGGCTCCCTGAGGTCCTCGTCGTGCCTCTTGAGAAAACCCCCAAGGGCGCCACAGCCTGAGGAAACCCATGAGATGCCCCCGTCATCGCGAGATGAGGGCCTTCTTTTCCTGCCTGACCTGGAGAGCAATCCCAAGTCCTCTCTCCAAACTGAAGAGGAGGCTCGACACCCTTGAGTCCACTCAGTGGGCTCCAAGAGATCCGTGTCGCGACTTGAGAGGAAAGTGGAGTCCTCTGCTTCCCCTCGAGGCGAGGCCTGACTCCCCGGGGGAGTCTGGAATGGAAACCCGAGATCTCTGTCTTCCCTTGAGAGGAATATTAGGTCCTGGACACACGCCTCGATGAGGTCTCTTTGGCCCTGTAGTGACTCGAGCAGAACCCCCAGCTTTCCCTCGCAACTCCAGGGGAAGATTGGGCTTCCCAGGGCCAACCCAAGAGGAAGCCTGAAATCCCCGTCGTTTTCGAGAATCCAGACGCAACTCGAGAAAAACGACGTGGTTCCAACGTCTTCACAGGATGAGGCCCTTGCCCGCTACAGCGTCTCCAGGGAAGTCCCATGTTCCGTCCTGAAGTGGGAAATGGTACTTGGCTCCCTTGATGCGACCCCTAAAGTTCCCTGAAACGCCGGGTTCCCTCGAGTGGAACACCTAGAGTCCCGGCCCCACTTCATCTGAGCCCCATCTCCCCTCCTGATCGCGACAGGAGAGTCGATTCCCCTTCTTTGTGTGGAAGGGGTTCCCGGCCTTCCCGGCGCACCTCAGGATGATGCTGGTCTCACGAGGAAATTCGAGATGAGCCACGTGGGTGGTGCCACATGCCGAATGACCCCGATTTCCCGGTCCGCTCTTGAAATGAACCTGATGCTGGACACCTCTTTGAAGGCAACCCTGTGGGGGAAGGCACCAAATGAAGGGGCAATGACACCCCCGTGCATCTTCTGGAAACACCCGCAGGTTCCACACACAGCTCGACAAGGGGCCTGAGACCCACTGAACGACTCGAGAGGCAAGCAGAGTTCCATTACTCAGACAAGACGAGGCCTGACTCTCCTGTCCCAACCCTGCAGGGACCCTGCGGTCAGAGTCAGAAATGGAGAGGAAGCCTGAGGTTCCTGCCTCCAATCGAGATGAGGCCCTCTTTAATTTCGTCAAACCTAGTGGAGTCCCGAGAGGCCCCTCTAACTCCTCAGTATCCCTCACCTCTCAGAGGCACCTGGGAAGTTCCCTAAGGTCCCCTGTAGAGGTCGAGGGAAACGAGTGTTTCCCGCCCCAACCCAAGAAAGACCTCGAGAGTCCTTCTTAAATGCGTCTGGAGGCCCTAGTCCCTCCCATGACTCCAGAGCAATGACGCGATCTGCCTGGCCACACGCATGGAGGCCTGACTTCTCTGGCGCCACACGAGAGGCTCCCTGAGCTCCCCATCATATCTCGTGAGAAACCCCACACTGGCGCCGCAGCTCGAGAAAACCCATGAGACGCTCCCGTCATCACGAGAGGAGGGCCATCTTTAACTGAATGGTATGCAGATCAAGCGTGAACCTTCTGTCCAAGCTACACAGGACGCTTGACTCCCTTTAGGCCACTCATTGGGCTCCAAGAGTTACACTTCGCGAATCGAGAGGATAGTGGAGTCCTTTGCTTCCACTCGAGACGAGGCGTGACCCAACGGGTGAGACTGGAATGCGACCCCGATATCCCTGTTGCCCCTGGAGAGGAACACTACATCCTGGCCCCAAGCCTAGATGAGGACTCTTTGCCCTGAAGTGACTCGAGAGCAACCCACAGCTCTCTCTGACAAGTTGAATGGAAGATTGGACTTCCTGGGCCAACACAAGAGGAAGCCTGAATTCCCCGTCGTAACTCGAGAATCCCGCCGCAACTCGAGAAAAACCACGTGTTTCCCTCGTCATCGCAATATGAGGCCCTTGCCCGCTAGAGCATCTCCAGAGAATTCCCACGTTTCATCTTGAAGTGTGAAACTGTACTTGGCACCCTTGATGCGACCTCAAAAGTGCCATGACATACCGGTCTCACTCGAGGGGACCACCGAGGTTCCCGGCACCACTTCATCTGAGCCCCTTCTCCCCTTCTGATCGCGACCGGTGTGTCGATTCCCCTGCTTTGTCTGCAAGGGTTCCCTACCTTCCCGGCGAACCTCAGGATGAGGCTGGTCTCCCGAGGAAATTCGAGACGTAGCCTCGTGGGTGGTACCACATGTTGAAAGACCCCAATTTTCTGGTACGCTCTTGAAAAGAACCCGATGCCCGGACACCTCTTTGAAGGCAACCCTGTGGATGAAGGCACAACACGAAGGGGCACTGACACCCCTGTGCATCGTCCGGAAAAACCCGCAGGTTCCACACACAGCTCAACAAGTGGCCTGTCACTCCGTGAACAACTCGAAAGGCAAGCGGAGATCCATTCCTCCACGGAAGACGAGGCGTGACTCTCTTGTCCGTACTCGGCGGGTACTCTGCGACCCGAGTCAGAAATGGAGAGGACCCCTGAGGTTCCTGCCTCCATTCGAGATGAGGCCCTCTTCGATTGCACCAAACCCAGTTGAGTAACGAAAGGCCCCTCCCAAATCCACAGTGTCCCTGACTTCTCAGAGGCACCCTGAGAAGTTGCCTGAGGTCACCGACACAAGTCGAGGGAACCCAGGGTTCCCTGCCGCAACCCGAGAAAGACCTCGAGAGTCCTTCTTCAATGCGTCTTGAGGCCCGATTCGCCTACTATGACTCGAGAGCAATCACGCACTCCCCTTCACCACACGCACGGAGACCTGACGTCCCTAGCACCACACGAGAGGCTCTCTGAGCTCCCCGTCGTACCTCGTGAGAAATCTGATACTGGCGCCGCAGCTGGAGAAAACCCACGAGACGCCCCCGTCATCGCGAGACGAGGGCCTTTTTTCCTGCATGGCCAGGAAAACATTTCCGAGTCATCTCTCCAAACTCCATAGGAGGCTTCACTCCCTTTACGCCACGCAGTGGGCTCCAAGAGATACCCGTCGCGACTCGACAGGAGAGCGGAGTCCTTTATTGCCCCTCAAGACGAGGCCTGACTCTCCGGATGAGTCGAGAATGCAATCCTGAGATCCCTGTCGGCCCAGTAGTGGAACACTAGGTCCTGGACACAAGCGTAGATGAGGCCTATTTTGCCCTGCAGTGACTGGAGAGCAATCCCCAGTTCTAACTTGCAACTCGAATGGAATACTGGATTTTCCTGGCGCCATACAAGAGGCTCCCTGAGATCCCCGTGGTACTTCATGAGACACCCCACACTGGCGCCGCAGCTCGAGAAAACCCACGAGACGCCACCGTCATCTCGAGATGAGGGCCTTCTTTTCCTGCATGGCCTGGAGTCCAATCCCGAGTCCTCTCTCCAAACTCCACAGGAGGCTTGACTCCCTTTAGTACACACAGTGGGCTCCAAGAGATACCCATCGCGACTCGAGACGAGAGCGGAATTCTTTGCTTACCCTCGAGGTGAGAACTGACTCCCCGGATGAGTCTGGAATGCAAACCCGAGATCCCTGTCGCCCCTGGAGAGCAACGTTAGATCCTGGACACAAGCCTAGATTAGGTCTCTTTTGCCCTGCAGTGACTCTAGCGCAATCCCCAGCTCCCCCTCGCAACCCGAATGGAAGATTGGATTTCAAGACCAACAAGAGGAAGCCTAAATTCCCGGTCATAACTCGAGAATCCCGCCGCAACTCGAGCAAAACCACGTGGTTCTCCCGTCATCGCAAGATGAGGCCCTTGCCCGCTACAGCGTTTCAAAAGATGTCCCAGGTTCCGTCTTGAAATGCGAAACGGTACTTGGCACCCTTGATGCGACCCCAAAAGTCCCCCAACACGCCGGTCTCACTCAAGGGGAACACCGAGGTTCCCGGCACCACTTCATTTAAGCCCCTTCTCCCCTCCTGATCGTGACCCGTGGGTCGATTCCCCTGCTTTGTCTGCAAGGGGGCCCGACCTTCCCTGCACAACTAAGGATGAGGCCGGTCTCATGGGGAAATTCGATACGTAGCTTTGTGGGTGGTGCCACTTGCTGAAAGACTCCAATTTCCCGGTCCGCTCTTGATAAGAATCCGATGCTCGGACACCTCTTGGAAGGCAGCCTTGAGTATGAAGGTACAACACGAAGGGGCACTAACACACCTGTGCATCATCCGGAAAAAAGGGCAGGTTACATACACAGCTCGACAAGTGGCCTGTCACCTCAAGAACAACTCGAGAGGCAAGAGGAGTCCCATCCTCCAGAAAAGACGAGGCCTGACTCTCCTGTACCAACATGCAGGGACCTTGCGATCTGAGTCAGAAATGGAGAGGAACACTGAGGTTCCTGCTTCAACTCGAGATGAGTCCCTCTTACATTCCACCAAATGCAGAGGAGTCTCGAGAGGCCCCTCCAAACTGCACAGTATCCCTGACTTCTCAGAGGCACTCTGAGAAGCTCCCTGAGGTCGCAGGCACAAGTCAAGGGAACCCTGGGTTTTATGCAGTGACCCGAGAAAGACCTCGAGAGTCCTTCTTCAACCCGTCTTGAGGCCCGATTACCCTACCATGACTCGAGAGCAATGACGAACTCCCCCTAGCCATCTCATGGGGACCTGACTTCCCTGGCGCCACACGAGAGGCTCCCTGAGCTCCCTCTCGTACCTCGTCAGAAACCCGGCACTAGCGCGGCAGTCTAGAAAACCCACAAGAGGCCGCCGTCATCGCGAGATGAGGGCCTTTTTTTCCTGCATGGCCTGGAGAGGAATCCCGAGTCCTCTATCCAAACAGCACAGGAGGCTTGACTCCCTTTAGGGCACACAGTGGGCTCCAAGAGATACCCATCGCGACTCAAAAGGACAGCGGAGTTCTTTGCTTCCCCTCGAGACGAGGCCTGATTCCCCGGGTGAGTCTGGTATGCAAGCCCGAGATACCTGTCGCCCGTAGGGATGAACATTAAGTCCTGGACACAAGCCTAGATGAGGTCTATTTTGCCCTGCAGTGACTCGAGGGCAATCCCCAGCTCTCCCTTGAAACTCGAATGGAAGATAGGACTTCCCTGGGCCAACACATGAGGAAGACTGTATTCCCCGTCGAAACTCGAGAATCCCGCCACAACTCGAGAAACGCTACGTGGTTCCCCCGTCATCCCAAGATGAGGCCCTTGCCCCCTACAGCGTCTCAAGAGAAGTCCCCCGTTCCGTCTTGAAGTGCGAAACGGTATCGGCACCCTTGATGCAACATCAAAAGTTCCTCGACACACTGGTCTGACTCGAGGAGAACACCGAGGTTCCCGGCACCACTACATCTGGGCCCCTTCTCCCCTCCTGATCGCGACAGGAGGGTCGATTCCCCTGTTTTGTCTTGAAGGGGTTCCCGCCTTTCCCGGTGCATCTCAGGATGAGGCCGGTCTCAAGAGGATATTCGAGACATAGCCTCGTGGATGGTGACACATGCCGAAAGACCCCGATTTCCCGGTTCGCTCTTGATAAGATCCCAGTGCCCGGACACCTCTTTGAAGATAACCCTTTTGATGAAGGCACAACACGAAGGGGCACTGACACCCCCGGGTATTGTCCGGAGAAACCCGCAGGTACCACACACAGCTCGAGAAGTGACCTGTCACCCCGTGAACAACTGGAGAGGCAAGCAGAGTTCCATTCCTCCACACAAGACGAGGCCTGACTCTCCTGTTCGAACTCTGCAGCGAAACTGCAATCTGAGTCAGATCTGGCCCAGGGGAAGTCAGGAGAGGAAACATGAGTTTCCTGCCTCCACTCAAGATGAGGCCCTCTTCCATTGCACCGAACCCAGTGGAGTCCCGAGAGGCCCCTCCCAACTGCACAGTATCCCTGACTTCTCAGAGGCACCCTTAGACCTTCCTGAGTTCACCGGCACAAGTCGAGGGAACCAAGGGTTTCCTGCCCCAACCCGTAAAAGACCTCGAGAGTCCTTCTTCAATGCGTCTTGAGGTGCCATTCCCCTACCATGACTCGAGAGCAATGACGCACTCCGCCTAGCCACGCGCATAGAAACCTGACTTCCCTGGCGCCACAGGAGAGGCTCCCTGAGCTCCCCATTATACCTCGTGAGCAACACCACACTGGAGCCGCAGCTCGAGAATACCCACGAGACGCCCCAGTCCTCACGAGATGAGGGCCTTCTTTTGCTGTATGGCCTGGAGAGCAATCCTGAGTCCTCTCTCCAAACTCCACAGGAGGCTTGACTCATTTTAGGCCACACAGTGAGCTCCAAGATATACCCGTCGCGACTTGACAGGAGAGCGGTGTCCTTGGCTTCCCCTCGAGACGAGGCCTGATTCCCCGGGTGAGTCGAGAATGCAATGCCGAGATCGCTGTCGCCCCAGCAGAGGAACATTAGGTCCTGGACACAAGCCTAGATGAGGTCTATTTGGCCCTGCAGTGTCTCGAGAGCAATCCCCAGTTCTAACTCGCAATTCGAATGAAAACTGGACTTCCCTGGGCCAGTTGAACAGGAAGCCTGAATTCCCCGTCGTAACTCGAGAATCCCGCCGCAACTCAAGAAAAACCACGTGGTTCCCCCGTCATCGAAAGATGAGGCCCTTGCCCGCTACAGCGTCTCAAGAGAAGTCCCACGTTCCGTATTGAAGAGCGAAAAGTTACTTGGAACCCTTGATGCGACCCCAAAAGATCCCCGACATACCAGTCTCACTTGAGGAGAACACCGAGGTTCCCGGCACCACTTCATCTGAGACTCTTCTCCCCTCTTGATTGCGACAGGAGGTTCGATTCCCCTGCTTTGTCTGGAAGGCATTCCCGACCTTCCTGGCGCATGATGAGGCCAGTCTCACGAGGAAATTTTAGACATAGCCTCGTGGGTGGTGCGGCATGCCAAAAGACCCCAATTCCCTGGTCCGCTCTTGATAAGAACCCGATGGCAGAACCCAACTCGAAGGCAATCCTGTGGAACAAGGCACAACACGAAGGGGCAGTGACACCCCGGTGCATCGTCCAGAAAAACCCACAAGTTCCACATACAAATCGACAAGTGGCCTGTCACCCCATGAACAACGCGAGAGTCAAGCGGAGTTCCAGTCCTCCACACAAGACGAGGCCTGACTCTCCTGTCCCAACTCTGCAGGGACTCTGCGATCCGAGTCAGATCCGGCGCATTCGAAGCCAGGAGAGGAACCCTGAGGTTCCTGCCTCAACTTGTCATGAGGCCCTCTTCCATTGCACCAAACCCAGTGGAGTTCCGAGAGGCCCCTCCCAACTCCACAGTGACCCTGACTTCTCAGAGGCACGCTGAGAAGCTTCCTGAAGTCACTGGCACAAGTCGATGGAACCCAGGGTTTCCTGCTGCAACGCAGGAAAGACCTCGAGAGTCCTTCTTTAACACCTCTTAAGGCCCAATTCCCCTACCATGACTCGAGAACAATGACGGGCTCCCTCTCACCACGTGCATAGAGACCTGACTGCCCTGGCACCACGTGAGAGGCTCACTGAGCTCCCAGTCTTACTTCGTGAGAAACCCCACACTAGCGCCACAGCTCGAGAAAACCTACGAGACGCCCCAGTCATTGGGAGATGAGGGCCTTCATTTCATGCATTCCCTGGAGAGCAATCCCGTGTCCTCCCTCCAAACACCAAAGGAGGTTTGACTCCCTTTAAGCCACTCAGTGGGCTCCAAGACATACCCGTCCGACTCGAGAGGAGAGCAGAGTCCTTTGCTTCCCCTCGAGATGAGGGCTGACTCCAAGGTGAGTCTGGAATGCAACCCCGAGATTTCTGTCGAGCCTGGACATGAACATTAGGTCCTGCACACAAGCCTTGGTGGGGTCTCTTTTGCCTTCAGTGACTAGAGCGCACCTCCAGCTCTTCCTCGAATCTCGAATGGAAGATAAGACTTTTGTGGGCCAACACAAGAGGAAGCATGAATTCCCTGTGGTAACTCAAATATCCCACCGCAACTCGAGAAAAACCAAGTGGTTCCGTAGTCATTCCAAGATGAGGCCCATGCCCGCTGGAGCACCCCAAGAGAAGTCCAACGTTCCATTGTGAAGAGCGAAACGGTACTTGGAACGCTTTATGCGACCCCAAAAGTTACCCGACATACCTGTCTCACTTGAGGGAAACACCGAGGTTCCCAGCAGCACTTCATCTGAGCCACTTCTCCCCTCCTGATCGCCACAGGAGGGTCGATTCCTCTGCTTTGTCTGGAAGAGTTTCATGAACTTCGTGGCACATTTCAGGATGAGGCCGGTTTCATGAGGAAATTCGAGACAACCCACGTGGGTGGTGCCAAATGCTGAACGACCCCGATATCCCGGTCCACTCTTCATAAGAACCCGATGCCCGGACACCTCTTCGAAGGCAACCCTGTGGATGAAGACACAAAACGAAGGGTCACTGACACCCCCGTGCATCGTCTGGAAAAACCTGCAGATTCGACACACAGTTTGACAAGGGGCCTGAAACCCCATGAACAACTCGAGAGGCAAGCGGAGTTCCATTCCTCAGAAAAGATGTAGCCTGTCTCTCCTGTCCCAACTCTGCAGGGACCCTGATGTCGGAGTCTGAAACAGAGAGGAAGTCTGAGGTTCCTGCCTCCCCTCGAGATGAGCCCCTCTTCCATTGCGACAAACCCAGCGGAGTCCCGAGAGGCACCGCCAACTCCACAGTATCCCTCAACTCTCAGAGACACCCTGGGAAGTTCCCTAAGGTCCCCGGCAGAAGTCGAGGGAAACGACTTTTTCCCGCCACAACCCGAGAGAGACCTCGAGAGTCCCTCTTCAACGCGTCTTGAGGCCCTAGTCCCCTCCCATTACTCGAGAGCCACAACGCGCTCCTCCTCGCTACGCGCAGGGAGACCTGACTTCCCTGGCGCCGCACGAGAGGCTCCCTGAGATCCTCGCCGTGCCTCGCGAGAAAACCCCCACGGGCGCCGCAGCTCGAGGAAACCCCTGAGACGCCCCCGTCCTCGCGATGTGAAGGGACTTCTTTTCCTGCATGGCCTGGAGAACAATCCCGAGCCCTCTCTCCAAAATGAAGAGGAGGCTTGACTCCACTGACGCCACTAGGGGGCTCCAAGATATCCGGGTCGCGACTCGGGAGGACAGCAGAGTCCTTTGCTTCCCCTCGAGACGAGGCCTGACACCCAGGGGGATCCTGGAATTCAACCCCGAGATCCCTGCCTTCCCTGGAGAGGAATATTAGGTCCTGGACACAAGCCTAGATGAGGTCTCTTTGGCCCTGCAATGACTCGAGCGCAACCCCCAGCTTTCCCTCGCCAATCGAATGGAAGACTGGGCTTCCCAGGGCCAACAGAGGAGGAAGCCTGTAATCCCCATCGTCACTCGAGAATCCCGGCGCAACTCGAGAAAAAACACGTGGTTCCAACGTCTTCGCAAGATGAGGCCCTTGCCCACTACAGCGTCTCAGGGGAAGTCCCATGTTCCGCCCTGAAGTGCGAAACAGTACCTGACACCCTTCGTGCGACCCCCAAAAGCTCCCCGACACGCCGGGTACCCTCGAGGGAACACCGAGAGTCCCGGCACAGCTTCATCTGAGCCCGTTCTCCCCTCCTGATCACGACAGGAGAGGCGATTCCCCTGCGTGGTTCAGAAGGGGTTCCCGGCCTTCCCGGTGCACCTCAGGATGAGGCCGGTCTCACAGGGAAATTCGAGACGAGCCACGTGGGTGGTGCCACATGCCAAATGCCCCCGATTCCCCGGTCCGCTTTTGAGAAGGACCCGAGGCCCGGACCCCTCTTCGAAGGCAACCCTGTGGGTGAAGGCACAACACGAAGGGGCACTGACACCCCCGTGCATCATCCGGAAAGACCCGCTGGTTCCACACACAGCTCGACCAGGGGCCTGAAAACCCCTGACAACTCGAGAGGCAAGCGGGGTTCCCTTCCTCAGACAAGACGAGGCATGACTCTCCTGTCCCAACTCTGCAGGGACCCTGTGGTCGGAGCCGAAACGGAGAGGAAGCCTGAGGTTCCTGCCTCCCCTCGAGGTGAGGCCCTCTTCCGTTGCGCCAGACCCAGCGGAGTCCCGAGAGGCCCCGCCAACTTCACAGGATCGCTCGCCTCTCAGGGGCACCCTGGGAAGTTCCCTAAGATCCCCGGCAGAAGGCGAGGGAAACGAGGGTTTCCCGCCGCCCCCCGAGAAAGACCTCGAGAGTCCTTCTTCAATGCGTCTTGAGGCCCTAGTCCCCTCCCGTGACTCGAGAGCCAGGACGCGCTCCCCCTCGCCACGCGCATGGAGACTTGACTTCCCTGGCGCCGCACGAGAGGCTCCCTGAGATCCTCGTCGTGCCTCGGGAGAAAACCCCCACGGGCGCCGCAGCTCGAGGAAACCCCTGAGACGCCCCCGTCCTGGCGAGCTGACGGCCTTCTATTCCTGCATGGCCTGGAGAGCAATCCCGGGTCCTCTCTCCAAACTGAAGAGGAGGCTGGACTCCCTTGAGGCCACTCAGTGGGCTCCAAGAGATCCGCGTCGCCACTCGAGAGGAGAGCGGAGTCCTTGGCTTCCCCTCGAGACGAGGCCTGACTCCCCGAGGGAGCCTGAAATGCAACCCCGAGATTCCTGCCTTCCCTGGAGAGGAATATTAGTTCCAGGACACACGCCTTGATGAGGTCTCTTTGGCCCTGCAGTGACTCGAGCGCTACCCCCAGATTTCCCTCGCTACTTGAATGGGAGATGGGGCTTCCCAAGGCCAACCCAAGAGGAAGCCTGAAATCCTCGTCGAAACTCGAGAATCCTGCCGCAACTCGAGAAAAACGAGGTGGTTTCAACGTCTTCGCAAGATGAGGCCCTTGCCCGGTACGGCGTCTCAAGGGAAGTCCCATGTTCCGTCGTGAAGTGAGACACGGTACCTGACACCCTTCATGCGACATCCAAAAGTTCCCCGACATGCTGGGTTCCCTTGAGGGGAACACCGAGAGTCCCAGCACCACTTCCTCTGAGCACCTACTCCTCTCCTGTTCGCGACAGGAGAGTTGATTCCCCTGCGTGGTCTGGAAGGGGTTCCCGGCCTGCACGGCGCCCCTCAGGATGATGCCGGCCTCGCGAGGAAATTCGAGACAAGCCCCGTGGCTGGTGCCCCATGTTGAACGACCCTGATTTCCCGGTCCGCAGTTGAGGAGAACCCGATGCCCGGACGCCTCTTCGAAGGCCACCCTGTGAGTGAAGGAACAACACGAAGGGGCACTGACACTCCCGTGCATCGTCCGGAAACACCCGCGGTTTCCACACACAGCTCCACGAGGGGACTGAGACTCCCTGAGCAACTCGAGAGGCAAGCGGAGTTCCCTTCCTCAGACAAGACGAGGCCTGACTCTCCTGCCCCAACGCTGCAGGGACACTGCTGTCGGAGTACGAAACGGAGAGGAAGCCTGCGGTCCTGTCTCCCCTCGAGATGAGGCCCTCTTCGATTGCGCCAAACCCAGAGGAGTCCCGAGATGGCCCACCAACTCCACAGCATCCCTCACCTCTAAGAGGAACCCTGGGAAGTTCCCTCAGGTCACCGGGAGAAGTCGAGGGAAACGAGGGTTTCCCGCTGCAAGCCGAGAAAGACCTCGTGAGACCTTCTTCTACACGCCTTGATGCCCTAGTCCCCTCCCAGGACTCGAGAACAATGACGCGCTCCCCCTTGCCACGCTCATGGAGACCTGACTTCCCTGGCGCCGCACGAGAGGCTCCCTGAGAACCTCGTCGTGCCTCGTGAGAAAAGCCCCACGGACGCCGCAGCTCGAGGAAACCCCTGAGAAGCCCCCGTCCTCGCGAGGTGAGGGCCTTCTTTTCCTGCCTTTCCTGGAGAGCAATCCCGAGTCCTCTCTCCAAACTGAAGATTAGGCTTGACTCCCTTGAGGCCACTCAGAGGGCTCCAAGAGATCCGCGTCGTGGCTCAAGAGAAGAGCGGAGTCCTTTGCTTCCCCTCGATGCGAGGCCTGACTCCACGGGGGACTCTGGAGTGCAACCCCGGGATCCCTGTCTTCCCTTGAGAGTACTACTAGGTCCTGGACACACGCCTAGATGAGGTCTCTTGGGCCCTGCAGTGACTCGAGCGCAACCCCCAGCTTTCCCTAGCAACTCGAATGGAAGATGGGGCTTCCCAGGGCCAACCCAAGAGGAAGCCTGAAATCCCCGTCGTAACTCGAGAATCCCGCCGCAACTCGAGAAAAACCACGTGGTCCCAACGTCTTAGCAAGATGGGGCCCTTGCCCGCTACGGCGTCTCAAGGGAAGTCTCACGTTCCGTCCTGAGTAGCGAAACGGTACCTGACACCCTTCATGCGACCTCCAAAATTTCCCAGACACGCCGGGTTCCCTCGAGGGGAACACCGAGGGTCCTGGCACCCCTTCATCTGAGCCCCTTCTCCCCTCCTCATCACGACAGGAGAGTCAATTCCCCTGCGTATTCTGGAAGGGGTTCCCGGCTTTCCCGGCACACCTCAGGATGAGGCCGGCCTCCCAAGGAAATTCGAGACGAGCCCCGTGGGTTGTGCCACATGCCGAACGACCCCGATTTCCCAGTCCGCTCTGGATAAGAACCCGATGCCCGGACACCTCTTCGAAGGCAACCCTGTGGGTGAAGTTACCATTCGAAGGGGCACTGACACCCCCGTGCGTCGTCCGGAAAAACCCGCGGTTTCCACACACAGCTTGACGAGGTGCGTGAGACACCCTGACCAATTCGAGAGGCAAGCAGAGTTCCCTTCCTCAGACAAGACGAGGCCTGCCTCTCCTGTCCCAACTCTGCAGGGACCCTGTGGTTGGAGTCCGAAAAGGAGAGGAAGCCTATGTTTCCTGTCTCCCCTCGAGATGAGGCCCTCTTCCATTGCGCCAAGCCCAGCGGAGTCCCGAGAGGCCCCGCCAACTCCACAGCATCCCTCACCTATCAGAGGCACCATGGGAAGTTCCCTCAGGTCCCCGGCAGAAGTCGAGGGAAACGAGGCTTTCCCGCCGCAACCACAGAAAGACCTCGAGTGTCCTTCTTCAACGCCTCTGGAGGCCCTAGTCCTCTCCCATGACTGGAGAGCCATGACGCGCTCCCCCTCGCCACGTGCACAGAGACCTGACTTCCCTGGCACCGCACGAGAGGCTCCCTGAGATCCTCGTCTTGCCTCGTGAGAAAACCCCCACGGGCGCCGCAGCTCGAGGAAACCCCTGAGAAGCCCCCATCCTCGCGAGGTGAGGGCCTTCTTTTCCTGCCTGACCCAGAGCACAATCCCGAGTCCTCTCTCCAAACTGAAGAGAAGGCCTGACTCCCTTGAGGCCACTCAGTGGGCTCCAAGAGATCTGCGTCGCGACTTGAGAGGAGAGCGGCATCCTTGGCTTGCCCTCGAGGCGAGGCCTGACTCCCCGGGGGAGTCTGGAACGCCACCCTGAGATCCCTGTCTTCCCTTGAGAGGAACGTTAAGTCCCGGACACAGGCCTAGATGAGGTCTCTTTGGCCCTGCAGTGACTCGAGTGCAACCGTCAGCTTTCCCTCGCAACTCGAATGGAAGATTAGGCTTCCTGGGGCCAACACAAGAGGAAGCCTGAAATCCACTTCGTAACTCGAGAATCCCGCCGCAACTCGAGAAAATCCACATGGTCCCAACGTCTTCGCAAGATGAGGCCCTTGCCCGCTACGGCGTCTCAAGGGAAGTCCCAGGTTCTGTCCTGAAGTGCGAAACGGTACCTGACTCCTTTCATGCAACCCCCAAAAGTCCCCCACACGCCGGTTTCCCTCGAGGGTAACACCGAGGGTTCCATCCCCACTTCATCTGAGCCCCTTCTCCCCTCCTGATGGCGACAGGAGAGTCAATCCCCCTGCATTGTCTGGAAGGGTCCCCGGCCTTCCCAGCACAACTCAGGATGAAGCTGGCCTCACTAGGAGATTTGAGACTAGCCCCGTGGGTGGTCCCTCATGCCGAAAGACCCCGATTTCCCTGTCCACTCTTGAAAAGAACCCGAGGCCCGGACACCTCTTCGAAGGCAACCCAGTGGGTGAAGGCACAACACGAAGGGGCACTGTCACCGTCGTGCATTTCCGGAAACACCCGCAGGTTCCACACACAGCTCAACAAGGGGCCTGAGACCCCCTGAGCACCTCAAGAGGCAAGCGGAGTTCCCTTCCTCAGACAAGACGATTCCTGACTCTCCTGTCCCAACTCTGCAGGGACCCTGCGGTCGGAGTCTGAAACGGAGAGGAAGCCTGAGGTTCCTGCCTTCCCTGGAGATGAGGCCCTCTTCCATTGCGCCAAACCCAGCGGAGTCCTGAGAGGCCCCGCCAACTCCACAGCATCCCTCATCTGTCAGAAGCACACTGGGAAGTTCCCTAAGGTCACCGGTAAACTTTTATTGCACAAGGTCCCCATGAAAAGGCCCACGCAGCAGGACAGCCACAGATTCTGTCTGCCATTAAAGGGCAGTAAGGTGCCCTCCCCCCTTCTTTGCTGCCTCGGCGGCCACCAGCGTGCAATTCGCGTACCCTTCCCTTTCCCGTCCTAGCAGGTGCTCCAGGGCCCGCTGGCCTACAAAGTGCCAGAAGCAGGGCTGGGCCAGCCGGCCAGAATTCAGGGTTCTGTCCCTTGGACTTCCAGCGGACACTAGGCTGCTTGGGAAAACCGAGCAGACTCTGAGGTTTTTCAGCAGAGGGGTGGAGCGGTAAAGGCCTTGACCCCAAAGACGAGGCCTTTCTGCGACCGCCAGGTTGAGGAGCTCTGAGACTGTGCCAACACAGGGCGGAATACATGGTTCCCTGCTCCAGGCAGTCCCCGTTCCCTTACCTGTGTTCCGCACCCCTCCGCTGTGGCCAATGGATGCCGATCCTTGGGGATCCAGGAGTTCACGAAATGGGCATTCCCAGCCGCAATGGCGACCCCCAACAGCACATCTGGAAAGCCCTCCCCCACCCCCGCCAGGAGCCGACCCCCAATGCGAATGGAACCCCACCCCGCCCCGCACCGCCAGGTTTCGCCCCGGCCCTGCCGGGCTCCCGGTGGGTTCCCAGCAATATTGGCGACCCCCGGGAGCACAACAGGGACCGACCCCCCACCCACAGTGAGCGGAATCTCGACCTGTGCAGCCCAGGTTTACCCCACCCTGGCTGCGCTCCCGGCGCGTTTCCAGCTGCAGTGGCCATCTCCGAGAGCACAACTGGGAAGCCCTCCCCTACCCCCGTCAGGAGCCGACACCCGCCTTGCACCACCCGGGTTCGCCCCGCCCCTGCCGCGCTCCAGGGGCGCTGCCCACCTTCACCAGTGGCTCTCGGTGAGCCCCGTCCCCACGCCCGGTTCCAGGAGAGGCTCTCGGACCTCGCTGCTGCCGCCAGGTCAAACATGAGGACAATACATACACCCCACAGAGACAATCCAAGCTGTCTGTGATTTAGGGATAAAACGAGGACTACAGATAGGCAAGATGACCTGACCTAGGAGGGCCATGATATTCTATAGAACCAGACAAAGTTGGTTACCAAGGAAACTTTTTTCCTTGGAACCCGGAAAGCTGGTTCTTTGCATATGCAATGACCAACAATTGGCTTGTTACCCAAGCCTGCCTTACTGCCACCCCCATCCCCCCACTCCCCAGAAGACTGGCTCAAAGAAATATTTTAAATCTCAGGCGGAAACCTGGAAGATGTCTTGTCTGTCTGTTTGGATTAAGGTATGTGTCAGTGTGAGCCCTGTGTTTTTTGATAATATTGCTCAAGTTCTGAGTTCTGATTTCAATGGTCTCAAGACAAGGCAGCCCTTCCAAATCAAACTGCTGGAAATACAAGAAAACATTGACCTAAATGAATGTCAGAGTCCCGTGAACTGGGAACTAGTCAATATTAAATATCTAGTGTTTTTGGTTTTGCTCCTCCATTATAGACATGTCTAAGAGTCAACAACATTAAGCACAACATGTTCATAGTGCCTAGGTTTCTTTTGAGGTAAAAATTGCTCTATTGTTATATGTGTCACAAGCTTGTCAGCAAGAAACTACCTGGAAACGACAACAACAAAAGTAAAAAATGTAAATGTGATATGAGCTTTTAGACAAACTCTTTACAATAATTATACTCTAAAATATCTGCCTCTCATAGTCTTGATTGAAGGCAGAGGAGAAGGGGATGACAGAGGATACGATGGTTGTATGGCATCACTGACTCGATGGACATGAGTTTGAGCAAGCCCCTGGAGCTGGTGACGGACACGGAAGCCTGGCGTCCTTCAGGCCACGGGGTCACAAAGAGTCAGACACGACTGAGCAACTGAACTGAACTGAACTAACAAACGTTTCTCCAGGTGTTTTGGTTACCCGAGTTTCTATCCTTGTGACGACAGTGTATTGAATAGCTAGGTCATTTCCAAATAAATGAAAGTTCTGAAACATTCACGACTTGAAAGGACCTCCCTTTTACACAGAAACAAAAGAGATTTTTGACTCTCCATGAATAGTGTCTGGCACCATCCTGACATGTTAAATGTAAGAAAGCAATTGTTTTGTTTTGTTTTGTTCTGTTCTTGGGGGTGGGGGGAGGGGGGCGGGCTATAGCGAATGCCAATATAAAAGTCAGTTCTTGGTTGCTGAAGGGAAATGTATGACTTGTTATTACAAGAAAGTATGTGGAATGCAATGGCACTTGAGGAAGGAAAACAAAGTAGTTCTGTCTTACAGGTGGCCTTTTCAGGATGGGAGAAGCAAAGGAATGGGTACAGAATGGGATAAGCAGGTGTAGGGAAAGCGGACCCCCAGAAAAGAGTTCTGTGCCTAGCACAAGTTTTCTTGAGATGTCGAAATGCCTTTGCTAATGGAGTTTTAGTTTCTTTACCTCTTAAGTGATCTCTTCTAGGTTGACCTAGAACAGAAATCTTTTGTTAGCTTTGGCTAAGTGGAGAAGTAGTGTTTCACGGTGACATATGTGATCCTTCCTGACTGTTTGCAGCCCTTTTGATATCGATGCACTGCTTCTGCTGCTGCTGCCGCCGCCGCTGCTGCTAAGTCGTTTCAGTCGTGTCCGACTCTGTGCGACCCCATAGACGGCAGCCCACGAGGCCCCGCAGTCCCTGGGGTTCTCTAGGCAAGAACACTGGAGTGGGTTGCCATTTCCTCCTCCCATGCATGAAAGTGAAAAGTGAACGTGAAGTCGCTCAGTGGTGTCCGACTCTTAGCGACCCCGTGGACTGCAGCCTACCAGGCTCCTCCATCCATGGGATTTTCCACGCAAGAGTACTGGAGTGGGGTGCCATTGCCTTCTCCCATATCTATGCACAAGCCTGCCTAAATCATTGACTTCCAGCTAGCTTTGGGATGCCAATGACCATCCACCCTTACAAGGCAACAGAGAAGAGAAAAACACTTACCACAGGAGGTCCTGGTAAGGAACGAGGAACTAACAAGCTCCCGCCAACCAGGATTCTGCAGAGGTCAACAAGAGGTCAGTAAGAGATGGAAGACTGCAGTCCAGAGGTCCTAGCAACTTCCATCTTGCAGCAGAGACCTAGCATAGTCAAAACGAATTCAATGTTGCAAAAAATAAGTAAACAAATAAAGGACAGAAGTTCTTTGAACACATGACTGAGATTAGGGGTGAGGCAGTACATGTATGGTGCCCGGAAAATCTTAAAGTATGAGAAAGGAAAGAAATTAAAGACAACTATCAAGCTGTCCAAACTGATAAAAACGAAAGATTACACGGTTTTTTCTGTATATATTACCAGATAATAATCTGAAAAGGAATTAAAAAAAATTCCCTTTCAATAATGTCAACATGAATACAACACTTTGCCATGGATGTAACGAGGATGACAAGACTGGCACACTGGAACTTATACACCCTGGCTGAAAACTATCCTGAATACATGGACAGGTATTCCATAACAATGGAAAGACTTAAGATGGCAATACCATGGAATGCATCTTCAATCTGAAATGAAGATTTGATACGATTTGATCGCTCAGAGCTTTTGTGTCATCAATTGTTATTAAAGTATAAATGAGATAGAGAAAACTGCTGACTTAGACTTGAGGCGGGGTGTACGCCCTGCTGGTCTCTAGCCAGATATTCTACAGGCACTAGCAGTCAGCTAAGGAAAGAAAGGCACTGTCTCAGGGAATGGCACCAGGCCCCTCCCCCACGACATGCCTTGAGGTCACATTGGCAGCAGGTGAGTCATCCTGGGCCAAAAACTGATTGACATGAATCTTGAAGAAAGGCAGTATTCCAGGCAAATGTATCATTTCCTTAACATAGATTAGGAGAACAAGGTACGAGGAAAACATACTGTTTTGTTCAAGTCGCTTCTGAGCCTACTGGGGGAACCGACCTTAAGCCAGAGTCCAGCAGATATACATAGGATATTTACATCGCTTAAGACAAACATTTCCTCAGGAACAAATGCATTGCTTAGCTCAAGGTTTGTCTGCGAAATTCTTACACATCAGGAGATGGCTCCGAGCTGGGTTTCTACACACAAGAACATGAATGCAAAGGACAAGCCTGCACAGCCCATCTGCCCCCCTCCCCCACAGCCAGCAGCATTTCCAAGTGACCTCCTAAGGCCTTCCCCAAAATACAGGGGCACCTCTGGGTTTCCTGTTTCAAGCACTTAGAACACTTTTCTTAAAAAAAAAAAAAAATCCTGCACACTTCTTGATAGAATGCCACAGTGCAAGGAAAACAGGCCTTCAATACTTAAACCTCCCTGTGCCAAACACTTGGGGCTTGGTTCTGTTTTGTTTTGTTTTTTAATTACACCACCACATAATTTAAACTTTTTACAATTTCTAATTATTCAGTACCAAAACACCAAACTTTTATTGCACAAGGTCCCCATGAAAAGGCCCACGCATCAGGACAGCCACAGATTCTGCCATGAAAGGGCAGCAAGGTGCCCTCCCCCCTTCTTTGCTGCCTGGGCGGCCACCAGGGTTTGAAATCCATGCACCCTACTAAGTTTCTAGGGTGCAATCCGTGGACCCTTCCCTTTCCCATCCCAGCAGGTGCTCAAGGGCCCGCTGGCTTACAAAGTGCCAGAAGCAGGGCTGGGCCAGCCGGCCAGAGTTCAGTGTTCTGTCCCTTGGACTTCCAGGGGACACTAGGCTGCTTGGGAAAACCGTGCAGACTGAGATTTTTCAGCAAAGGGGTGGAGCGGTAAAGGCCTTGACACCAAGGGCGAGGCCTTTCTGCGACCGCCAGGTTGGGGAGCTCCGAGAATGTGCCAACAGAGGGCGGAATACTTGGTTCCCTGCTCCAAGCAGTCCCAGTTCCCTGACCTGTGGCCCGCAGCCCTCCGCTGCACGCACTAGATGTGGATCCTTGGGGACACAGGAGCGTAGGAAATGGGCGTTCCTAGCCGCAGTGGCGACCCCCGAGAGAACAACTGGGACCGAACCCCCACCCACAGCCATCTAAATCTCGACCCGCGCAGCCCAGGTTTACCCCGCCCCGGGTGCGCTCCCGGCGCGTTTCCAGCCGCAGTGGCCACCACCGAGAGCACAACTGGGAAGCCCTCCCCCACCCCCACCAGGAGCCGAACCCCGCCCCGCGCCACCCGGGTTCACCCCGCCCCTGCCGCACTCCCAGCGCGTTTCCAGCTGCAGTGGGGACCCCCGAGAGCACAACTGTTACTGCTCCCCACCCCCTCCCAACCAGAACCCCGACCCGCGCCGCCCGGGATCGCCCCGCCCCTGGCGCGCTCCCGGGGCGTTGCCCACTTCCACCAGGGGCTCCTGGTGAGCCCCGTCCCCACACCCGGTTCCAGGAGAGGATCTCGGACCTCGCTACTGCCGCCAGGTCAAACACGAGGACAATACATCCACCCCACAGAGACAATCCAAGCTGTCTATGATTTAGGGATAAAATGAGGACTACAGAAAGGAAAGATGTCCTGACCTAGGAGGGCCATGAGAGTCTATAGATCCAAACAAAATTGGGTACCAAGGAAACTTTTTTCCTTGGAACCCGGAAAGCTGGTTCTTTGCATATGCAATGACCAACAATTAGCTTGTTACCCAAGCCTGCCTCGCTGCCACCCCAACTCCCCCCCCCCCACTCCCCAGGAAAACGGCTCAAAGAAATATTTTAAATCTCAGGCGGAAAACTGGAAGATGTCTTGTCTGTCTGTCTGGATTAATGTATGAGTCAGTGTGAGCCTTGTGTTTTTTGATAATATTGCTCAAGTTCTGAGTTCTGATTTCAATGGTCTCAAGACAAGGCAGCCCTTCCAAATCAAACTGCTGGAAATACAAGAAAACATTGACCTAAATGAATGTCAGAGTCCCGTGAACTGGGAACTAGTCAATATTAAATATCTAGTATTTTTGGTTTTGCTCCTCCACTATAGACATGTCTAAGAGTCAACAACATTAAGCACAACATGTTCATAGTGCCTAGGTTTCTTTTGAGGTAAAAATTGCTCTATTGTTATATGTGTCACAAGCTTGTCAGCAAGAAAGTACCTGGAAACAGCAACAACCAATGTAAAAAATGGAAATGTGATATGAGCTTTTAGATAAACTCTTAACAATAATTATACTCTAAAATATCCGCCTCTCATAGTCTTGATTGAATGCAGAGGAGAAGGGGATGACAGAGGATAAGATGGTTGGATGGCATCACTGACTCGATGGACATGAGTTTGAGCAAGCCCCTGGAGTTGGTGATGGACACGGAAGCCTGGCGTCCTGCAGGCCACGGGGTCCCAAAGAGTCAGACTCGACTGAGCAACTGAACTGAACTGAACTTACAATCGTTCCTCCAGGTGTTTTGGTTACCTGAGTTTCTATCCTGGTGCTAAACTAAGTGACGACAGTGTATTGAATAGCTAGGTCACTTCCAAATAAATGAAACTTCTGAAACATTCACGACTTGAAAGGACCTCCCTTTTACACAGAAACAAAAGAGATTTTTGACTCTGCATGAATAGTGACTGGCACCATCCGAACATATTAAATGTAAGAAAGCAATTTTTTTGTTTTGTTTTGTTTTGTTCTGTTCTTGCAGGAAGCGGGGTGGGCGCTATTATCACTGATAGGTATGCTCACCAATCTATCAAATGCCAATATAAGAGTCAGTTCTTGGTTGCTGAAGGGAAATGTATGACTTGTTATTACAAGAATGTGTGGAATGCAATCACACTTTAAGAAGGAAAACGAAGTAGTTCTGTCTTACAGGTGGCAGTTTCAGGATGGGAGAAGCAAAGGAATGGGTACAGAATGGGATAAGGAGGTTGTAGGGAAAGTAGGCCCCCAGAAAAGAGTTCTGTGCCTAGCACAAGTTTTCTTGAGATGTTGAACTGCCTTTGCTAATGGAGTTTAAGTTTCTTTACCTCTTAAGTGATCTCTTCTAGGTTGACCTAGAACAGAAATCTTTTGTTAGCTTTGGCTAAGAGGAGAAGTATTGTTTCACGGTGACATATGTGATCCTACCTGACTGTTCTCATCCCCTTTGATATCTATGCACTGTTGCTGCTGCTGCTGCAGCTGCTAAGTGGTTCAGTTGAGGCCGACCCTGTGCCACGCCATAGATGGCAGCCCACCAGGCCCCGCAGTCCCTGGGGTTCTCTAGGCAAGAACACTGGAGTGGGTTGCCATTTCCTCCTCCTATGCATGAAAGTGAAAAGTGAAAATGAAGTCGCTCAGTGGTGTCCGACTCTTAGCCACCCCATGGACTGCAGCCTACCAGGCTCCTCCGTCCTTGGGATTTTCCAGGAGTGGGGTGCCATTGCCTTCTCCCATATCTATGCACAAGCCTGCCTAAATAATTGACTTCTAGCCAACTTTGGGATGCCCATGACCACCCACCCTTACCAGGCAACAGAGAAGACAAAAAACACTTACCACAGGAGGTTCTGATAAGGAACAAGGAACTAACAAGCTCCCACCTACCAGGAATCTGCAGAGGTCCACAAGAGGTCAGCAAGAGATGAGAGACTGCAGTCCAGAGGTCCTAGCTACTTCCATCTAGCAACAAACACCCAGCATAGTCAAAACGATTTCAATGTTAAAGAATAAATAAATAAATAAATAAAAGGACAGAAGTTCTTTGAACACATGTCTGAATTTAGGGGTGAGGCATTACATATGTGTCCCAGGATAATCTTAAAGTGTCAGAAAGTAAAGAAATTAAAGACAACTATCAAGCTTTCCAAACTGATAAAAATGAATGATTACACAGTTTTATCTGTATACATTAGCAGATAATAATCTGAAAAGGAATTTTAAAAAATTCCCTTTCAATAATATCAACATGAATAAAACACTTTGCCATGGATGTAACGAGGATGACAAGACTGGCACACTGGAAATTATACACCCTGGCTGAAAACTATCCTGAATACATGGACAGATATTCCATAACGATGGAAAGACTTAAGATGGCAATACCATGGAATGCATCTTCAATCTGAAATGAAGATTTGATATGATTTGATCGCTCAGAGCTTTTGTGTCATCAAGTGTTATTAAAGTATTAAAGAGATAGAGAAAGCTGCTGACTTAGACTTGAGGCGGGGTGGGGGGGGGTAGTAAGAGTACCCCCAGCTGGTCTTTAGCCAGATATTCTACAGGCACTAGCAGTCAGCTAAGGAAAGAAAGGAACTGTTTCAGGGAATGGCACCAGGCCCTTCCCCCACGACATGCATTGAGATAATATTGGCAGCAGGTGAGTCATCCCGGGCCAAAACTTGATTGACATGAATCTTGAAGAAAGGCAGTATTGCAGGCAAATATATCATTTCCTTAACATAGATAAGGAGAACAAGCTAGGAGGAAAATATGCTGTTTTGTTCAAATCGCTTCTGAGCCTTTTGGGGGAACCGACCTGAAGCCAGAGTCTAGCGGAAATACATAGGATATTTACATCGCTTAAGACAAACATTTTCTTAGGAAAAAATGCATTGCTTAGCTCAAGGTTTGTCTGCGAAATTCTTACACATCAGGAGATGGCTCCGAGCTGGGTTTCCACACACAAGAACATCCATGCAAAGGACAAGCCTGCACAACCCATCTGCCGCCCTCCCGCACATCCAGCAGCATTTCCAAGTGACCTCCTAAGGCCTTCCCCAAAATACAGGGGCACTTCTGGGTTTCCTGTTTCCCTCACTTCGAACACTTTTCTTAAAAAAAAAAAAATCCTGCACACTTCTTGATAGAATGCCACAGTGCAAGGAATACAGTCCTTCAATATTTAAACCTCCATTTGCAAAACACTTGGAGCTTGGTTTTGTTTTGTTTTTTAATTACACCACCACATAATTTAAAGCTTTTACACGTTCTAATTATTCAGTTCCAAAACACCAAACTTTTATTGCACAGGGTCCTCATGAAAAGGCCCACGCAGCTGGACAACCACAGATTCTGCCATGAAAGGGCAGCAAGGTGCCCTCCCCCCTTCTTTGCTGCCTGGGCGGCCACCAGGGTTTGAAATCCATGCACCCTACTAAGTTTCTAGGGTGCAATCCGTGGACCCTTCCCTTTCCCATCCCAGCAGGTGCTCAAGGGCCCGCTGGCTTACAAAGTGCCAGAAGCAGGGCTGGGCCAGCCGGCCAGAGTTCAGTGTTCTGTCCCTTGGACTTCCAGCAGACAGTAGGCTGCTTGGAAGAACCGCGCAGACTCGGACATTTTTCAGCAGAGGGGTGGAGCGGTAAAGGCCTTGACCCCAAAGGCAAGGCCTTTCTGCGACCTCCAGGTTGGGGAGCTCCGAGAATGTGTCAACAGACGGCGGAATACTTGGTTCCCTGCTCTACGCAGTCCCAGTTCCCTTACCTGTGGTCCGCAGCCCTCCACTGCACCCACGGGATGGCGATCCTTGGGGACCCAGGAGCGGACGAAATGGGCGTTCGCAGCCGCAGTTGCAACCCCCGAGAGCGCAACTGGGAACCCCTCCCCATCCCCCCCATGAGCCGACCCCCGCCCCGCGCCCCCAGGGTTAGCCCCGCCCCTGCCGCGCTCCCGGCGCGTTCCCAGCCGCAGTGGCGACCCCCGGGAGCACAACTGGGACCGACCCCCACCCAAAGCCATCGGAATCTCGACCCGCGCAGCCCGGGTTTACCCAGTCCCGGGTGCACTCCCGGCGCGTTTTCAGCCTCAGTGTCCACCTCCGAGAGCACAACTGGGAAGCCCGCCCCCACCCCCGCCAGAAGCCGACCCCCGCCCCACGCCGCCCGCGTTCGCCCCGCCCCTGCACGGTCCAGGTAACTTCCCAGCTTCTAGCGTTCACGCCCGGGTAGGAGCAGGATGTAGGAGTATGGGAGATGTGTCTGGAGCCTGACAGCCTCAGCTCCGCTCAGGCCTGCCCTTTGGACCTAGGAGCCAGGCCAACTTGCAGAGGGCTTAGGGCCCCATTGTATGCAAACTACCAAGGCCTACCGCAAGGAGAGCTCTGTCCGAGGGAAGGGAAGCGCCCCAGGCTGCATTCCCAAGCTGTTGTTTAGCCGCCCAGACTCAGCGCTGCACAGGGGTAATCAGGCTCTCTGTGCCCGCAGCTTCACACACAGGTGTGTCTCCGTAGGAATCAAGAAAGATCCTGACAGAGTGAGGTTCATTAGAGCTATACTAAAGAGCAAAGGCTTGTCCATGTGGTCTTGCCTTCCCCTGTGCCTTTGGGTCTCCAGGCTCGGCCCCAGCTCCGTGGAAACAACCCCTGAGAAAATATCTTCAAGATCCACTTTTCCCAGTGTCTGGGAACCGGGGTTCGTAGGAGGAGAGAAAAGCACGCCTCCATAGGGAACGAAAAGGCAGCCCACCTGCCTGTGTTTTGAAGCCTCTATTTGGAAGGAATGGGTTAGCTTCTCCTAAAGGAGACCTCCAGATCTGCTCAGAAGTCGGTAATTCCAGAGGCAGGGTACTGGTTCCTGACTGCCCTTTGCTAGCCTTGCAAAGATATTCCTAGATTCTAGAGTTATTTTCCATGAAGGAGCAGGCTTCGGGAATGTGTCAGACGGGACTGGCTCCTTATTGACCTCAGCTCAGCTATTGCCATTCCATTCAAACTAGGACAAGGCCCTACTTTATGAAGGGTAAGGGTCTTCTTCTTTGCAAACTGCCAAGGGCTACAGCAATGAGACCTCTGTCAAGGTGAGGGAAGCCTAAGAGGATGGATTCTCAAGCAGGTGCTTTGCCACAAAGCATCAGCACCCCACGGAGAGAATCAAGCTCCCTGTGCACCAATGTTGGGAGTGTAGCTTCACACACAGAGTTGTCTCTATAGGAGCCAAGAATGTTCCTGAGAGATTAGGTTCACTAAACCTCTCCTACAGAGCATAGACCTGTCCATGTGGTTTTGCCTTCCCCTGTGAGTTGGGTCCTCGAGGTCTGCCACACCTCCGGGGAAACTGTCCCTGAGAAGAGATCTCCAGGAACCGCTTCGCTGAGGCTGGGAAACGCTGTTCACAGGAAGTAAGGCAAGCGAATCTCCTGCAGAGAAAAAGAGGCCTTACTGTCCCTGGAGGAGCAGGCTGCCAGAGTGTGTGAAACCTGACTGTTGCCTTACTGGCCTCAGTTCCACCATTGCCTGTTCCTCCGAACTAGGACCCAGGCCTATTTGGAGAAGCGTTTGGGTGCGGATTTCTACAAAGTGCCAAGGGCTACAGCAGTGAGAATTCTCTCAGCGGTAAGGGAGAGCATTTTATGGATTCTCAAGCTGTTTTCTGAACGACAGGGTCAAAATGAACTGAGAGAATCAGGCTCTCTGTGCCCCTATGTTAGGTACGCAGCTTCACACACAGAAGTGTCTCTATAGGAGCCAAGAATGTTCCTGAGAGATGAGGTTCACTAGAAGTCTGCTACAGAGCATAGACCTGTCCATATGGTTTTGCCTTGCCCTGTGAGTTGGGTCCCCGAGGTCCGCCCCAGCTCAGGGGAAGGAGCCCCTGAGAAAAGATCTCCAGGGACCGCTATTCCCCCAGGCTGGCAAACGCAGTTCACAGGAGGTAACACAAGCGAGCCTCCTGCAAGGCACAACAGGCCTTAGTCTCCCTGGACGATCAGGCTGCCAGAGTGTGTGAGACCTGACTGGTGCCTTACTGGCCTCAGCTCCGCCATTGCGTGTTTCTCCGAACTAGGACCCAGGCCTACTAGGAGAAGGGTTTGGGTATGGATTTCTAAATACTGCCAAGGGGTATAGCAATGAGAACTGTGTCACGGGTAAGGAAGAGCATTGTATGGATTTTCAAGCTGTTGTTTGAACGACAGCTTCAAAGCTGCACAGAGAGAATCAGACTCTGTGTCTCCATGTTCGGTACACAGCTTCACAGACAGGGGTGTCTCCATAGGAAACAAGAACGTTCCTGACAGAGTGAAGTTCACTAGAGCTCTCCTAGAGAGCAAAGACTTGTCCATGTGGTTTTTCTTCCCCTGTGCGTTTGGGGCTCCAGGCTCGGCCCCAGCTCCGTGGAAACAACCCCTGAGAAAAGATCTTCAAGATCCGCTTTTCCCAGAGGCTGGGATGTGGGGTTCATAGGAGGCGGGAAAAGCAGGCCTCCTTCAGAGAGCAAGAGGCAGCCAAGCGGCCTGCGTTTGGAAGCCTCTATTTGGAAGAATGGGTTAGCTTCCCCTAAGGGAGACCTCCAGATCTGTTCAGAAGTCGGTAATTCCAGAGGCAGGGTGCAGGCTCCTGACTGCCCTTTGCCAGCCTTGCAGAGACATTCCTAGATTACAGCGTTATTTTCCATGAAGGAGCAGGCTTCGGGAATATGTCAGACTTGACTGGCGCCTTATTGGCCTCAGCTCAGCTCTTGCCTTTCCTTTCAAACTAGGACAAGGGCCCACTTTATGAAAGGTAAGGGTCCTCTTCTTTCCAAACTGCCAAGGGCTACAGCAATGAGACCTCTGTCAAGGCGAGGGAAGCGTAAGCTGATGGATTCTCAAGCAGGTGCTTTGCCACAAAGCATCAGCACCCCACGGAAAGAATCTGGCTCCCTTTGCCCCTACGTTGCGTGTGTAGCTACACGCACAGAGGTGTCTCGATAGGAGCCAAGAATGTTCCTGAGAGAGGAGGTTCACTGTTGGGGGCCAGAGTGAGGCACTCCGCCCATGGCAAAGGTCATGAGGAAGGAGGCTCGACATACGCAAAGGCGGGATCGAGCCTCAGGAGTCCCCCTGGAAATCCTCGAGCATCTACCCCCATAACCAGAGCCTGCCTACCTTACTACTTTGTGCTCTCACCTACACCTCTGACTTTACGGGGGGCTGTCCCCCACCACCTCTTTCGGAGAAGGAGTTAACCTAGAGCTCCAGTTGATAAAAACCCCTGGGTGTGACAAGAGTGTTTTAACCTACAAACTCCTCTGAAGGTTCTCTAGCCTGCCTGACAGGCTTGTCCGGCCACATGTGATTGCTCACAGCCTCCCAACCATGAGAGGCACGAGATGCTTTAAACCTTCTAAAAACAGGTTCCTTAGAAAAGTTAGAAAATTATTAGTATAAGTATAATGGGCTGATTAGAAATCATATTGGTGAAGGGTTTTTCATTTGTTGAGCTGATGTTTACTGCTAAGTCTCCACATCCCCTGCCCTTATACACATTAATGAATATATAGAAGAAATAAGTATTAACCTTTGATATAAATCACGTTAGACCTTAGGCTAAGTAAATTCTTTCCTTAACTAAAACCCACTACACCCTCACCCTATAGGAATGTAACTTTATTTGGGTGGCGTCTGTTTTAAGAATAATCACCCCTGGAGAAATAAGTGTCCTGGTTGACTGACCGCTGTCACAAGGAGAGGGTCGTAAATTGTCAGCAGGCCCCCCGGCCAGAAGATGATGTAACACCCCTAAGACCTCTGTATACTTTTGTATGAAGCACCTGACTTTGATAAAAGTCAGGACTGCTGACCCCACGTGACTTTGGCATAACATCTCAGTGTATAAAAGTAGACCATGGAAAATAAAGAATTGGGATCAGTTTCTCGAAATACTGGTCTCCCCATGTCTCTCTCTCTCTCTCACTCTGGTTGAGTTCCATCTGGAGCGCGGAACCCACCAAGCTTACTAATTTTGCCTGGTCTTCTAAGATCCGACCGGGGAGGCCTCAGTGTCTCCTCTCCTTCGGGAGAACGGAAGGACGCCTGCGGCCTACGTAAGTGGTGCAAGCTTCTTGTCTTGAAGTTTTATTGGTCCCCCGCGTAAACCAAGCTACTCAGCCTCTTTTCTCCACTGAATTTTCCTACTGAGCTATCCTCATTTTATTACTCTTTATATCCTTAATTAACGTTTAATTAAGCAGTTGTTCCCTGACCCTCGCCTACGCCGTCTCTGCTTCGAATACCCTGGATCAGCTGGGGCTGGACCCCGGCAGTTCACTAGAGATCTCCTACAGAGCATAGACCTGTCCATTTGGTTTTGCCTTCCCCTGTGAGTTGGGTCCCCGAGGTCCGCCCCAACTCCGGGGAAACAGCCCCTGAGAAAAGATCTCCAGGAACTGCTTTCCGCCCAGGCTGGGAAACGCTGTTCACAGGAAGTAAGGCAAGCGAGCCTCCTGAAGGGAAATAGAGGCCTTACTGTCCCTGGAGGAGCAGGCTGCCAGAGTGTGTGACACCTGACTGGTGCCTTACTGGCCTCAGCTCCGCTATTGCATGTTCATCTGAACTTGAACCCAGGCCTACTTGGAGAAGTGTTTGTGTGCCGATTTCCAGAAACTGCGAAGGGCTACAGCAATGATAACTCTCTCAGTGGTAAGGGAGAGCATTGTGTGGATTCTCAATTTGTTGTTTGAACGACAGCGTCAAAGCTGCACAGAGAGAATCAGGTCTCTGTGTCTCTATGTTGGCAATGCAGCTTCCCACACAGAGATGTCCCCGTTGGAGCCAAGAACATTCCCCACAGACTGAGGTTCACTAGAGCACTCCTAGAGAGCAAAGACTTATCCATGCGGTTTTCCCTTCTCCTGTGCGTGTGGGTCTCTGGGATCAGCCCCTGCTCCTTGGAAACAGCCTCTGAGAAAAGATCTCCAAGAACCTCTTATCACCCAGGCTGGGAAGTGGAGTTCACAGGAGGTGGGATAAGCAAGCTTCCTTCGGCAAGAAGAGACAGCCAACCGGACTGTGTTTGGAAGCCTATATTTGCAAGGAATGGGTTAGTTTCTCCTGACCGAGACCGCCAGATGTGCTGAGAAGATAGAAATTCCAGAGGCAGGGTCGAGGTTCCTGACTGCCCTTTGCCAGCCTTGCAAAGGCATTCCCAGATTCTAACGTTATTTTCCATGAAGGAGCAGGCATCGGGAATATGTCAGACTTGACTGGCGCCTTACTGGCCTCAGCTCAGCTACTGCCTTTCCATTCAAACAAGGACAAGGGCCTACTTGGTGAAGGGTAAGGGTCTGCTTCTTTCCAAACTGCCAAGGACTACAGCAATGAGACCTCTGTCAAGGTGAGGGAAGCCTATGCGGATGGATTCTTAGCAGGTGCTTTGCCACAAAGCATCAGCACCCACGGAGAGAATCAGACTCCCTTTGCCACTATGTTGGGTGTGTAGCTTCATGCACAGAGGTGTCTCTGTAGAAGCCAAGAATGTTCCTGAGAGACGAGGTTCACTAGAGCTCTCCTACAGAGCATAGACCTGTCCATGTGGTTTTGTCTTCCCCTGTGAGTTGGGCCCCCGAGGTCCGACCCAGCTCCAGGGAAACAGCCCCTGAGAAAAAATCTCCAGGAACAGCTTTGCGCCCAGGCTGGGAAATGCAGTTCACAGGAGGCAAGGCAAGCGAGCCTCCTACAGGGAAATAGAGGCCTTACTGCTCCTGGACGATCAGACTGCAAGAGTGTGTGAGACCTCACTTGTGCCTTACTGGCCTCAGCTCTGCCGTTGCCTGTTATTCCGAGCTAGGACCCAGGCCTACTTGGAGAAGGGTTAGGGTGCGGATTTCTACAAACTGTCAAGGACTACAGCAATGAGAATTCTCTTAGCAGTAAGGGAGAGCATTGTATGGATTCTCAAGCTGTTGTTTGAATGACAGCTTCAAAGCTACACAGAGAGAATCAGGCTCTCTGTTCCCCTATTTTGGCTGTGCAGCTTCACACACAGAATTTGACTCTGTTGGAGCCAGAAATATTCCTGAAAGACTTAGGCTCACCAAAGCTGTCCTCCAGAGCAAAGACATTGGATGTGGTTTTGCCTTCCATTGCCAGTATGGGTCCCCTAGCTTGGCCCCAGCTCCGGGGATACAGCCTCTGAAAAAAATCTTCCAAGAAGCGATTTTCCTCCAGGCTGTTAAGCGGAATTCGCAGTTTGCAAGTTAAGGAAGCCTGCTTCGTGGAAGAGCAAGCAGCCAACTGGCCCTGTGTTAGGAAGCCTGTATTTGAAAGGAATGGGTTAGCTTCTACAGCGGGAGAACCTCAGATCTGCTCAGGGGACTGAAATACTAGAGTCAGGGTCGAGGTTCTCCCTTGTCCTTTGCGCACCTTGCAAAGACATTCCTAGCTTCTAGCGTTAGTGTCCCTGTAGTAGCAGGCTGCAGGAGCGTGTGATAAATGACTGCCGCGTTCCTGTCCTCAGCTCCGCTATTGACTTTCTATTCGAACTAGAACCCAGGCCTACTTTGAGAGGGGTTAGGGTCCAGTGTTTTCAAACTGCCAAGGGCTACGGCAATGCGAGCTCTGTCAGAGGTAAGAAAAGAGCAATTGGTTGGATTCTTCAGCTGCTGCGTGTCTGCACAGCTTCCGCGCCGCATGGAGAGCATGAGGCTCCTTGTGGCCCTATTTTGGGTATGCAGCAACATGCACACAGAATGTCTGTGTTCACTTATGTACAGGCTTATGAACACTAGAGCTCTCCTACAGAGCAAAGACCACTCAGTGGGCTCCAAGAGATACCTGTCGCGGCTCGAGAAGAGAGTGGAGTCCTTTGCTTCCCCTCGAGATGAGGCCTGACTCCCCGGGTGAGTATGGAATGCAACCCCAAATCCCTGTCGCCTATGGAGAGGAACATTAAGTCCTGGATACAAGCCTAGATGAGGTCTAGTTTGCCCTTCAGTGAATGGAGCCCAATCCCCAGCTCTCCCTGGCAACTCGAATGGAAGATTAGACTTCCTGGGCCAACACAAGAGGAAGCCTGAATTCCCCGTCGTAACTCGAGAATCCCACCGCAACTCGAGAAAAACCACGTGCTTCCCTCGTCATCGCAAGATGAGGCCCTTTGTCCGCTACAGCATCTCAACAGAAGTCCCACGTTCCATCCTGAAGTGCGAAACGGTACTTGGTACCCTTGATGCGACCCCAAAAGTTCCGCGACATACCAGACTCACTCAAGGGGAACACCGAGGTTCCCGGCACCACTTCATCTGAGCCCCTTCTCCTCTCCTGATTGCGACAGGAGGGTCGACTCCCCTTCTCTGTCTGCAAGGGGTTCCCGACCTTCTGGGCGCACCTCAGGATGAGGCCGGTCTCATGAGGAAGTTCAAGACATAGCCTCGTGGGTGGTGCCACATGTCGAAAGACCCCAATTTCAAGGTCCACTCTTGAAAAGAACCCGATGCCAGCACACCTCTTTGAAGGAAAACCTGTGGATGAAGGCACAACACGAAGGGGCACTGACACCCGCGTGCATCGTCCAGAAAAACCCGCAGGTCCCACAGACATTTCGACAAGTGGCCTGTCATCCTGTAAACAACTCGAAAGGCAAACGAAGGTCCATTCCTCAACAGAAGACTAGGTGTGACTCTCTTGTCCCTATTCTGCAGGGACCACGGGTTCCGAGTCAGAAACGGAGAGCAAGCCTGAGGTTCCTGCGTCCACACGAGATGAAGCCCTCTTCCATTGCACCACAACCAGTGGAGTCCCGAGAGGCCCCTACCAACTCCACAGTATCCCTGAGTTCTCAGAGGCACAAAAAGAAGCTCCCTGAGGTCACAGGCACAAGTCGAGGGACCCCTGGGTTTTCTGCCGTGACTCGAGAAAGACCTCGAGAGTGCTTCAAAATGTGTTGAGTCGCGATTCCCCTACCATGACTCAAGAGCCATGACACGCTCCCCCTCGCCACGCGCATGGAGACCTGACTAACATGGCACTGCACGAGAGGCTCCATGAGTTCCTCATCGTACCTCGTGAGGAAACCCACACTGGCGCGGCACCTCGAGGAAACACATGAGACACCCCGGTCATCGCGAGATGAGGGCCTTATTTTCCTGCATGGCCTGGAGACCAATCACGAGTCCTCTCTCCAAACTGAAGAGGAGGCTGGACTCCCTTGAAGCCGCTCAGGGGGCTCCAAGAGATCCGCGTCGCGACTCGAGAGGAGAGCGGAGTCTTTGTCTTCCCCTCGAGACGAGGCCTGACTCCCCGGGGGAGGCTGGAATGCAACCCTGAGATCCCCGCCTATCCTGGAGAGGAATATTAGGTCCCGGACACACGCCTAGGTGAGGTCTGTTGGCCCCTGCAATGACTCGAGCGAAACCCCCAGCTTTCCCTCCCAACTCGAGGGGAAGATTGGGCTTCCCAGGGCCAACCCAAGAGGAAGGCTGAGATCCCCATCGTAACTCGAGAATGCCGCCGCAACTCGAGAAAAACCACGTGGTTCCCACCTCTTGGCAAGATGAGGCCCTTGCCCGCGACGGCGTCTCAATGAAAGTCCCCTGTTCCGCCCTGAAGGGCGAAACCGTCCCTGACAGACTTCCTGCGACCCCCAAAAGTCCCCTGACACGCTGGGTTCCCCCGAGGGGAACACCGAGGGTCCCGGCACCGCTTCCTCTGAGCCCCTTCTCCCCTCCTGATCGTGACAGGAGAGGCGATTCCCCTGCGTGGTCTGGAAGGGGTTCCCGGCCTTCCCGGCGCACCTCAGGATGAGGCCGGTCTCACGAGGAAATTCGAGACGAGCCACGTGGGTGGGGCCACATGCCGAACGCCCCCGATTCCCCAGTCCGCTCTTGAGAAGTACCCGAGGCCCGGACCCCTCTTCGAAGGCAACCCTGTGGGTGAAGGCACAACACGAAGGGGCACTGCCACCACCGTGCATCGTCCGCAAAGACCCGCGGGTTCCACACACAGCTCGACGAGGGGCCTGAGACCCACTGAGCAACTCGAGAGGCCAGCGGGGTTCCCTTCCTCAGACAAGACGAGGCCTGACTCTCCTGTCCCAACTCTGCAGGGACCCTGCGGTCGGAGTCCGAAACGGAGAGGAAGCCTGAGGTTCCTGCCTCCCCTCGAGGTGAGGCCCTCTTCCGTTGAGCCAGACCCAGCGGAGTCCCGAGGGGCCCCGCACCTCCACAGGATACCTCGCCTCTCAGAGGCACCCTGGCAAGTTCCCTAAGGTCCCTGGCAGAAGGCGAGGGAAACGAGGGTTTCCCGCCGCCCCCCGAGAAAGACCTCGAGAGTCCTTCTTCAACGCGTCTCGAGGCCCTAGTCCCCTCCCGTGACTCGAGAGCCAGGACGCGCTCCCCCTCGCCACGCGCATGGAGACCTGACTTCCCTGGCGCCGCACGAGAGGCTCCCTGAGATCCTCGTCGTGCCTCGGGAGAAAACCCCCACGGGCGCCGCAGCTCGAGGAAACCCCTGAGACGCCACCGTCCTCGCGAGCTGAGGGCCTTCTTTTCCTGCATGGCCTGGAGAGCAATCCCGGGTCCTCTCTCCAAACGGAAGAGGAGGCTGGACTCCCTTGAGGCCGCTCAGGGGGCTCCAAGAGACCCGCGTCGCGACTCGAGAGGAGAGCGGAGTCCTTGGCTTCCCCTCGAGATGAGGCCTGACTCCCCGGGGGAGCCTGGAATGCAACCCCGAGATCCCTGCCTTCCCTGGAGAGGAATATTAGGTCCCGGACACACGCCTAGGTGAGGTCTCTTCGGCCTTGCAGTGACTCGAGCGCTACCCCCAGCTTTCCCTCGCAACCCGAGGGGAAGATTGGGCTTCCCAGGGCCAACCCAAGGGGAAGGCTGAGATCCCCGTCGTAACTCGAGAATGCCGCCGCAACTCGAGGAAAACCACGTGGTTCACACCTCTTGGCAAATGAGGACCTTGCCCGCGACGGCGTCTCAAGGGAATCCCCTGTTCCACCCTGAAGGGCGAAACGGTCCCTGACAGCCTTCCTGCGACCCCCAAAAGTCCCCCGAAACGCCGGGGTCCCCCGAGGGGAACACCGAGGGTCCCGGCACCGCTTCCTCTGAGCCCCTTCTCCCCTCCTGATCGCGACAGGAGAGGCGATTCCCCTGCGTGGTCTGGAAGGGGTTCCCGGCCTTCCCGGCGCACCTCAGGATGAGGCCGGTCTCACGAGGAAATTCGAGACGAGCCACGTGGGTGGGGCCACATGCCGAACGCCCCCGATTCCCCGGTCCGCTCTTGAGAAGGACCCGAGGCCCGGACCCCTCTTCGAAGGCAACCCTGTGGGTGAAGGCACAACACGAAGGGGCACTGCCACCCCCGTGCATCGTCCGCAAAGACCCGCGGGTTCCACACACAGCTCGACGACGGGCCTGAGACCCCCTGAGCAACTCGAGAGTCCAGCGGGGTTCCCTTCCTCAGACAAGACGAGGCCTGACTCTCCTGTCCCAACTCTGCAGGGACCCTGCGGTCGGAGTCCGAAACGGAGAGGAAGCCTGAGGTTCCTGCCTCCCCTCGAGGTGAGGCCCTCTTCCGTTTCGCCAGACCCAGCAGAGTCCCGAGGGGCCCCGCCACCTCCACAGGATCCCTCGCCTCTCAGAGGCACCCTGGCAAGTTCCCTAAGGTCCCCGGCAGAAGGCGAGGGAAACGAGGGTTTCCCGCCGCCCCCCGACAAAGACCTCGAGAGTCCTTCTTCAACGCGTCTCGAGGCCCTAGTCCCCTCCCGTGACTCGAGAGCCAGGACGCGCTCCCCCTCGCCACGCGCATGGAGACCTGACTTCCCTGGCGCCGCACGAGAGGCTCCCTGAGATCCTCGTCGTGCCTCGGGAGAAAACCCCCACGGGCGCCGCAGCTCGAGGAAACCCCGGAGACGCCCCCGTCCTCGCGAGCTGAGGGCATTCTTTTCCTGCATGGCCTGGAGAGCAATCCCGGGTCCTCTCTCCAAACGGAAGAGGAGGCTGGACTCCCTTGAGGCCGCTCAGGGGGCTCCAAGAGATCCGCGTCGCGACTCGAGAGGAGAGTGGAGTCCTTGGCTTCCCCTCGAGACGAGGCCCGACTCCCCGGGGGAGCCTGGAATGCAACCCCGAGATCCCTGCCTTCCCTGGAGAGGAATATTAGGTCCCGGACACACGCCTAGGTGAGGTCTCTTCGGCCCTGCAGTGACTCGAGCGCAACCCCCAGCTTTCCCTCGCAACCCGAGGGGAAGATTGGGCTTCCCAGGGCCAACCCAAGGGGAAGGCTGAGATCCCCGTCGTAACTCGAGAATGCCGCCGCAACTCGAGAAAAACCACGTGGTTCCCACCTCTTGGCAAGATGAGTTCCTTGCCCGACATGGCGTCTCAAGGGAAGTCCCCTGTTCCTCCCTGAAGGGCGAAACGGTCCCTGACAGCCTTCCTGCGACCCCCAAGAGTCCCCCGACACGCCGGGGTCCCCCAAGGGGAACACCGAGGGTCCCGGCACCGCTTCCTCTGATTCCCTTCTCCCCTCCTGATCGCGACAGGAGAGGCGATTCCCCTGCGTGGTCTGGAAGGGGTTCCCGGCCTTCCCGGCGCACCTCAGGATGAGGCCGGTCTCACGAGGAAATTCGAGACGAGCCACGTGGGTGGGGCCACATGCCGAACGCCCCCGATTCCCCGGTCCGCTCTTGAGACGGACCCGAGGCCCGGACCCCTCTTCGAAGGCAACCCTGTGGGTGAAGGCACAACACGAAGGGGCACTGCCACCCCCGTGCATCGTCCGCAAAGACCCGCGGGTTCCACACACAGCTCGACGAGGGGCCTGAGACCCCTGAGCAACTAGAGAGGCCAGCGGGGTTCCCTTCCTCAGACAAGACGAGGCCTGACTCTCCTGTCCCAACTCTGCAGGGACCCTGCGGTCGGAGTCCGAAACGGAGAGGAAGCCTGAGGTTCCTGCCTCCCCTCGAGGTGAGGCCCTCTTCCATTTCGCCAGACCCAGCAGAGTCCCGAGGGGCCCCGCCACCTCCACAGGATCCCTCGCCTCTCAGAGGCACCCTGGCAAGTTCCCTAAGGTCCCCGGCAGAAGGCGAGGGAAACAAGGGTTTCCTGCCGCCCCCCGACAAAGACCTCGAGAGTCCTTCTTCAACGCGTCTCGAGGCCCTAGTCCCCTCCCGTGACTCGAGAGCCAGGACGCGCTCCCCCTCGCCACGCGCATGGAGACCTGACTTCCCTGGCGCCGCACGAGAGGCTCCCTGAGATCCTCGTCGTGCCTCGGGAGAAAACCCCCACGGGCGCCGCAGCTCGAGGAAACCCCTGAGATGCCCCCGTCCTCGCGAGCTGAGGGCCTTCTTTTCCTGCATGCCCTGGAGAGCAATCCCGGGTTCTCTCTCCAAACGGAAGAGGAGGCTGGACTCCCTTGAGGCCGCTCAGGGGGCTCCAAGAGACACGCGTCGCGACTCGAGAGGAGAGCGGAGTCCTTGGCTTCCCCTCGAGACGAGGCCTGACTCCCCGGGGGAGCCTGGAATGCAACCCCGAGATCCCTGCCTTCCCTGGAGAGGAATATTAGGTCCCGGACACACGCCTAGGTGAGGTCTCTTCGGCCCTGCAGTGACTCGAGCGCAACCCCCAGCTTTCCCTCGCAACCCGAGGGGAAGATTGGGCTTCCCAGGGCCAACCCAAGGGGAAGGCTGAGATCCCCGTCGTAACTCGAGAATGCCGCCGCAACTCGAGAAAAACCACGTGGTTCTCACCTCTTGGCAAGATGAGGCCCTTGCCCGCGACGGCGTCTAAAGGGAAGTCCTCTGTTCCGCCCTGAAGGGCGAAACGGTCCCTGACAGCCTTCCTGCGACACCCAAAAGGCCCCCGACACGCCGGGGTCCCTCGAGTGGAACACCGAGAGTCCAGGCTCCGCTTCCTCTGAGCCCCTTCTCCCCTCCTGATCGCGACAGGAGAGGCGATTCCCCTGCGTGGTCTGGAAGGGGTTACCGGCCTTCCCGGCGCACCTCAGGGTGAGGCCTGTCTCACGAGGAAATTCGAGACGAGCCACATGGGTGGGGCCACATGCCGAACGCCCCCGATTCCCCGGTCCGCTCTTGAGAAGGACCCGAGGCCCGGACCCCTCTTCGAAGGCAAACCTGTGGGTGAAGGCACAACACGAAGGGCACTGCCACCCCCGGGCATCGTCCGCAAAGACCCGCGGGTTCCACACACAGCTCGACGAGGGGCCTGAGACCCCCTGAGCAACTCGAGAGGCCAGCCGGGTTCCCTTCCTCAGACAAGACGAGGCCTGACTCTCCTGTCCCAACTCTGCAGGGACCCTGCGGTCGGAGTCCGAAACGGAGAGGAAGCCTGAGGTTCCTGCCTCCCCTCGAGGTGAGGCCCTCTTCCGTTGCACCAGACCCAGCGGAGTCCCGAGGGGCCCCGCCACCTCCACAGGATCCGTAGCCTCTCAGTGGCACCCTGGCAAGTTCCCTAAGGTCCCCGTCAGAAGGCGAGGGAAAGGAGGGTTTCCCGCCGCCCCCCGAGAAAGACCTCGAGAGTCCTTCTTCAACGCGTCTCGAGGCCCTAGTCCCCTCCCGTGACTCGAGAGCCAGGACGCGCTCCCCCTCGCCACGCGCATGGAGACCTGAGTTCCCTGGCGCCGCACGAGAGGCTCCCTGAAATCCTCGTCGTGCCTCGGGAGAAAACCCCCACGGGCGCCGCAGCTCGAGGAAACCCCTGAGACGCCGCCGTCCTCGCGAGCTGAGGGCCTTCTTTTCCTGCATGGCCTGGAGAGCAATCCCGGGTCCTCTCTCCAAACGGAAGAGGAGGCTGGACTCCCTTGAGGCCGCTCAGGGGGCTCCAAGAGACCCGCGACGCGACTCAAGAGGAGAGCGGAGTCCTTGGCTTCCCCTCGAGACGAGGCCTGAGTCCCCAGGGGAGCCTGGAATGCAACCCCGAGATCCCTGCCTTCCCTGGAGAGGAATATTAGGTCCCGGACACACGCCTAGGTGAGGTCTCTTCGGCCCTGCAGTGACTCGAGCTCAACCCCCAGCTTTTCCTCGCAACCCGAGGGGAAGATTGGGCTTCCCAGGTCCAACCCAACGGGAAGGCTGAGATCCCCGTCGTAACTCGAGAATGCCGCCGCAACTCGATAAAAACCACGTGGTTCCCACCTCTTGGCAAGATGAATCCCTTGCCCGCGACGGTGTCTCAAGGGAAGTCCCCTGTTCCGCCCTGAAGGGCGAAACGGTCCCTGACAGCCTTCCTGCGACCCCCAAAAGTCCCCTGACACGCCGGGTTCCCCCGAGGGGAACACCGAGGGTCCCGGCACCGCTTCCTCTGAGCCCCTTCTCGCCTCCTGATCGCGACAGGAGAGGCGATTCCCCTGCGTGGTCTGGAAGGGGTTCCCAGCCTTCCCGGCGCACCTCAGGATGAGGCCGGTCTCACGAGGAAATTCGAGACGAGCCACGTGGGTGGGGCCACATGCCGAATGCCCCCGATTCCCCGGTCCGCTCTTGAGAAGGACCCGAGGCCCGGACCCCTCTTCGAAGGCAACCCTGTGGGTGAAGGCACAACACGAAGGGGCAATGCCACCCCCGGGCATCGTCTGCAAAGACCCGCGGGTGCCACACACAGCTCGACGAGGGGCCTGAGACCCCCTGAGCAACTCGAGAGGCCAGCGGGGTTCCCTTTCTCAGACAAGACGAGGCCTGACTCTCGTGTCCCAACTCTGCAGGGACCCTGCGGTCGGAGTCCGAAACGGAGAGGAAGCCTGAGGTTCCTGCCGCCCCTCGAGGTGAGGCCCTCTTCCGTTGCGCCAGACCCAGCGGAGTTCCGAGGGGCCCCGCCACCTCCACAGGATCCCTCGCCTCTCAGAGGCACCCTGGCAAGTTCCCTAAGGTCCCCGGCAGAAGGCGAGGGAAACGAGGGTTTCCCGCCGCCCCCCGAGAAAGACCTCGAGAGTCCTTCTTCAACGCGTCTCGAGGCCCTAGTCCCCTCCCGTGACTCGAGAGCCAGGACGCGCTCCCCCTCGCCACGCGCATGGAGACCTGACTTCCCTGGCGCCGCACGAGAGGCTCCCTGAGATCCTCGTCGTGCCTCGGGAGAAAACCCCCACGGGCGCCGCAGCTCCAGGAAACCCCTGAGACGCGCCCGTCCTCGCGAGCTTAGGGCCTTCTTTTCCTGCATGGCCTGGAGAGCAATCCCGGGTCCTCTCTCCAAACGGAAGAGGAGGCTGGACTCCCTTGAGGCCGCTCAGGGGGCTCCAAGAGACCCGCGTCGCCACTCGAGAGGAGAGCGGAGTCCTTGGCTTCCCCTCGAGACGAGGCCTGACTCCCCGGGGGAGCCTGGAATGCAACCCCGAGATCCCTGCCTTCCCTGGAGAGGAATATTAGGTCCCGGACACACGCCTAGGTGAGGTCTCTTCGGCCCTGCAGTGACTCGAGCGCATCCCCCAGCTTTGCCTCGCAACTCGAGGGGAAGATTGGGCTTCCCAGGGCCAACCCAAGAGGAAGCCTGAGATCCCCGTCGTAACTCGAGAATCCCGCCGCAACTCGAGAAAACACCACGTGGTTCCCACCTCTTCGGAAGATGAGGCCCTTGCCCGTGATGGCGTCTCAAGGGAAGTCCCCTGTTCCACCCTGAAGGGCGAAATGGTACCTGACAGCCTTCATGCGACCCCCAAAAGTTCCCCGACACGCCGGGTTCCCTCAAGGGGAACACCGAGGGTCCTGCCACCGCTTCCTCTGAGCGCCTTCTCCCCTCCTTATCGCGACAGGAGAGTCGATTGCCCTGCGTGGTCTTGAAGGGGTTCCCGGCCTTCCCCGCGCACCTCAGGATGAGGCCGGTCTCCCGAGGAAATTCGAACCGAGCCACGTGGGTGGCGCCACATGCCGAACGACCCCGATTCCCCGGTCCGCTCTTGAGAAGGACCCGAGGCCCGGACCCCTCTTCGAAGGCAACCCTGTGGGTGAAGGCACAACACGAAGGGGCACTGCCACCCCCGTGCATCGTCCGCAAAGACCCGCGGGTTCCACACTCAGCTCGACGAGGGGCCTGAGACCCCCTGAACAACTCGTGAGGCAAGCGGGGTTCCCTTCCTCAGACAAGACGAGGCCTGACTCTCCGCTCCCAACTCTGCAGGGACCCTGAGATCGGAGGGTCTGAGTCAGAAACAGAGAGGAAGCCTGATGTTCCTGCCTCCCCTCGAGATGAGGCCCTCTTCCGTTGCGCCAACCCCAGCGGAGTCCCGAGAGACCCCGCTAACTCCACAGGATCCCTCACCTCTCAGAGGCACCCTGGGAAGTTCCCTCAGGTCCCCGGCAGAAGTCGTGGGAAATAAGGGTTTCCCGCCGCCACTCGAGAAAGACCTCGATAGTCCTTCTTCAAAGTGTCTTGAGGCCCTTGTGCCCTCTCTGGACTAGAGAGCAATGATGCGCTCCCCCTCGCCTCGCGCATGCAGACCTGGCTTCCCTGGCGCCGCACTAGAGGCTCCCTGAGATCCTCGTCGTGCCTCGGGAGAAAACCCCCACGGGCGCCGCAGCTCGAGGAAACCCCTGAGACGCCCCCGTCCTCGCGAGCTGAGGGCCTTCTTTTCCTGCCTGGCCTGGAGAGCAATCCCGAGTCCTCTCTCCAAACTGAAGAGTAGGATGGATTCCATTGAGGCGACTCAGTGGGCTCCAAGAGATCCGCGTCGGGGCTCTAGAGGAGAGCGGAGTCCTTTGCTTCCCCTCTAGGCGAGGCCTGACTCCCCGGGGGAGTCTGGAGTGCAATCCCGAGATCCTTGTCTTCCCTTGAGAGGACTATTAGGTCCTGGACACACGCCTAGATGAGGTCTCTTTGGCCTTGCAGTGGTTCGAGCACAACATCCAGCTTTCCCTCGCAACTCGAAGGGAAGTTTGGGCTTCCCAGGGCCAACACAAGAGGAAGCCTGAAATCCACGTCGTAACTCGAGAATCCCGCCGCAACTCGAGAAAAACCACGTGGTTCCATCGTCTTCGCAGCATGAGGCCCTTGCCCGCCACAGCGTCTCAAAAGAAGTCCCACGTTCCTACTGAAGTGCAAAACGGTACTTGGCACCCATGATGGCACCCCTAAAGTTCCCCAACATACAGGCCTCACTCGAGGGTAACACCCATGTTCCCCGCACCACATCATTTGAGCCCCTTCTCCCCTCCTGATTGCAACAGGAGTGTCTTTTCTCCTGCTTTGTGTGGAAGGGGTTACCGATCTTCCCAGCGCACATCAGGATGAGGCCTGTCTCACGAGGAAATTGGAGATGTAGCCTCGTGGGTGGTGCCACATGCGGAAAGACCCCATTTCCCGGTCAGCTATTAATAAGAACCCGATGCCCGTACACGTCTTGGAATGCATCCCGTAGGATGAAGGCACAACAAGGAGGGACCCTGAACACCCGTGCATCTTTTGGAAAATTCTGCAGGTTCCACATACAGCTCGACAAGTGACCTGTTACCTCGTGAACAACTCGAGAGGCAAGCTAAGTTTCATTTCTCCACAGAATACGAGGCCTGACTCTCCTGTCCCAACTCTGCAGGAATCCTGAGATCGGAGTCTGAAATGGAGAGGAACCCTGAGGTTCCTTCCTCAACACGAGATGAGGCCCTCTTGTATTATACCACACCCAGTGGAGTCCCGAGAGGCCCCTCCCAACTCCACAGTATCAGTGTCTTCTCAGAGGCACCCTGAGCAACTCCCTGAGGTCACCGGCACAAGTCGAGGGAACACAGGGTATCCTGCCGCAACCCGAGAAAGACCTCAAGAGTCCTTCTTCAACGCGTCTTGAGGACGGATTCCCCTACCATGACTCGAGAGCAATGACACGCTCCCCCTCGCCATGCGCATGGACACCTGACTTCCCTGGCGCCACATGAGAGGCTCCCTGAGCTCCCCGTCATACCTCGTGAGAAACCCCACACTGGCGCCGCAGCTCGGGAAAACCCACCGTCATCGCGAGA
Organism: Bubalus kerabau; assembly: GCF_029407905.1. NCBI lineage: Eukaryota > Metazoa > Chordata > Mammalia > Artiodactyla > Bovidae > Bubalus > Bubalus kerabau. The sequence goes on along the minus strand of NW_026577889.1, from coordinate 1,301,727 downwards.
TTGGGGACTTCTTTTCCTGCCTGACCTGGAGAGCAATCCCTGGTCTTTTCTCCAAACTTCACAGGAGGCTTTACTCCCTTTAGGCCACTCAATGGGCTCCAAGAGATACCTGTCGCGACTTGAGAGGACAGCAGAGTACTTTGTTTCCCCTCGAGACGAGGCCTTACCTCGGGTGAGTCTGGAATGCAACCCCGAGATCCCTGTTGTCCCTGGAGAGGAACATTATGTCCTGGACAAAAGCCTAGATGAGGTCTATTTTGCCCTACAGTGACTCGAGAGCAACACCCATCTCTCCCTCGCAATTCGAATGGAAGATTGGTCTTCATTGGGCCAACACAAGAGGAAGTCTGAATTTCCCGTTGTAACTCGAGAATCCCACCGCAACACTTAAAAACCACGTGGTTCCCCATTCATCGCAATATGAGGCCTTTGCCCGCTACAGAGTCTCAAGAGAAGTCCCATGTTTCGTCATAAAGTTCGAGATGCTACTTGGCACCCTTGATGCGACCCCAAAAGTTCCCCAATATACCGGTCTCACTCCAAGGGAACACCGAAGTTCCTGGCACCACTTCATTTGAGCCCCTTCTCCGCTCCTGATCACGGCAGGAAGGTCGATCCCCCTGCTTTGTCTAGAAGGGGTTCCCGACCTTCATGGCGCACCTCAGGATGAGGCCAGTCTCACGAAGAAATTCGAGACGTAGCCTCGTGTTGGTGCCACGTGCCAAAAGACCCCGATTTCTCGGTCTTGCTCTTGATAAGAACCCGATGCCCGGACACCTCTTCTAAGGCAACCCTGTGGATGAAGGCACTACACGAGGGGGCACTGGCAACCCTGTTCATCGTCCGGAAAACCCCGCAGGATCCACATACAGCTCCACAACTGGCCTGTCACCCCTTAAACAATGAGAGAGGAAAGCGGAGTCCCCTTCCTCAGACAAGACGAGGCCTGAGTATCCAATCCCAACTCTGCAGGCACGCTTCGATCTGAGTCAGAAATGGAGAGGAAACCTGAGGTTCCTGCCTCAACCCGAGATGAGGCCCTCTTCCATTAAAACAAACCCAGTGGAGTCCCGAGAGTCCCCTCCCATCTCCACAGTATCCCTGAGTTCTCATAGGCATTCTGAGAAGCTCCTTGAGGCCACCGGCAAAAGTCGAGGGAAATAAGGGTTTCCTGCCACAACCGAAGAAAGACCTCGAGAGTCCTTCTTCAATGTGTCTTGAGGTCAGATTCCCCTACCATAGCTCGAGAGCAATGACACGCTGCCCCTCGCCATGCGCATGGACACCTGACTTCCCTGGGGCCACATGAGAGGCTCCCTGAGCTCCCCGTCATACCTCGTGAGAAACCCCACACTGGCGCCGCAGCTCGAGAAAACCCACAAGATCCCTCCGTCATCGCGAGATGAGGGCCATCTTTTCCTGCATGGCCTGGAGAGCAGTCCCAAGTCCTCTCTCCAAACTTCACAGGAGGCTTGACTCCCTTTAGGCCACAAAGTGGGCTCCAAGAGGTGCCCGTCGCGACTCGAAAGGAGAGCGGAGTCCTTTGCTTCCCTTCGACATGAGGCCTGACTCCCTGGGTGAGTCTGGAATGCAAACCTGAGATCCCTGTGGCCCTTGGAGAGGAACATTAGGTCCTGGACACAAGCCTAGATGAGGTCTCCTTTGCCCTGCAGTGACTCGAGCGCAACCCCCAGCTCTCCCTCGCAACTCGAATGGATGATTGGACTTCCCTGGCCCAACACAAGAGGAAGCCTGAAATCCCCGTTGTAACTCGAGAATCCCGCCGCAACTCGAGAAAAACCACGTGGCTCCCCCGTCATCGCAAGATGAGGCCCTTGGCCGCTACAGCGTATCAAGAGAAGTCCCACGTTCCACCCTGAAGTACAAAACGGTACTTGGCACCCTTGATGCGACCCCCAAAGTTCCCTGACATACCGGTCTCACTCGAGGGAAACACCAAAGTTCACGGCACCACTTCCTGTGAGCCCCTTCTCCCCTCCTGATCGCGACAGGAGAGTCGATTCCCCTGCTTTGTCTGGAAGGGGTTCCCGGCCTTCCTGGCGCACCTCAGGATGAGGCCGGTCTCAGGAGGAAATTCGAGAGTAGCCACATGTGAGGTGCCACGTGCCGAATGACTCCGATTTTCCGGTCCGCTCTGGATAAGAACCCGATGCCCGGACACCTCTTCGAAGGCACCCCTGTGGGTGAAGGCACAACACGAAGGGGCACTGACACCCCCGTGCATCATCCGGAAAAACCCGCAGGGTCTACACACAGCTCGACAAGGGGCCTGAGACTCCCGGAACAACTCGAGAGGCAACCAGAATTCCATTCCTCAGACAAGACGAGGCATGACTCTCCTGTCCCAACACTGCAGGGACCGTGCAGTCGGAGTCCGAATCCGAGAGGAAGCCTGAGGTTCCTGCCTCCCCTCGAGATGAGGCCCTCTTCCATTGCGCCGAACCCAGCAGAGTCCCGAGAGGCCCTGCCAACTACACAGCATCCCTCACCTCTCAGAGGCACCGTGGGAAGTTCCCTAAGGTCCCCTGCAGAAGTCGAGGGAAACGAGGGTTTCCCGCCGCAACCCGAGAAAGACCTCGAGAGTCCTTCTTCAACGCCTCTTGAGGACCTAGCCGTTTCCCATGACTCGAGAGTGATGACCAGCTCCCCCTCGCCATGCGCATGGAGACCTGACTTGCCTGGCGCCGCACGAGAGGCTCCCTGAGGTCCTCATCGTGCCTCGTGAGAAAACCCCCATGGGTGCAGCAGCCTGAGGAAACCCATGAGACGCCCCCGTCATCGCGAGATGAGGGCCTTCTTTTCTTGCCTGGCCTAGAGAGCAATCCCGAGTCCTCTCTCCAAACTGAAGAGGAGGCTCGACACCCTTGAGTCCACTCAGTGGGCTCCAAGAGATCCGAGTCGCGACTTGAGAGGAAAGCGGAGTCTTTGCTTCCCCTCCAGGTGAGTCCTGACCCCCCGGGGGAGTCTGGAATGGAAACCCGTGATCCCTGTCTTCCCTTGAGAGGAATATTAGGTCCTGGACACACGCCTCGATGAGGTCTCTTTGGCCCTGTAGTGACTCGAGCAGAACCCCCAGCTTTCCATCGCAACTCGAATTGAAGATTGGGCTTCCCAGGGCCAACCCAAGAGGAAGCCTGAAATTCCTGTCGTTTTTGAGAATCCCAATGCAACTCGAGAAAAACGACTTGGTTCCAACGTCTTCACAGGATGAGGCCCTTGCCCGCTACAGCGTCTCCAGGGAAGTCCCATGTTCCGTCCTGAAGTGGGAAACGGTACTTGGCTCCCTTGATGCGACCCCTAAAGTTCCCTGAAACGCCGGGTTCCCTCGAGTGGAACACCGAGGGTCCCGGCCCCACTTCATCTGAGCCCCATCTCCCCTCCTGATCGCGACAGGAGAATCGATTCCCCTACTTTGTGTGGAAGGTGTTCCCGGCCTTCCCGGCGCACCTCAGGATGATGCTGGTCTCACGAGGAAATTCGAGATGAGCCACGTGGGTGGTGCCACATGCCGAATGACCCCGATTTCCCGGTCCGCTCTTGAAATGAACCCGATGCCCGGACACCTCTTTGAAGGAAACCCTGTGGGGGAAGGCACCAAACGAAGGGGCACTGACACCCCCATGCATCTTCTGGAAACACCCGCAGGTTCCACACACAGCTTGTCAAGGGCCCTGAGACCCCCTGAACGACTCAAGAGGCAAGCAGAGTTCCGTTACTCAGACAAGACGAGGCCTGACTCTCCTGTCCCAACTCTGCAGGGACCCTGCGGTCGGAGTCAGAAATGGAGAGGAAGCCTGAGGTTCCTGCCTCCAATCGAGATGAGGCCCTCTTTCATTTCGTCAAACCTAGTGGAGTCCCGAGAGGCCCCTCTAACTCCTCAGTATCCCTCACCTCTCAGAGGCACCTGGGAAGTTCCCTAAGGTCCCCTGTAGAGGTCGAGGGAAACGAGTGTTTCCCGCCCCAACCCAAGAAAGACCTTGAGAGTCCTTCTTAAATGCCTCTTGAGGCCCTAGTCCCTCCCATGACTCGAGAGCAATGACGCGATCTGCCTGGCCACACGCATGGAGTCAGGCTTCTCTGGCGCCGCACAAGAGGCTCCCTGAACTCCCCATCATATCTCGTGAGAAACCCCACCCTGGCGCCGCAGCTCGAGAAAACCCATGAGACGCCCCCGTCATCACGAGAGGAGGGCCATCTTTAACTGCATGGTATGCAGATCAAGCGTGAACCTTCTGTCCAAGCTACACAGGACGCTTGACTCCCTTTAGGCCACTCATTGGGCTCCAAGAGTTACGCGTCCCGACTCGAGAGGATAGTGGCGTCCTTTGCTTCCACTCGAGACGAGGTGTGACCCAACGGGTGAGACTGGAATGCGACCCCGATATCCCTGTCGCCCCTGGAGAGGAACATTACTTCCTGGACCCAAGCCTAGATGAGGACTCTTTGCCCTGAAGTGACTCGAGAGCAACCCCCAGCTCTCTCTGACAAGTTGAATGGAAGATTGGACTTCCTGGGCCAACACAAGAGGAAGCCTGAATTCCCCGTTGTAACTCGAGAATCCCGCCTCAACTTGAGAAAAACCACGTGTTTCCCTCGTCATCGCAATATGAGGCCCTTGCCCGCTACAGCATCTCCAGAGAATTCCCACGTTCCATCTTGAAGTGCGAAACTGTACTTGGCACCCTTGAGGCGACCTCAAAAGTGCCGTGACATACCGGTCTCACTCGAGGGGACCACCGAGGTTCCCGGCACCACTTCATCTGAGCCCCTTCTCCCCTTCTGATCGCGAGCGGTGGGTCGATTCCCCTGCTTTGTCTGCAAGGGGTTCCCGACCTTCCCGGCGCACCTCAGGATGAGGCCGGTCTCCCGAGGAAATTCGAGACGTAGCCTCGTGGGTGGTACCACATGCTGAAAGACCCCAATTTTCCGGTACCCTCTTGAAAAGAACCCGATGCCCGGAAACCTCTTTGAAGGCAACCCTGTGGATGAAGGCACAACACGAAGGGGCACTGACACCCCCGTGCATCGTCCGGAAAAACCCGCAGGTTCCACACTCAGCTCAACAAGTGGCCTATCACTCCGTGAACAACTCGAAAGGCAAGGGGAAATCCATTCCTCCACAGAAGACGAGGCGTGACTCTCTTCTCCATACTCTGCAGGTACCCTGCGACCCGAGTCAGAAATGGAGAGGACCCCTGACGTTCCTGCCTCCATTCGAGATGAGGCCCTCTTCGATTGCACCAAACCCAGTTGAGTAACGAAGGGCCCCTCCCAAATCCACAGTGTCCCTGACTTCTCAGAGGCACCCTTAGAAGTTGCCTGAGGTCACCGACACAAATCAAGGGAACCCAGGGTTCCCTGCCGCAACCCGAGAAAGACCTCAAGAGTCCTTCCTCAATGTGTCTTGAGGCCCGATTCGCCTACTATGACTCGAGAGCAATCACGCACTCCCCTTCACCACACGCACGGAGACCTGACGTCCCTAGCATCACACGAGAGGCTCTCTGAGCTCCCCGTTGTACCTCATGAGAAATCTGATACTGGCGCCGCAGCTGGAGAAAACCCACGAGATGCCCCCATCATCGCGAGATGAGGGCCTTTTTTCCTGCATGGCCAGGAAAACAATCCCGAGTCATCTCCAAACTCCATAGGAGGCTTCACTCCCTTTACGCCACGCAGTGGGCTCCAAGAGATACCCGTCGCGACTCGACAGGAGAGCGGAGTCCTTTTTTTCCCCTCAAGACGAGGCCTGACTCTCCGGGTGAGTCGAGAATGCAACCCTGAGATCCCTGTTGGCCCAGTAGTGGAACACTAGGTCCTGGACACAAGCGTAGATGAGGTCTATTTTGCCCTGCAGTGACTGGAGAGCAATCCCCAGTTCTAACTTGCAACTCGAATGGAATACTGGATTTTCCTGGCGCCATACAAGAGGCTCCCTGAGATCCCCGTGGTACTTCATGAGACACCCCACACTGGCGCCGCAGCTCGAGAAAACCCACAAGACGCCACCGTCATCTCGAGATGAGGGCCTTCTTTTCCTGCATGGCCTGGAGTCCAATCCCGAGTCCTCTCTCCAAACTCCACAGGAGGCTTGACTCCCTTTAGTACACACAGTGGGCTCCAAGAGATACCCATCGCGACTCGAGATGAGAGCGGAATTCTTTGCTTACCCTCGAGGTGAGAACTGACTCCCCGGATGAGTCTGGAATGCAAACCCGAGATCCCTGTCGCCCCTGGAGAGCAACGTTAGATCCTGGACACAAGCCTAGATTAGGTCTCTTTTGCCCTGCAGTGACTCTAGCGCAATCCCCAGCTCCCCCTCGCAACCCGAATGGAAAATTGGATTTCAAGGCCAACAAGAGGAAGCCTAAATTCCCGGTCATAACTCGAGAATCCCGCCGCAACTCGAGCAAAACCACGTGGTTCTCCCGTCATCGCAAGATGAGGCCCTTCCCCGCTACAGCGTTTCAAAAGATGTCCCAGGTTCCATCTTGAAATGCGAAACGGTACTTGGCACCCTTGATGCGACCCCAAAAGTCCCCCAACACGCCGGTCTCACTCAAGGGGAACACCGAGGTTCCCGGCACCACTTCATTTAAGCCCCTTCTCCCCTCCTGATCGTGACCGGTGGGTCGATTCCACTGCTTTGTCTGCAAGGGGGCCCGACCTTCCCTGCACAACTCAGGATGAGGCCGGTCTCATGGGGAAATTCGATACGTAGCTTTGTGGGTGGTGCCACTTGCTGAAAGACTCCAATTTCCCGGTCCGCTCTTGATAAGAATCCGATGCTCGGACACCTCTTGGAAGGCAGCCTTGAGTATGAAGGTACAACACGAAGGGGCACTAACACACCTGTGCATCATCCGGAAAAAAGGGCAGGTTACATACACAGCTCGACAAGTGGCCTGTCACCTCAAGAACAACTCGAGAGGCAAGAGGAGTCCCATCCTCCAGAAAAGACGAGGCCTGACTCTCCTGTACCAACATGCAGGGACCTTGCGATCTGAGTCAGAAATGGAGAGGAACACTGAGGTTCCTGCTTCAACTCGAGATGAGTCCCTCTTACATTCCACCAAATGCAGAGGAGTCTCAAGAGGCCCCTCCAAACTGCACAGTATCCCTGACTTCTCAGAGGCACTCTGAGAAGCTCCCTGAGGTCGCAGGCACAAGTCAAGGGAACCCTGGGTTTTATGCAGTGATCCAAGAAAGACCTCGAGAGTCCTTCTTCAACCCGTCTTGAGGCCCGATTACCCTACTATGACTCGAGAGCAATGACGAGCTCCCCCTAGCCATCTCATGGGGACCTGACTTCCCTGGCGCCACACGAGAGGCTCCCTGAGCTCCCTCTCGTACCTCGTCAGAAACCCGGCACTAGCGCAGCAGTCTAGAAAACCCACGAGACGCCGCCATCATCGCGAGATGAGGGCCTTCTTTTCCTGCATGGCCTGGAGAGGAATCCCGAGTCCTCTATCCAAACACCACAGGAGGCTTGACTCCCTTTAGGGCACACAGTGGGCTCCAAGAGATACCCATCGCGACTCAAAAGGACAGCGGAGTTCTTTGCTTCCCCTCGAGACGAGGCCTGATTCCCCGGGTGAGTCTGGTATGCAACCCCAAGATCCCTGTCTCCCCTAGGGACGAGCATTAAGTCCTGGACACAAGCCTAGATGAGGTCTATTTTGCCCTGCAGTGACTCGAGAGCAATCCCCAGCTCTCCCTTTAAACTCGAATGGAAGATAGGACTTCCCTGGCCCAACACATGAGGAAGACTGTATTCCCCGTCGAAACTCGAGAATCCCGCCACAACTCGAGAAACGCCACGTGGTTCCCCCGTCATCCCAAGATGAGGCCCTTGCCCCCTACAGCGTCTCAAGAGAAGTCCCACGTTCCGTCTTGAAGTGCGAAACGGTATTGGCACCCTTGATGCGCCCTCAAAAGTTCCTCGACACACCAGTCTGACTCGAGGAGAACACCGAGGTTCCCGGCACCACTACATCTGGGCCCCTTCTCCCCTCCTGATCGTGACAGGAGGGTCGATTCCCCTGTTTTGTCTTGAAGGGGTTCCCACCTTTCCCGGTGCATCTCAGGATGAGGCCGGTCTCACGAGGATATTCGAGACATAGCCACGTGGATGGTGACACATGCCGAAAGACCCCGATTTTCCGGTCCGCTCTTGATAAGATCCTGATGCCCGGACACCTCTTTGAAGATAACCCTTTTGATGAAGGCACAACACTTAGGGGCACTGACACCCCCGGGTATCGTCCGGAGAAACCCGCAGGTACCACACACAGCTCGAGAAGTGACCTGTCACCCCGTGAACAACTGGAGAGGCAAGCAGAGTTCCATTCCTCCACACAAGACGAGGCCTGACTCTCCTGTTCGAACTCTGCAGCGAAACTGCGATCCGAGTCAGATCTGGCCCAGGAGAAGTCAGGAGAGGAAACATGAGTTTCCTGCCTCCACTCGAGATGAGGCCCTCTTCCATTGCACCAAACCCAGTGGAGTCCCGAGAGACCCCTCCCAACTGCACAGTATCCCTGACTTCTCAGAGGCACCCTTAGACCTTCCTGAGATCACCGGCACAAGTCGAGGGAACCAAGGGTTTCCTGCCCCAACCCGTAAAAGACCTCGAGAGTCCTTCTTCAATGCGTCTTGAGGTGCGATTCCCCTACCATGACTCGAGAGCAATGACGCGCTCCCCCTAGCCACGCGCATAGAAACCTGACTTCCCTGGCGCCACAGGAGAGGCTCCCTGAGCTCCCCATTATACCTCGTGAGCAACACCACACTGGAGCCGCAGCTCGAGAATACCCACGAGACGCCCCAGTCCTCACGAGATGAGGGCCTTCTTTTGCTGTATGGCCTGGAGAGCAATCCTGAGTCCTCTCTCCAAACTCCACAGGAGGCTTGACTCATTTTAGGCCACACAGTGAGCTCCAAGATATACCCGTCACGACTTGACAGGAGAGCGGTGTCCTTGGCTTCCCCTCGAGACGAGGCCTGACTCCCCGGGTGAGTCGAGAATGCAATGCTGAGATCGATTTCGCCCCAGCAGAGGAACATTAGGTCCTGGACACAAGCCTAGATGAGGTCTATTTGGCCCTGCAGTGTCTCGAGAGCAATCCCCATTCTAACTCACAATTCGAATGAAAACTGGACTTCCCTGGGCCAGTTGAAGAGGAAGCCTGAATTCCCGGTTGTAACTCGAGAATCCCGCCCCAACTCAAGAAAAACCACGTGGTTCCCCCGTCATCGAAAGATGAGGCCCTTGCCCGCTACATCGTCTCAAGAGAAGTCCCACGTTCCGTATTGAAGAGCGAAAAGTTACTTGGAACCCTTGATGCGACCCCAAAAGTTCCCCGACATACCAGTCTCACTTGAGGAGAACACCGAGGTTCCCGGCACCACTTCATCTGAGACTCTTCTCCCCTCTTGATCGCGACAGGAGGTTCGATTCCCCTGCTTTGTCTGGAAGGCGTTCCCGACCTTCCTGGTGCACATCAAGATGAGGCCAGTCTCACGACGAAATTCGAGACATAGCCTCGTGGGTGGTGCGGCATGCCAAAAGACCCCGATTCCCTGGTCCGCTCTTGATAAGAACCCGATGGCAGAACCCAACTCGAAGGCAATCCTGTGGAACAAGGCACAACACGAAGGGGCAGTGACACCCCAGTGCATCGTCTAGAAAAACCCGCAAGTTCCACATACAAATCGACAAGTGGCCTGTCACCCCGTGAACAACGCGAGAGTCAAGCGGAGTTCCATTCCTCCACACAAGACGAGGCCTGACTCTCCTGTCCCAACTCTGCAGGGACTCTGCGATCCGAGTCAGATCCGGCGCATTCGAAGCCAGGAGAGGAACCCTGTGGTTCCTGCCTCAACTTGTCATGAGGCCCTCTTCCATTGCACCAAACCCAGTGGAGTTCCGAGAGGCCCCTCCCAACTCCACAGTGACCCTGACTTCTCAGAGGCACGCTGAGAAGCTTCCTGAGGTCACTGGCACAAGTCGATGGAACCCAGGGTTTCCCGCCGCCCCCCGAGAAAGACCTCGAGAGTCCTTCTTCAACGCGTCTCCAGGCCCTAGTCCCCTCCCGTGACTCGAGAGCCATGACGCGCTCCCCCTCGCCATGCGCATGGAGATCTGACTTCCCTGGCGCCGCACGGGAGGCTCCCTGAGATCCTCGTCGTGCCTCGGGAGAAAACCCCCACTGGCGCCGCAGCTCGAGGAAACCCCTGAGACGCCCCCGTCCTCGCGAGCTGAGGGCCTTCTGTTCCTGCATGGCCTGGAGAGCAATCCCGGGTCCTCTCTCCAAACGGAAGAGGAGGCTGGACTCCCTTGAGGCCGCTCAGGGGGCTCCAAGAGATCCGGGTCGCGACTCAAGGGGAGAGCGGAGTCCTTGGCTTCCCCTCGAGACGAGCCCTGACTCCCTGGGGTAACCTGGAATGCTACCCCGAGATCCCTGCCTTCCCTGGAGAGGAATATTATGTCCCGGACACACGCCTAGATGAGGTGTCTTGGGCCCTGCAGTGACTCGAGCGCAACCCCCAGCTTTCCCTCGCAACTCGAGGGGAAGATTGGGCTTCGCAGGGCCAACCCAAGAGGAAGCCTGAGATCCCCGTCGTAACTCAAGAATCCGCCGCAACTCGAGAAAAACCACGTGGTTCCCACGTCTTCGCAAGATGACGCCCTTGCCCGCGACGGCGTATGCAGGGAAGTCCCCTGTTCCGCCCTGAAGGGCGAAACGGTCCCTGACAGCCTTCATGCGACCCCCAAAAATTCCTCGACACGCCGGGTTCCCTCGAGGGTAACACCGAGGGTTCTGGCCCCACTTCATCTGAGCCCCTTCTCCCCTCCTGATGGCGACAGGAGAGTCGATCCCCCTGCGTTGTCTGGAAGGCTCCCCGGCCTTCCCGGCATGCCTCAGGATGTAGCCGGCCTCACTAGGAAATTTGAGACTAGCCCCGTGGGTGGTCCCACATGCCGAAAGACCCCGATTTCCCTGTCCGCTCTTGAAAAGAACCCGAGGCCCGGACACCTCTTCGAAGGCAACCCAGTGGGTGAAGGCACAACACGAAGGGGCACTGTCACCGTCGTGCATCGTCCGGAAACACCCGCAGGTTCCACACACAGCTGAACAAGGGGCCTGAGACACCCTGAACACCTTGACAGGCAAGCGGAGTTCCCTTCCTCAGACAAGACGATTCCTGACTCTCCTGTCTCAACTCTGCAGGGACCCTGCGGTCGGAGTCCGAAACGGAGAGGAAGCCTGAGGTTCCTGCCTTCCCTGGAGATGAGGCCCTCTTCCATTGCGCCAAACCCAGCGTAGTCCTGAGAGGCCCCTCCAACTCCACAGCATCCCTCATCTGTCAGAAGCACACTGGGAAGTTCCCTAAGGTCACCGGTAAACTTATATTGCACAAGGTCCACATGAAAAGGCCCACGCAGCAGGACAGCCACAGATTCTGTCTGCCATTAAAGGGCAGTAAGGTGCCCTCCCCCCTTCTTTGCTGCCTCGGCGGCCACCAGGGTGCAATTCGCGTACCCTTCCCTTTCCCATCCTAGCAGGTGCTCCAGGGCCCGCTGGCCTACAAAGTGCCAGAAGCAGGGCTGGGCCAGCCGGCTAGAATTCAGGGTTCTGTCCCTTGGACTTCCAGCGGACACTAGGCTGCTTGGGAAAACCGCGCAGACTATGAGGTTTTTCAGCAGAGGGGTGGAGTGGTAAAGGCCTTGACCCCAAAGACGAGGCCTTCCTGCGACCGCCAGGTTGGGGAGCTCTGAGACTGTGCCAACACAGGGCGGAATACATGGTTCCCTGCTCCACGCAGTCCCCGTTCCCTTACCTGTGTTCCGCACCCCTCCGCTGTGGCCGATGGATGCCGATCCTTGGGGATCCAGGAGTTCACGAAATGGGCATTCCCAGCCGCAATGGCGACCCCCAACAGCACATCTGGAAAGCCCTCCCCCACCCCCGCCAGGAGCCGACCCCCGCTGCGAACGGACCCCCACCCCGCCCCGCGCCGCCAGGTTTTGCCCCGGCCCTGCTGGGCTCCCGGCGGGTTCCCAGCCACATTGGCGACCCCCGGGAGCACAACAGGGACCGACCCCCCACCCACAGCGAGCGGAATTTCGACCTGTGCAGCCCAGGTTTACCCCACCCTGGCTGCGCTCCCGGCGTGTTTCCAGCCACAGTGGCCATCTCCGAGAGCACAACTGGGAAGCCCTCCCCTACCCCCGCCAGGAGCCGACACCCGGCCTGTGCCGCCCGGGTTCGCCCCGCCCCTGCCGCGCTCCAGGGGCGCTGCCCACCTTCACCAGCGGCTCTCGGTGAGCCCCGTCCCCACGCCCGGTTCCAGGAGAGGCTCTCGGACCTCGCTGCTGCTGCCAGGTCAAACATGAGGACAATACATACACCCCACAGAGACAATCCAAGCTGTCTATGATTTAGGGATCAAACGAGGACTACAGAAAGGCAAGATGACCTGACCTAGGAGGGCCATGATATTCTATAGAACCAGACAAAGTTGGTTACCAAGGAAACTTTTTTCCTTGGAACCCGGAAAGCTGGTTCTTTGCATATGCAATGACCAACAATTAGCTTGTTACCCAAGCCTGCCTTACTGCCACCCCCATCCCCCCACTCCCCAGAAGACTGGCTCAAAGAAATATTTTAAATCTCAGGCGGAAACCTGGAAGATGTCTTGTCTGTCTGTTTGGATTAAGGTATGTGTCAGTGTGAGCCTTGTGTTTTTTGATAATATTGCTCAAGTTCTGTGTTCTGATTTCAATGGTCTCAAGACAAGGCAGCCCTTCCAAATCAAACTGCTGGAAATACAAGAAAACATTGACCTAAATGAATGTCAGAGTCCCGTGAACTGGGAACTAGTCAATATTAAATATCTAGTATTTTTGGTTTTGCTCCTCCATTATAGACATGTCTAAGAGTCAACAACATTAAGCACAACATGTTCATAGTGCCTAGGTTTCTTTTGAGGTAAAAATTGCTCTATTGTTATATGTGTCACAAGCTTGTCAGCAAGAAACTACCTGGAAACGACAACAACAAAAGTAAAAAATGTAAATGTGATATGAGCTTTTAGACAAACTCTTTACAATAATTATACTCTAAAATATCTGCCTCTCATAGTCTTGATTGAAGGCAGAGGAGAAGGGGATGACAGAGGATACGATGGTTGTATGGCATCACTGACTCGATGGACATGAGTTTGAGCAAGCCCCTGGAGTTGGTGACGGACACGGAAGCCTAGCGTCCTTCAGGCCACGGGGTCCCAAAGAGTCAGACACGACTGAGCAACTGAACTGAACTGAACTAACAAACGTTTCTCCAGGTGTTTTGGTTACCCGAGTTTCTATCCTTGTGACGACAGTGTATTGAATAGCTAGGTCATTTCCAAATAAATGAAAGTTCTGAAACATTCACGACTTGAAAGGACCTCCCTTTTACACAGAAACAAAAGAGATTTTTGACTCTCCATGAATAGTGTCTGGCACCATCCTGACATGTTAAATGTAAGAAAGCAATTGTTTTGTTTTGTTTTGTTCTGTTCTTGGGGGTGGGGGGAGGGGGGCGGGCTATAGCCAATGCCAATATAAAAGTCAGTTCTTGGTTGCTGAAGGGAAATGTATGACTTGTTATATCAAGAAAGTATGTGGAATGCAATGGCACTTGAGGAAGGAAAACGAAGTAGTTCTGTCTTACAGGTGGCAGTTTCAGGATGGGAGAAGCAAAGGAATGGGTACAGAATGGGATAAGGAGGTTGTAGGGAAAGTGGACCCCCAGAAAAGAGTTCTGTGCCTAGCACAAGTTTTCTTGAGATGTCGAACTGCCTTTGCTAATGGAGTTTAAGTTTCTTTACCTCTTAAGTGATCTCTTCTAGGTTGACCTAGAACAGAAATCTTTGGTTAGCTTTGGCTAAGTGGAGAAGTAGTGTTTCACGGCGACATATGTGATCCTTCCTGACTGTTTGCAGCCCTTTTGATATCGATGCCTTGCTTCTGCTGCTGCTGCCGCCGCCGCTGCTGCTAAGTCGTTTCAGTCGTGTCCGACTCTGTGCGACCCCATAGACGGCAGCCCACCAGGCCCCGCAGTCCCTGGGGTTCTCTAGGCAAGAACACTGGAGTGGGTTGCCATTTCCTCCTCCCATGCATGAAAGTGAAAAGTGAACGTGAAGTCGCTCAGTGGTGTCCGACTCTTAACCACCCCATGGACTGCAGCCTACCAGGCTCTTCCATCCATGGGATTTTCCACGCAAGAGTACTGGAGTGGGGTGCCATTGCCTTCTCCCATATCTGTGCACAAGCCTGCCTAAATAATTGACTTCTAGCTAGCTTTGGGATGCCAATGACCATCCACCCTTACCAGGCAACAGAGAAGAGAAAAACACTTACCACAGGAGGTCCTGGTAAGGAACAAGGAACTAACAAGCTCCCGCCAACCAGGATTCTGCAGAGGTCAACAAGAGGTCAGTAAGAGATGGAAGACTGCAGTCCAGAGGTCCTAGCAACTTCCATCTTGCAGCAGAGACCCAGCATAGTCAAAACAAATTCAATGTTGCAAAAAATAAGTAAACAAATAAAGGACAGAAGTTCTTTGAACACATGACTGAGATTAGGGGTGAGGCAGTACATGTATGGTGCCCGGAAAATCTTAAAGTATGAGAAAGGAAAGAAATTAAAGACAACTATCAAGCTGTCCAAACTGATAAAAACGAAAGATTACACGGTTTTTTCTGTATATATTAGCAGATAATAATCTGAAAAGGAATTAAAAAAAATTCCCTTTCAATAATGTCAACATGAATACAACACTTTGCCATGGATGTAACGAGGATGACAAGACTGGTACACTGGAAATTATACACCCTGGCTGAAAACTATCCTGAATACATGGACAGATATTCCATAACGATGGAAAGACTTAAGATGGCAATACCATGGAATGCATCTTCAATCTGAAATGAAGATTTGATATGATTTGATCGCTCAGAGCTTTTGTGTCATCAATTGTTATTAAAGTATAAATGAGATAGAGAAAGCTGCTGACTTAGACTTGAGGCGGGGTGTACGCCCTGCTGGTCTCTAGCCAGATATTCTACAGGCACTAGCAGTCAGCTAAGGAAGGAAAGGCACTGTCTCAGGGAATGGCACCAGGCCCCTCCCCCACGACATGCCTTGAGGTCACATTGGCAGCAGGTGAGTCATCCTGGGCCAAAAACTGATTGACATGAATCTTGAAGAAAGGCAGTATTCCAGGCAAATATATCATTTCCTTAACATAGATTAGGAGAACAAGGTACGAGGAAAACATACAGTTTTGTTCAAGTCGCTTCTGAGCCTATTGGGGGAACCGACCTGAAGCCAGAGTCCAGCGGATATACATAGGATATTTACATCGCTTAAGACAAACATTTCCTCAGGAACAAATGCATTGCTTAGCTCAAGGTTTGTCTGCGAAATTCTTACACATCAGGAGATGGCTCCGAGCTGGGTTTCTACACACAAGAACATGAATGCAAAGGACAAGACTGCACAGCCCATCTGCCCCCCTTCCCCACAGCCAGCAGCATTTCCAAGTGACCTCCTAAGGCCTTCCCCAAAATACAGGGGCACCTCTGGGTTTCCTGTTTCAAGCTCTTCGAACACTTTTCTAAAAAAAAAAAAAATCCTGCACACTTCTTGATAGAATGCCACAGTGCAAGGAAAACAGGCCTTCAATACTTAAACCTCCCTGTGCCAAACACTTGGGGCTTGGTTTTTTTTTGTTTTGTTTTTTAATTACACCACCACATAATTTAAACTTTTTACAATTTCTAATTATTCAGTACCAAAACACCAAACTTTTATTGCACAAGGTCCCCATGAAAAGGCCCACGCATCAGGACAGCCACAGATTCTGCCATGAAAGGGCAGCAAGGTGCCCTCCCCACTTCTTTGCTGCCTGGGCGGCCACCAGGGTTTGAAATCCATGCACCCTACTAAGTTTCTAGGGTGCAATTCGTGGACCCTTCCCTTTCCCATCCCAGCAGGTGCTCAAGGGCCCGCTGGCTTACAAAGTGCCAGAAGCAGGGCTGGGCCAGCCGGCAAGAATTCAGTGTTCTGTCCCTTGGACTTCCAGTGGACACTAGGCTGCTTGGAAGAACCGCGCAGACTCTGAGATTTTTCAGCAGAGGGGTGGAGCGGTAAAGGCCTTGACCCCAAAGGCAAGGCCTTTCTGCGACCGCCAGTTTGGGGAGCTCCGAGAATGTGCCAACAGACGGCGGAATACTTGGTTCCCTGCTCCACGCAGTCCCAGTTCCCTTACCTGTGGTCCGCAGCCCTCCGCTGCACCCATGGGATGGCGATCCTTGGGGACCCAGGAGCGGACGAAATGGGAGTTCCCAGCCGCAGTTGCAACCCCCGAGAGCGCAACTGGAACCCCTCCCCATCCCCCCCATGAGCCGACCCCCGCCCCGCGCCGCCAGGGTTAGCCCCGCCCCTGCCGCGCTCCCGGCGCGTTTTCAGCCTCAGTGTCCACCTCCGAGAGCACAACTGGGAAGCCCGCCCCCACCCCCGCCAGAAGCCGACTCCCGCCCCACGCCGCCCGCGTTTGCCCCGCCCCTGCACGGTCCAGGTACCTTCCCAGCTTCTAGCGTTCACGCCCGGGTAGGAGCAGGATGTAGGAGTATGGGAGATGTGTCTGGAGCCTGACAGCCTCAGCTCCGCTCTGGCCTGCCCTTTGGACCTAGGAGCCAGGCCAACTTGCAGAGGGCTTAGGGCCCCATTGTATGCAAACTACCAAGGCCTACCGCAAGGAGAGCTCTGTCCGAGGGAAGGGAAGCGCCCCAGGCTGCGTTCCCAAGCTGTTGCTTGGCAATGCAGACTCAGCGGTAAACGGAGGGAATCAGGGTCCTAGTGCCCCTGTCTTGGGGAGGAAGCTCCACAGCCAGAGTGTTCCTCCCTTTGTGCCCAGAAAGCGCCTGCCAGACTGGGCTTCCCCAGAGCTCTGTTGCAGAGCAGAGAAGTGTGGATGTGTTTTGGGGCCTTGACATGTGCGTTTGGGCTCCCTAGCACAGCCCCAGCGTAGGGGAACCAGCCCCTGAGCAGAGAGCTCCAGGCAGTGCTCTGTGCTCTGGATTGGAAGCCCACTCCCAGCACGCGGGAGAATAGAGTCAGGCCGCCGTCGGGTGCTTGCAAGCCTGTATTGGGAAGGACCGAATGATCTTCCACTCCGGCGGAGCTCCAGATCTGCACCCAGGCGCGATATCGCAGAGCCCCGGCCTAGAGGCTGCTCTGCCTGGGCGAGCCTCGCCAAGCCCTTCCCAGCTTCTAGCTTTCGCGCAGGGGAAGGAACAGACTGCGAAAGTGGGGGAGACGTGACTGGCGGGCGCCTTACTGGCCTCAGCTCCGCTCTTCCTTTCCCTTTGCACCTATGATCCATGCCTCCTTGCAGAGGGCTTAGGGACCGAAGGAGAGCTCTGTCAGAGGGAAGGGAAGCGCCCCAGGCTGCATTCCCAAGCTGTTGTTTAGCCGCCCAGACTCAGCGCTGCACAGGGATAATCAGGCTCTCTGTGGCCGCAGCTTCACACACAGGTGTGTCTCCGTAGGAATCAAGAAAGATCCTGACAGAGTGAGGTTCATTAGAGCTATACTAAAGAGCAAAGGCTTGTCCATGTGGTCTTGCCTTCCCCTGTGCCTTTGGGTCTCCAGGCTCGGCCCCAGCTCCGTGGAAACAACCCCTGAGAAAATATCTTCAAGATCCACTTTTCCCAGTGTCTGGGAACCGGGGTTCGTAGGAGGAGAGAAAAGCACGCCTCCATCGGGAACGAAAAGGCAGTCCACCTGCCTGTGTTTTGAAGCCTGTATTTGGAAGGAATGGGTTAGCTTCTCCTAAAGGAGACCTCCAGATCTGCTCAGAAGTCGGTAATTCCAGAGGCAGGGTACTGGTTCCTGACTGCCCTTTGCTAGCCTTGCAAAGATATTCCTAGATTCTAGAGTTATTTTCCATGAAGGAGCAGGCTTCGGGAATGTGTCAGACGGGACTGGCTCCTTATTGACCTCAGCTCAGCTATTGCCTTTCCATTCAAACTAGGGCAAGGCCCTACTTTATGAAGGGTAAGGGTCTTCTTCTTTGCAAACTGCCAAGGGCTACAGCAATGAGACCTCTGTCAAGGTGAGGGAAGCCTAAGAGGATGGATTCTCAAGCAGGTGCTTTGCCACAAAGCATCAGCATGCCACGAAGAGAATCAAGCTCCCTGTGCACCAATGTTGGGAGTGTAGCTTCACACACAGAGTTGTCTCTATAGGAGCCAAGAATGTTCCTGAGAGATTAGGTTCACTAAACCTCTCCTACAGAGCATAGACCTGTCAATGTGGTTTTGCCTTCCCCTGTGAGTTGGGTCCTCGAGGTCCGCCACACCTCCGGGGAAACTGTCCCTGAGAAAAGATCTCCAGGAACCGCTTCGCCGAGGCTGGGAAATGCTGTTCACAGGAAGTAAGGCAAGCGAATCTCCTGCAGAGTAAAAGAGGCCTTACAGTCCCTGGAGGAGCAGGCTGCCAGAGTGTGTGAAACCTGACTGTTGCCTTACTGGCCTCAGCTCCGCCATTGCCTGTTCATCCGAGCTAGCACCCAGGCCTACTTGGAAAAGCGTTTGGGTGCAGATTTCTACAAAGTGCCAAGGGCTACAGCAGTGAGAATTCTCTCGGTGGTAAGGGAGAGCATTTTATGGATTCTCAAGCTGTTTTCTGAACGACAGCGTCAAAATGAACAGAGAGAATCAGGCTCTCTGTGCCCCTATGTTAGGTACGCAGCTTCACACACAGAGGTGTCTCTATAGGAGCCAAGAATGCTCCTGAGAGATGAGGTTCACTAGAAGTCTGCTACAGAGCATAGACCTGTCCATGTGGTCTTGCCTTCCCCTGTGCCTTTGGGCCCCGGGCTCGGCCCCAGCTCCGTGGAAAGAACCCCTGAGAAAATATCTTCAAGACCCGCTTTTCCCAGAGGCTGGGAACTGGGGTTCATAGGAGGAGAGAAAAGCAAGCCTCCTTCGGGCACGAAAGGCTGCCAACCTGCCTGTGTTTTGAAGCCTCTATTTGGAAGGAATGGGTTAGCTTCTCCTAAAGGAGACCTCCAGATCTGCTCAGAAGTCGGTAATTCCAGAGGCAGGGTACTGGTTCCTGACTGCCCTTTGCCAGCCTTGCAAAGACATTCCAAGATTCTAGAGTTATATTCCATGAAGGAGCAGGGTTCGGGAATGTGCCAGAGGGGACTGGCTCCTTATTGGCCTCAGCTCAGCTATTGCCTTTCCATTCAAACTAGGACAAGGGCCTACTTTATGAAGGGTAAGGGTCTTCTTCTTTGAAACTGCCAAGGGCTACAGCAATGAGACCTCTGTCAAGGTGAGGGAAGCCTAAGAGGACGGATTCTCAAGCAGGTGCTTTGCTACAAAGCATCAGCACCCCACGGAGAGAACCAAGATCCCTGTTCCCCAATGTTGGGAGTGTAGCTTCACACACAGAGTTGTCTCTATAGGAGCCAAGAATGTTCCTGAGAGATTAGGTTCACTAAACCTCTCCTACAGAGTATAGACCTGTCCATGTGGTTTTTCCTTCCCCTGTGAGTTGGGTCCCCGAGGTCCACCACACCTCCGGGGAAACTGTCCCTGAGAAAAGATCTCCAGGAACCGCTTCGCTGAGGCTGGGAAACGCTGTTCACAGGAAGTAAGGCAAGCGAATCTCCTGCAGAGAAAAAGAGGCCTTACTGTCCCTGGAGGAGCAGGCTGCCAGAGTGTGTGAAACCTGACTGTTGCCTTACTGGCCTCAGTTCCACCATTGCCTGTTCCTCCGAACTAGGACCCAGGCCTATTTGGAGAAGCGTTTGGCTGCGGATTTCTACAAAGTGCCAAGGGCTACAGCAGCGAGAATTCTCTCAGCGGTAATGGAGAGCATTTTATGGATTCTCAAGCTGTTTTCTGAACGACTGCGTCAAAATGAACTGAGAGAATCAGGCTCTCTGTGCCCCTATGTTATGTACGCAGCTTCACACACAGAAGTGTCTCTATAGGAGCCAAGAATGTTCCTGAGAGATGAGGTTCACTAGAAGTCTGCTACAGAGCATAGACCTGTCCATATGGTTTTGCCTTGCCCTGTGAGTTGGGTCCCCGAGGTCCGCCCCAGTTCAGGGGAAGGAGCCCCTGAGAAAAGATCTCCAGGGACCACTATTCCCCCAGGCTGGCAAACGCAGTTCACAGGAGGTAACGCAAGCGAGCCTCCTGCAAGGCACAACAGGTCTTAGTGTCCCTGGACGATCAGGCTGCCAGAGTGTGTGAGACCTGACTGGTGCCTTACTGGCCTCAGCTCCGCCATTGCATGTTCCTCCGATCTAGGACCCAGGCCTACTAGGAGAAGGGTTTGGGTATGGATTTCTAAATACTGCCAAGGGGTATAGCAATGAGAACTGTGTCACGGGTAAGGAAGAGCATTGTATGGATTTTCAAGCTGTTGTTTGAACGACAGCTTCAAAGCTGCACAGAGAGAATCAGACTCTGTGTCTCCATGTTCGGTACACAGCTTCACAGACAGGGCTGTCTCCATAGGAAACAAGAATGTTCCTGACAGAGTGAGGTTCACTAGAGCTCTCCTAGAGAGCAAAGACTTGTCCATGTGGTTTTTCTTCCCCTGTGCGTTTGGGGCTCCAGGCTCGGCCCCAGTTCCGTGGAAACAACCCCTGAGAAAAGATCTTCAAGATCCGCTTTTCCCAGAGGCTGGGATGTGGGGTTCATAGGAGGCGGGAAAAGCAGGCCTCCTTCAGAGAGCAAGAGGCAGCCAAGCGGCCTGCGTTTTGAAGCCTCTACTTGGAAGAATGGGTTAGCTTCCCCTAAGGGAGACCTCCAGATCTGTTCAGAAGTCGGTAATTCCAGAGGCAGTGTGCAGGGTCCTGACTGCCCTTTGCCAACCTTGCAAAGACATTCCTAGATTCTACAGTTATCTTCCTGAAGAAGCAGGCTTTGGGAATATGTCGGACTTGACTGGCGCCTTATTGGCCTCAGCTCAGCTATTGCCTTTCCATTCAAAGTAGGACAAAGGCCTACTTTATGAAGGGTAAGGGTCTTCTTCTTTCCAAACTGCCGAGGGCTACAGCAATGAGACCTCCGTAAATGCGAGGGAAGCATAAGCGGATGGATTATCAGGAAGGTTCTTTGCCACCAAGCATCAGCACCCCACGGAGAGAATCAGGCTCCCTTTGCCCCTATGTGGGGTGTGTAGATTCACACACAGTGGTGTCTCTACAGGAGCCAAGAATGTTCCTGAGAGATGAGGCTCACAAGAGCTATCCTACAGAGTGCTCACCTGTACATGTGGTTTCACCTTCCCCTGTGAGTTGGGTCCCCGAGGTCCGCCCCAGCTCCGAGAAAACAGCCTCTGAGAAAAGATCTCCAGGAACCGCTTTTCGCCCAGGCTGGGAAAAGCTGTTCACAGGAAGTAAGGCAAGTGAGCCTCCTGCAGAGAAAAAGAAGCCTTACTGTCCCTGGAGGAGCAGGCTGCCAGAGTGTGTGAAAACTGACTGGTGCCATACTGGTCTTAGCTCCGCCATTGCTTGTTCCTCCGAACTGGGACTCAGGCCTACTTGGAGAAGGGTTTAGGTGCAGATTTCTACAAACTGCCAAGGGCTACTGCAATGAGAACTCTTTCAGAGGTAAGGGCGAGAATTGTATGGATTCTCAAGCTGTTTTCTGAACGACAGCATTAAACCTGCACAGAGAGAATCAGGCTCTCTGCCGCCATGTTGGGTACGCAGTTTCACACACAGAGGTGTCCGCATAGGAGCCAAGAACGTTCGTCAAAGACTGAGGTTCACTAGAGCTCTCTTAGAGAGCAAAGACTTGTTCATGTGGTTTTGCCTTCCCCTGTATGTGTGGGTCTCTGGGCATAACCCCAGCTCTGTGGAAACAACCCCTGAGCAAAGATCTCCAAGATCTGCTTTTCCCCCATGCTGGAAACCAGGGATCATAGGAGGCAGGAAAAGCAAGCCTCCTTCAGGCAAGAAGAGGCAGCCAACCGGCCTGTGTTTGGAAGCCTCTATTTGCAAGGAATGGGTTAGCTTCTCCAGAAGGAGACCTCCAGATCTGCTCAGAAGATAGATATTCCAGAGGCAGGGTCGAGGTTCCTGACTGCCCTTTGCCAGACTTGCAAAGACATTCCTAGATTCTAGCGCTATTTTCCATGAAGGAGCAGGCATCGGGAATATGTCAGACTTGACTGGCGCCTTACTGGCCTCAGCTCAGCTACTGCCTTTCCATTCAAACAAGGCCAAGGGCCTACTTGGTGAAGGGTAAGGGTCTGCTTCTTTCCAAACTGCCAAGGACTACAGCAATGAGACCTCTGTCAAGGTGAGGGAAGCCTATGCGGATGGATTCTTAGCAGGTGCTTTGCCACAAAGCATCAGCACCCACGGAGAGAATCAGACTCCCTTTGCCACTATGTTGGGTGTGTAGCTTCATGCACAGAGGTGTCTCTGTAGAAGCCAAGAATGTTCCTGAGAGATGAGGTTCACTAGAGCTCTCCTACAGAGCATAGACCTGTCCATGTGGTTTTGTCTTCCCCTGTGAGTTGGGCCCCCGAGGTCCGACCCAGCTCCAGGGAAACAGCCCCTGAGAAAAAATCTCCAGGAACAGCTTTGCGCCCAGGCTGGGAAATGCAGTTCACAGGAGGCAAGGCAAGCGAGCCTCCTGCAGGGAAAAAGAGGCCTTACTGCTCCTGGACGATCAGGCTGCAAGAGTGTGTGAGACCTCACTTGTGCCTTACTGGCCTCAGCTCCGCCGTTGCCTGTTGTTCCGAGCTAGGACCCAGGCCTACTTGGAGAAGGGTTAGGGTGCGGATTTCTACAAACTGTCAAGGACGACAGCAATGAGAATTCTCTTAGCAGTAAGGGAGAGCATTGTATGGATTCTCAAGCTGTTGTTTGAATGACAGCTTCAAAGCTACACAGAGAGAATCAGGCTCTCTGTTCCCCTATTTTGGCTGTGCAGCTTCACACACAGAATTTGACTCTGTTGGAGCCAGAAATATTCCTGAAAGACTTAGGCTCACCAAAGCTGTCCTCCAGAGCAAAGACATTGGATGTGGTTTTGCCTTCCCTTGCCAGTATGGGTTCCCTAGCTTGGCCCCAGCTCCGGGGATACAGCCTCTGAAAAAAATCTTGCAAGAAGCGATTTTTCCTCCAGGCTGTTAAGCGGAATTCGCAGTTTGCAAGTTAAGGAAGCCTGCTTCGTGGAAGAGCAAGCAGCCAACTGGCCCTGTGTTAGGAAGCCTGTATTTGAAAGGAATGGGTTAGCTTCTACAGCGGGAGAACCTCAGATCTGCTCAGGGGGCTGAAATACTAGAGTCAGGGTCGAGGTTCTCCCTTGTCCTTTGCGCACCTTGCAAAGACATTCCTAGCTTCTAGCGTTAGTGTCCCTGTAGTAGCAGGCTGCAGGAGCGTGTGATAAATGACTGCCGCGTTCCTGTCCTCAGCTCCGCTATTGACTTTCTATTCGAACTAGAACCCAGGCCTACTTTGGGAGGGGTTAGGGTCCAGTGTTTCCAAACTGCCAAGGGCTACGGCAATGCGAGCTCTGTCAGAGGTAAGAAAAGGGCAATTGGTTGGATTCTTCAGCTGCTGCGTGGCTGCACAGCTTCCGCGCTGCATGGAGAGCATGAGGCTCCTTGTGGCCCTATTTTGGGTATGCAGCAACATGCACACAGAATGTCTGTGTTCACTTATGTACAGGCTTATGTACACTAGAGCTCTCCTACAGAGCAAAGACCACTCAGTGGGCTCCAAGAGATACCTGTCGCGGCTCGAGAAGAGAGTGGAGTCCTTTGCTTCCCCTCGAGATGAGGCCTGACTCCCCGGGTGAGTATGGAATGCAACCCCAAATCCCTGTCGCCTATGGAGAGGAACATTAAGTCCTGGATACGAGCCTAGATGAGGTCTAGTTTGCCCTTCAGTGAATGGAGCCGAATCCACAGCTCTCCCTGGCAACTCGAATGGAAGATTAGACTTCCTGGGCCAACACAAGAGGAAGCCTGAATTCCCCGTCGTAACTCGAGAATCCCACCGAAACTCGAGAAAATCCACGTGCTTCCCTCGTCATCGCAAGATGAGGCCCTTTGTCTGCTACAGCATCTCAAGAGAAGTCCCACGTTCCATCCTGAAGTGCGAAACGGTACTTGGTACCCTTGATGCGACCACAAAAGTTCCGCGACATACCAGACTCACTCAAGGGGAACACCGAGGTTCCCGGCACCACTTCATCTGACCCCTTCTCCTCTCCTGATTGCGACAGGAGGGTCGACTCCCCTTCTCTGTCTGCAAGGGGTTCCCGACCTTCCGGGCGCACCTCAGGATGAGGCCGGCCTCATGAGGAAGTTCGAGACGTAGCCTCGTGGGTGGTGCCACATGCCGAAAGACCCCAATTTCACGGTCCACTCTTGAAAAGAACCCGATGCCAGCACACCTCTTTGAAGGAAAACCTGTGGATGAAGGCACAACACGAAGGGGCACTGACACCCGCGTGCATCGTCCAGAAAAACCCGCAGGTCCCACAGACATTTCGACAAGTGGCCTGTCACCCTGTAAACAACTCGAAAGGCAAACGAAGGTCCATTCCTCAACAGAAGACTAGGTGTGACTCTCTTGTCCCTACTCTGCAGGGACCATGGGATCCGAGTCAGAAACGGAGAGGAAGCCTGAGGTTCCTGCGTCCACTCGAGATGAGGCCCTCTTCCATTGCACCACACCCAGTGGAGTCCCGAGAGGCCCCTACCAACTCCACAGTATCCCTGAGTTCTCAGAGGCACAATGAGAAGCTCCCGGAAGGTCACAGGCACAAGTCGAGGGAACCCTGGGTTTTCTGCCATGACTCGAGAAAGACCTCGAGAGTGCTTCAAAATGTGTTGAGTCGCGATTCCCCTACCATGACTCGAGAGCCATGACACGCACCCCCTCTTCACGGGCATGGAGACCTGACTAACCTGGCACTGCACGAGAGGCTCCCTGAGATCCTCATCGTACCTCGTGAGGAAACCCACACTGCCGCGGCAGCTCGAGGAAACACATGAGACACTCCGGTCATCGCGAGATGAGGGCCTTATATTCCTGCATGGCCTGGAGACCAATCACGAGTCCTCTCTCCAAACTGAAGAGCAGGCTGGACTCCGTTGAGGCCGCTCAGGGGGCTCCAACAGATCCTTGTCGCGACTCAAGAGGAGAGCGGAGTCCTTGGCTTCCCCTCGAGATGAGGTCTGACTCCCCGGGGGAGCCTGGAATGCAACCCCGAGATGCCTGCTTTCCCTGGAGAGGAATAGTAGGTCCTGGACACAGGCCTAGGTGAGGTCTCTTCGGCCCTGCAGTGACTCGAGCGCAACCCCCAGATTTCCCTTGCAACTCGAGGGGAAGATTGGGCTTCCCAGGGCCAACCCAAGAGAAAGGCTGAGATCCCCATTGTAACTCGAGAATCCCGCTGCAACTCGAGAAAAACCACGTGGTTCCCAACTCTTGGCAAGATGAGACCCTTGCCCGCGACGGCGTCTCAAGGGAAGTCCCCTCTTCCGCCCTGAAGGGCGGAAAGGATCCTGTCCGCCTTCATGCGACCCCCAAAAGTTCCCCGACACGCCGGGTTCCCTCGAGGGGAACACCGAGGGTCCCGGCACCGCTTCCTCTGAGCCCCTTCTCCCCTCCTGATCGCGACAGGAGAGTCGATTCCCCTGCGTGGTCTGGAAGGGGTTCCCGGACTTCCCGGCGCACCTAAGGATGAGGCCGGCCTCACGAGGAAATTGGAGACGAGCCACGTGGGTGGTGCCACATGCCCAACGCCCCCGATTCCCCGGTCCGCTCTTGAGAAGGAACCGAGGCCCGGACCCCTCTTCGAAGGCAACCCTGTGGGTGAAGGCACAACAGGAAGGGGTACTGCCAACCCCGTGCACCGTCCGCAAAGACCCGCGGGTTCCACACACAGCTCGACGAGGGGCCTGAGACCCCCTGAGCAACTCGAGAGGCCAGCGGGGTTCCCTTCTTCAGAAAGACGAGGCCTGACTCTCCTGTCCCAACTCTGCAGGGACCCTGCGGTCGGAGTCCAAAACGGAGAGGAAGCCTGAGGTTCCCGCCTCCCCTCGAGCTGAGGCCCTCTTCCATTGCGCCAGATCCAGCGGAGTCCCGAGGGTCACCGCCAACTCCACAGGATCCCTCGCCTCTCAGAGGCACCCTGGGAAGTTCCCTAAGGTTCCCGGCAGAAGGCGAGGGAAACGAGGGTTTCCCGCCGCCCTCCGACAAAGACTTCGAGAGTCCTTCTTCAACGCGTCTCGAGGCCCTAGTCCCCTCCCGCGACTCGAGAGCCATGACGCGCTCGCCCTCGCCACGCGCATGGAGAGCTGACTTCCCTGGCGCCGCACGAGAGGCTCCCTGAGATTCTCATCGTGCCTCGGGAGAAAACCCCCACGGGCGCCGCAGCTCGAGGAAAGCTCTGAGAGGCCCCCGTCCTCGCGAGCTGAGGGCCTTCTTTTCCTGCATGGCCTGGAGAGCAATCCCGGGTCCTCTCTCAAAACGGAAGAGGAGGCTGGACTCCCTTGAGGCCGCTCAGAGGGTTCCAAGAGACCCGCGTCGCGTCGCGAGAGGAGAGCGGAGTCCTTGGCTTCCCCTCGAGACGAGGCCTGACTCCCCGGGGGAGCCTGGAATGCAACCCCGAGATCCCTGCCTTCCCTGGAGAGGAATATTAGGTCCCGGACACACGCCTAGGTGAGGTCTCTTCGGCCCTGCAGTGACCCGAGCGCAACCCCCAGCCATCCCTCGCAATTCGAGGGGAAGATTGGGCTTCCCAAGGCCAACCCAAGAGGAAGGCTGAGATCCCCGTCGTAACTCGAGAATCCCGCCGCAACTCGAGAAAAACCACGTGGTTCCCACCTCTTGGCAAGATGAGGCCCTTGCCCGCCACGGCGTCTCAAGGGAAGTCCCCTGTTCCGCCCTGAAGGGCAAAACGGTCCCTGACAGCCTTCCTGCGACCCTCAAAAGTTCCCCGGTACGCCGGGTTCCCTCGAGGGGAACACCGAGGGTCCCGGCACCACTTCATCTTAGCCCCTTCTCCCCTCCTGATCGCGACAGAAGAGTCGATTCCCCTGCGTGGTCCGGAAGGGGTTCCCGGCCTTCCCGGCGCACCTCAGGATGAGGCCGGTCTCACGAGGAAATTCGAGACGAGCCACGTGGGTGGTGCCACATGCCGAACGCCCCCGATTCCCCGGTCCGCTCTTAATAAGAACACGATGCCCGGGCACCTCTTCGAAAGCAAACCTGTGGATGAATGCACAACACGAAGGAGTACTGACATCCCCATGCATAGTACGGAAAAACACGCAGATTCTAAACACAGATCGACAAGTGGCCTGTCACCCCGTGAACAACTCGAGAGGCAAGAGGAGTTAAATTCCTCCACACAAGACGAGGCCTGACTCTCCTGTCCCAACTCTGCATGGACACTGAGATCCGATTCAGAAATGGAGAGGAACCATGAGGTTCCTGCCTCAACTCGAGATAAGGCCCTCTTCTACTGCACCAAACCCAGTGGAGTTCGGAGCGGCCCCTCCCAACTGCACAGTATCCCTGACTTCTCAGAGGCACCCTGAAAAGCTCCCTGAGGTCACGGGCATAAGTCGACGGAACCCAGGGTTTCCTGCCGTAACCTGAGAAAAACCTCGAGAGTCCTTCTTCACGCGTCTTGATGCCCGATTCCCCTACCATGACTGGAGAAAAATGACGCGCTCCCCCTCGCCACGCGCATGAAGATCTGACTTCCCCGGCACCACATGAGAGGCTCCCTGAGCTCCCCATCGTACCTCGTGAGAAACCCCACACTGGCGCCGCAGCTCGAGAAAAACCACGAGACGCCCCTGTCATGGTGAAATGAG
Source organism: Bubalus kerabau (assembly GCF_029407905.1). Taxonomy (NCBI): domain Eukaryota; kingdom Metazoa; phylum Chordata; class Mammalia; order Artiodactyla; family Bovidae; genus Bubalus; species Bubalus kerabau. The sequence continues at coordinate 1,273,772 of NW_026577889.1, read as the reverse complement.
GGCCTTCTTTCCTGCATGACCTGAAGAGCAATCCCGAATCCTCTCTCCAAACTCCAAAGGAGGCTTGACTCCCTTTAGGTCACTCAGTGGGCTCCAAGAGATACTCGTCGATACTCAGGAGGAGAGCGGTGTCCTTTGATTCCCCTCGAGATGAGGCCTGACTACGAGGGTGAGTCTGGAATGCAACCCTGGATCCCTGTCGCCCCTGGAGAGGAACCTTAGGTCCTGGACAAAAGCCTAGAGGAGGTCTCTTTGGCCTTGCAGTGACTCAAGCGCAACCCCTAGCTTTCCCTTGCAACTCGAACAGAAGATTGGCCTTTCTGGGCCAACACAAGAGGAAGCCTGAATTTCCAGTCGTAATGCGAGAAACCCGCCGCAAATCGAGAAAAATCATGTGGTTCCCCGTATTGCAAGATAAGGCCCTTGCCCCCTACAGCATCTCAAGAGAAGTCTCACATTCCGTCTTGAAGTGCAAAACAGTACTTGGCACCCTTGATGCGACCCCAAAAGTTCCCCTATATACCGATCTCACTAGAGGGGACACTGAAGTTCCCGGCACCACTTCATCTGAGGCCTTTCTCCTCTCCTGATCGCGACAGGAGGGTCGATTCCCATGCTTTGTCTGCAAGGGGTTCCCGACGTTCCCCGCAAACCTCCGGATGAGGCCAGTCTCATGAGGAAATTCGAAAAGTAGCCTCATGGTTGGTGCCATATGCTGAAAGATCCCGAATTCCCGGTCCACTCTAGATAAGAACCTGACGCCCGGACATCTCTTCGAAGGCAACCCTGTGGATGAAGGCACAACACGAAGGGACACTGACATCCCCATGCATCGTCTGGAAAAACCCGCCGATTCCACTCACAGCTCCAAATGTGGACTGTCACCCCGTGAACAACTCGAGAGGCAAGTGAAGTTGCATTCCTTCACACAAGACGAGGCCTTACTCTCCTGGCCCAACTCTTCAGGGACCCTGCGATCGGAGTCAGAAATGGAGAGGAACCCTGAGGTTCCTGCCTCAACTAGAGAAGAGGCCCTCTTCCATTGAACCAAACTCAGTGGTGTCCCGAGAGGCCCCTCCCAACACCACAGTATCCCTGAATTCTCAGAGGCTCCGTGAGAAGCTACCTGAGGTCACTGGCACAAGTCGAGGGAACCCAGAGTTTCCTGAAGTAACCCGAGAAAGACTTGGAGAGTCCTTTTTCAACGTCTCTTGATGCCCGATTCCCCTACCATGTCTCCAGAGCAAGGACGCGCTCCCCTCGCCACAAGCACGAAAATTGACTTCCCTAGTACCACACAAGAGGCTCCCTGAGTACCCCATCGTACCTCGTGAGAAAACCCACAGTGGCGCCGCAGTTCGAGAAAAACCACAAGATGCCCCCATCAAGGAGAGATGCGGGCCTTCTTTTCCTGCCTGACCTGGAGAGCAATCCCTGGTCCTCTCTCCAAACTTCACAGGAGGATTGACTCCCTTTAGGCCACTCAGTTGGGTCCAAGAAATACCCGGTGCGACTCGAGAGGAGAGCGGAGTCCTTTGCTTCCCTGGAGACGAGGCCTGACTCCCCGGGTGAGTTTGGAATGCAACCCCGAGATCCCTGTCGCCCCTGGAGTGGAACATTATGTCCTAGACACAAGCCTAGATGAGGTCTATTTTGCCCTACAGTGACTCGAGAGCAACCTCCATCTCTCCCTCACAATTTGAATGGAAGATTGGTCTTCCCAAGGTCAACACAAGAGGAAGTCTGAATTTCCCATCGTAATTCGAGAATTCAGCCTCAAGTCTTAAAAACCATGTGGTTCCCCCTTCATCGCAATATGAGGCCCTTGCCAGCTAGAGTCTCAAGAGAAGTCCCACGTTCCATCTTAAAGTTCAAAATGCTACTTGGCACCCTTGATGCGACCCAAAAGTTCCCCAACATACCGGTCTCACTCCAGGGGAACACGGAAGTTCCCGGAGTCTCCAGGGAAGTCCCATGTTCCGTCCTTAAGTGCGAAACGGTAATTGACACCCTTGATGCGACCGCAAAAGTTCGCCGACACGCTGGGTTCCCTCGAGGGGAACACCGAGGGTCCCGGCACCACTTCATCTGAGCCCCTTCTCCCCTCCTGATCGCGACAGGAGAGTCGATTCCCCTGCTTTGTCTGGAAGGGGTTCCCGGCCTTCCTGGTGCACCTCAGGATGAGGCCAGTCTCAGGAGGAAATTCGAGACTAGCCATGTGTGAGGTGCCACGTGCCGAACAACCCCGATTTTCCGGTCCGCTCTTGATAAGAACCCGATGCCCAGACACCTCTTCGAAGGAAACCCTGTGAGTGAAGGCACAACACGAAGGGGCACTGACACCCCCGTGCATCATCCGGAAAAACCCGCAGGGTCTACTCACAGCTCGACAAGGGGCCTGAGACTCCCAGAACAACTCGAGAGGCAACCAGAATTCCATTCCTCAGACAAGACGAGGCATGACTCTCCTGTCCCAACACTGCAGGGACCGTGCAGTCGGAGTCAGAATCGGAGAGGAAGCCTGAGGTTCCTGCCTCCCCTCGAGATGAGGCCCTCTTCCATTGCGACGAACCCAGCAGAGTCCCGAGAGGCCCCGCCAACTCCACAACATCCCTCACCTCTAAGAGACACCCTGGGAAGTTCCCTATAGTCCCCTGCAGAAGTCGAGGGAAACGAGGGATTCCCGCCGCCACCCGAGAAAGACCTCGAGAGTCCTTCTTCAACGCGTCTTGAGTCCCTAGTCGCATCCCATGACTCGAGAGTGATGACCAGCTCCCCCTCGCCATGCGCATGGAGACATGAGTTCCCTGGCGCCGCACGAGAGGCTCCCTGAGGTCCTCGTCATGCCTCGTGAGAAAACCCCCACGGGCGCTGCAGCCTGAGGAAACCCATGAGACGCCCCCGTCCTCACGAGCTGAGGGCCTTCTTTTCCTGCCTGGCCTGGAGAGCAATCCCGAGTCCTCTCTCCAAACTGAAGAGGAGGCTCGACACCCTTGAGTCCACTCATTGGGCTCCAAGAGATCCGTGTCGCAACTTGAGAGGAAAGCGGAGTCCTCTGCTTCCCCTCGAGGCAAGGCCTGACTCCCCGGGGGAGTCTGGAATGCAAACCCGAGATCCATGTCTTCCCTTGAGAGGAATATTAGGTCCTGGACACACGCCTCGATGAGGTCTCTTTGGCCCTGTAGTGACTCGAGCAGAACCCCCAGCTTTCCCTCGCAACTCCAGGGGAAGATTGGGCTTCCCAGGGCCAACCCAAGAGGAAGCCTGAAATCCCCGTCGTTTTCGAGAATCCAGACGCAACTCGAGAAAAACGACGTGGTTCCAACGTCTTCACAGGATGAGGCCCTTGCCCGCTACAGCGTCTCCAGGGAAGTCCCATGTTCCATCCTGAAGTGGGAAACGGTACTTGGCTCCCTTGATGCGACCCCTAAAGTTCCCTGAAACGCCGGGTTCCCTCGAGTGGAACACCTAGAGTCCCGGCCCCACTTCATCTGAGCCCCATCTCCCCTCCTGATCGCGACAGGAGATTCGATTCCCGTGCTTTGTGTGGAAGGTGTTCCCGGCCTTCCCGGCGCACCTCAGGATGATGCTGGTCTCACGAGGAAATTCGAGATGAGCCACGTTGGTGGTGCCACATGCCGAACGACCCCGATTTCCCGGTCCGCTCTTGAAATGAACCCGATGCCCGGACACCTCTTTGAAGGCAACCCTGTGGGGGAAGACACAAAATGAAGGGGCAATGACACCCCCGTGCATCTTCTGGAAACACCTGCAGGTTCCACACACAGCTCGACAAGGGGCCTGAGACCCACTGAACGACTCGAGAGGCAAGCAGAGTTCCATTACTCAGACAAGATGAGGCCTGACTCTCCTGTCCCAACCCTGCAGGGACCCTGCGGTCGGAGTCAGAAATGGAGAGGAAGCCTGAGGTTCCTGCCTCCAATCGAGATGAGGCCCTCTTTCATTTCGTCAAACCTAGTGGAGTCCCGAGAGGCCCCTCTAACTCCTCAGTATCCCTCACCTCTCAGAGGCACCTGGGAAGTTCACTAAGGTCCCCGGTAGAGGTCGAGGGAAACGAGTGTTTCCCTCCCCAACCCAAGAAAGACCTCGAGAGTCCTTCTTAAATGCATCTTGAGGCCCTAGTCCCTCCCATGACTCCAGAGCAATGACGCGATCTGCCTGGCCACACGCATGGAGGCCTGACTTCTCTGGCGCCGCACGAGAGGCTCCCTGAGCTCCCCATCATATCTCGTGAGAAACCCCACACTGGCGCCACAGCTCGAGAAAACCCATGAGACACTCCCGTCATCACGAGAGGAGGGCCATCTTTAACTGCATGGTATGCAGATCAAGCGTGAACCTTCTGTCCAAGCTACACAGGACGCTTGACTCCCTTTAGGCCACTCATTGGGCTCCAAGAGTTACATGTCGCGACTCGAGAGGATAGTGGAGTCCTTTGCTTCCACTCGAGACGAGGCGTGACCCACCGGGTGAGACTGGAATGCGACCCCGATATCCCTGTTGCCCCTGGAGAGCAATACTACGTCCTGGACCCAAGCCTAGATGAGGACTCTTTGCCCTGAAGTGACTCGAGAGCAACCCACAGCTCTCTCTGACAAGTTGAATGGAAGATTGGACTTGTTGGGGCAACACAAGAGGAAGCCTGAATTCCCCGTCGTAACTCGAGAATCCCGCCACATCTCGAGAAAAACCACGTGTTTCGCTCGTCATCGCAATATGAGGCCCTTGCCCGCTACAGCATCTCCAGAGAATTCCCACGTTCCGTCTTGAAGTGCGAAACTGTACTTGGCACCCTTGAGGCGACCTCAAAAGTGCCGTGACATACCGGTCTCACTCGAGGGGACCACCGAAGTTCCCGGCACCACTTCATCTGAGCCC